>NC_064874.1:83571152-83596152 GCF_943734745.1 Anopheles darlingi
TATACAGCTCCTTGCAGATGAAGTTAGCGTCACTTTATCCTAACCATTCTATCAAGTTCTGTTCCCCGTGTGCCTTACATTATTTCATTCATTAATTACATCAACTCTCTTGCGCTCTGTGGAAAAGTTTGTACTCCCGTTTGCGACATTTGTTTTGTGGTTGTTACTCTGTACTTGCGAGGACACATCGGATACAGCAACAAAACAAAAAACAAAAACGATGTCCCGTACGGCTTGGGTATCAAAAGGGTGAAAATATGATAATCATGATGATCAGTGATGCATAGTACCTACTAGTAATGTACGCCGTATCACAACGCCTTTCGAGCGGAAGGAACTCCGTTCTTATTCTTCGACCGTGAGCTGTACAGCAGCATCCGGCAGTAGGTACCGCGTTCTTCCCCACGATGCATTTCCGTACCGCTTACACCGGTGGTAGCTGATCGATCGGGGTGAAGAAGTTGAAATCCTCGGGGAACAGCTCGGAGGCATGTGGGTACATCAGGCGATACGATTGGCGAATTGTAACGTCGGCCACACCGGCAATGTCGCCGATTTCCTTGTGTGTTTTCTTATTGTTCGATGCTTGCGAGGCCATATAGATGGCAGCAGCCGCCACCGAGATCGGTGACCGCCCAGGTACGATGTCCATTTCGACGGCTTTGCGCGCGATATGCGTTGCCGCACGTTGCACCACATTGGGGAGGTCTGCAAGTAATCAGCCAGCATGATAGTGGATAATGAAGTGGACACAGACACAGGCCGGGATAAGATGGTATGAGGGTGTGTCCTGCACTTACCGAGATTGGCGCAGAAACGAGACATAAAGTCAGCGGTTGTGATGAGATCCACCGAGGTAGCGAGTGCCTTAAGGGTGAGCTTGAAGCAGCGCCCAATTTCCTTTTTGCTGATTTTGCTGACCGCACAAATCTCCTTGAACGTTCGCGGTACGCCCTCTTGACGGCAGGCAATGTACAGACAGGCGGACGCTTTGGCATCGTTCGATCGGCCTTTCAGATTCTTGCCATCGTGCACCTGTTTGAAGAGATTGTTTGCCCGATCGGTGATAGTTTTTGGCAGATTGATTCGATCAGCCATTGTGCTGATCTCCTTAAAAGCTGCAATCAGCGCTCGATCCGAGCTACTCATCGTGCGTCGGTTTTGATATTTGGCCGCTAAAAGAAATGAAATGCAAACTCAGTACAGCTTCCAACGGGTAAAGAGACCAAGTAATCCTTACTTCCAAACGCATCGAACGATGCAGGACCGGTTCCGGGGCCGATCATAGTGGACAGATCGCCACCACTGAGCAGCGGATTTTCCGGACCACCGACACGAGACGGATCGACGCCGGCCTTCTCGTTGCTGAATGTACGCCACTCGGAGCCCACATCAATCACTCGGTCGCCTACCACCAGGCCACACTCGGAGCAGATCATGTCACCCGCTCGGTAATCCTCTATCAGCGGTGCATCCGGATGTGAGTTGCAGCAGACCTTGTGCAGCTGTATGTCTCTGTTTCGAAGATAAGGAGAGTAATTAGTTCCGATTACCCTAAAGCTACTTCGACGAACGAGCGTACCTTGACGAGCCAGCCATCGTGCTGAATGCTCCTGCTGGCCGCTGGTTGCTAATCGAGCTGCCCGATAGTCAATTACGAGGAAGCCTCTGGGGATGCTCACGGTGGCAGGAATAACCCAAAACGGAAAGTACGCGCACTTCCAAGGGCGTAGCACTCGGTACGAAACAGCTTCTTTCCGGAAAATTTCTCTTCCCCTTCGACACAAGGACTTTCCCGAGGAACAGGCACCAGGAAAATCACGATTTAACTCAAGGTTTTACTGGTTCTGGAGTGTTTTGCAGAGTCGTGCGTCTACGCGGGAGCAGGTTTTGCTTTCGTGTGAAACGTCATCAAGCGATCTGACAGCGGCTTGGTCCGGCCCGAAGCACAGGGTGTTGCTTTACTCCGCGTATTTTTCATTATATTTTAATTATTTTATTATAAAGCAGCTTAAATCATACAGCATTTTATTTTCCGAAATGAGTTAAACGAAGATCTAATTGAATGTTCAGTTAACAAAAAAGTGTTTAATTTTTTTAACAGCCGAGCCGATATTTCGGGGAAATTTTGACAGACTTGCTGATCGGGTAAAAAAACTTGAAAATTATTTCCTCCAGAACAGCAGGCGGAACGAAACGGCACCGTGATTCTCAGGTGTTTCTGTGTTCTGTGTCGGTAAAAACTGTGGATTGCATCGCTCGGAAATCCTGATCCCGAAGAAGGTACGAATTGTCCGTGCATAATTCTGGTGTAGGCGGGAGAAAGCGGACTGGCGGCCAAAATCGTCCCGGGCTGTGAAAGTTTGTGAAAATCGTTCCGTTCCGTTGTGAGGTACATATTTGGTAAAAAATCAGGAAATCATCCTTTTCTTCACCGTAGGTTACTTCGATTGTTACACCGCTCGGTACATCGATTAAAAAGCTAATTTACAATCTCGGTACAAGCGCTCTTGACCGAGGGAAAAGAAAAAAAAAGGCTAGAAAAGGTGATAACTCTGATAACAAACAAGCCGCAAGCAAGCGCTAAAGTGTTGCAGCAAATTGGTTTGTATCACAGAATATCAAGAGGGAAAGGACGACGAGGGAAGCCGAAAGGGTGAAAAGAATAATCCCCCTCTACCCATCCACCCACACCGGCGGTGGTGTGGACAGGCGACAGGTGACACGTTTTATCTTGTTGCTAGCCTCTGATTCGGTGCGTTCAGGTGTGTTTGTTTTTGTTCTTTTGTAGCCACGATTACGTGCTTCTTCTTCGACTTCCTCTCTTTTCATTGTTGAGACGCCGCCGGGACGCTAGCTAGCTGGCACGGCGCTTCCTTTATTGCCGGGTCACGCATTTCGCGTTTGTTGTTTGTTGCTGATGTCAGGCCTTTTTCCAGGCCAACAGTCGGCAACTCGGGTTGACCAGTGTCGCTCAGGGCTTTCCCTGAAAACAGGCCTCTTTACCCGTTTTGTGTCGGCCACAGGCCAAGTCGTACACTCCGGATCAGCGTGTAACAGTTTTCTAATCTTGAGCAAAACAAAACTCTCCCGTGGGTGAGGATTGTGGGTGATAAGTACGCGTCGGTGGACCCCCCTTACAGGCGTTGGAAAGCGCAAGCCAAGCGATTATACTGCTGCGGCCACACGTGTGCCACCTTCCGCCGATAGCTCGGTGAGAGGTGAAGGCTTATACCGTTCTTACGACCACCAGCCATCCCCGTTCCTCAATGATAACGTTCGGTAAGAAGTGGACCGGTGGTCTTTACCCTTATTAGATTCACACCGCCTCGCTGGACATCGCCGTGTGGTCGCAGTAGGCAACGGCTGCGAGTGGAGAAATGTATTATGCGCGATCCACTACCCAGTAGGCCGCGTGGAAGGGGTCCAGGATGATTAACCTTTGGCTCTCCATGCTAATGCAATGACGCCAGTGGCACAACACCGCAACGTTAAATGCCGTTTAGATCGTTGTTTAATGTATGAAATTCTGGAATCTTTTTATCATTTGCACAGGTTCACGTACTCCGGCGAACTGACCGACATCGTTCTACCACACCGTCTGTCCTCGTGCTCGTCCTGTGTTCGTCATGAAATCGTATGATAATGTATCGGCCGCAGTGACCACTAGTGTCGCCGTACCACGGCACATCGTTACCGAATGGGAGGATAATGTTGTGTTCGATGCAGACGATCCGGACTTTTGCAGCACAACCGGCGTTACCCGTTCAATTGGTGGTGGGCCAGCGTCGATCATGAAGCTAGCTGCGGCCACGGCGGTACAACCTCCTTCCCCGTCGGTCTTACCACGATCGGTCACGAGCTACTACGGTCTCAACTCGGCCACAGTGGTTTCGAATTTCAATCATCTAATGAAGGGTAAGTACGGTACGGTTTTGTCAGTTCCGGAAGCAGTTCGCTGTTCCAATTCGAATGGTCATTACAGATTCAGAATGCTGTTATCGAGGTGTACCCCACGGGGTTGCGTGTAGAATTAAGTAATTCTTTACCATTATTTGTAGGAAGTGTGTAAGACGGGCCACTGCATGCGCTTTGTTGTGACAAAAAAAAAAAAAACAAAGGATGAACGCACAGGCGATGAAGCCCACATGTGATCGGGAACAGGGAGTTTGAATAATGCATCGGCCATCCCCCGCTGGTTTGATGAGGGCCAAACAGACACGAGATGATGTTTATGTCCTCCGATCGGTACCAGCACTTTTCCTTCGCTAGCTGGTAAGGTTGTTTGTTGCAACCACCGTATGTTTGCCACCCTCATTATTGAGGGCGATGCAGAAGAACAGCAATCAGAAGGGGGAGGATCATGCGGGGATGTGTATTCGCATGTTGTGAATCTATTAATAGATCCAGCTAGCTTGCACAATTAGCCAGCAACTAAGCAGTAAACATGGTACAGCAATTGTGCTTACGAAAGTCATCATTGCAACTCGTTGTTTGCTCCTAGATTGAAAGTGATATGGTGATCACCCCCTCCAATCTATTGGTGACAACATAATATTGTTTACGCACAAAAGGTACAGTAGCAGGCATGGCTTAGTGCCAGTGCCATTTCTACCTAAACTCTGAAATTGGAGCAAAAACAGCTTATTTTTGCAGTAGTGCGAATAAGGCGTCCTTCCTTGAACCAGCGGTGCCACGAACGTAGGGGCTTACGTGGTTGTTGTGTGTTGATCGTTTTCATTCTTCACCGTACCATAACAAGGATCGTCAACAAGGAGTTAAACATGTGGGAGGAAGGGTCTGGTGTGGAGGGGGAGGTACATGTTTTGGTCATACGACATTCAGTTTCTGATACGATAGCGGCTGCTGCAAGGTGGGGGGATGTGGTGTGATGATCACCACGCACTGCTCAAGTCAGATTAGCAGAAGAATCATCCGATCGTAGCGACGAGCGTGCGAAAATCGGTTTCCTGCTGCCACTCCCCCATTAAAAATTACTAACCCACGCCATGTTTGTTTGGCACATTCGGCTCACCAAGCCATAATCTAATCATAACGCCGAGGAGGGAGTGGGGAAGGTGAGGGGTTCCGATCGCCATGCTCCCACCGTTAAGGTTGTTTGCGATTGGCCATCCACGAATGGTCGCTAACGGGGAAGACGACGACGGGACGAGCCTCTCTTCTTCCTGGTCATGGCGACCGAGCGTGTTGTTATGGTAGGTCCCCAGGTCATGGGCTGGGACGCAGCAAAGATTCTTTTCTGCTTGGCGGCTGGTCGTCAAAACACAGGGTGGTGATCGACCACGCGATCTTATTGAAAAACATTTTGTTTTCCACACAGATGTTTCGCTTCCCTCACGTGCAACTGTTTCACGGATTCTCATTTGTTCCTAGTGAGCAGGGAACTGAGATTTTCTGAGATATTCGATAACGGTTGGTGCGTTGTGGCCCTTGATATCGATACGGCAATGACGTGCGTGCGTTCACGGGACTGGGGACAGGATGCTGACGAGCCCAGTCAGATGAACTTGCTGTGCGCCTTACAAACAGAGCTGGTAAACACTCGGGGAAAAAGGAAGGAGAGTGTTAATCAAATGTTGTTTGATCAAAATAGCAATCATTATCATGGGTCAGCAGTGATAAGGAATTGGATTGCAATGGGTAAAAGGAAACCCCCCACCCCCAGCTGGTGTCTGGGAGACTGATCAGTATTTTTAGTATCTTTCTGACGTATTTCGATCTGTCTTATGAAGTAGATCTTAAGGGGGAGTGATCTAAGAATATGGCTAATTTCCGATTGGATTGATAGCAGGCCTAATAATAATTTAATAATATTAAATTAAAATCTCGTGATGCATTACAAAGAAGCACGGACATCGCAGCTCGATCGCAGCTGATACTACATCAGGACAAGACTCATGGAGTTGTTTGTCATGTTCTAGATATCGTCATGTTATAGAAACAAGTCGTCATATTGTCTAACGCATGTCTACGCGAATCCGATGCGAAGAAAGCATAAACACCGACGCACAGTGATTCCCAGGCTATCAAGGACGTCTGACAGTCGCTACCCGCACATCGAAGTGCGTCTTGGTTTGCACTGATAGTCTGATTCACGCCGTAGTCTGGTAGTGGTGTAGCGTTAATCGTGGCTTGGGATTTCACAGATTAGGGAACCAGTTCATGGATTTCACCAAATGGCACAATAGATTTGATTCATAAATCAAAATTAAATAGCAAATACAGTGTGTCGTTGTCGTCGGGTATATGTGATCTCATGGCGGGAACCCCCGAATCCATTGGAATTATCCACGCGCTATATGAAATGATTCCCAGTTCCCCCTTCTCACCCTCACCAAATCGAGCGTGTAAAGCACGTTCGATTAGCATACTTGACGGCGACACGGCATCGGCAAGGCAAATCCGATTTCATCGACCACGATGCCCATCAAAGAGGCACGCACGGAGCTCTGGAACGTCTCTGGCACGCTGTACGCGCTGTCCGTACATCACGGGCGGGAGTTTCTAGATAATTCATTCCAAGAGCACACACAGTCCAAAAACCTGTCCGACCTCTGAACGAAGACATTCTTGGTACTGTGGGGAGAGAGAGGGGAATCATCGTATCAAAACAAACAATTCCCAATCACGTGACCACGGGACCAAGGAAACCCACTTGACAGCTTCTTCCTGGAGCTGTTTGGGGCTGTTTCTTCCCGTACCTCAATGACGGACTTCCCGGGGGAACAACAGGTTTCCGCTGGGTAGTAGTATGGTATTGCAAACCGGAGTTCGGACGCCGATCCCGTGGCAAACGCTATCAGCAATCAAACGCTACGCTACGATCGCTCTCTAGAGACACCTACCCGGGCCCCGGGATACTGTAAGTGGAATTCGATGTCGTTGCCCGGCTCCGGAAGTTGCTGGAATATTGAGAAGAGGGCCATGCCTCCCTCTCCCCAAAGCGGTGGGGGGCGCTTTCAAACCACCGAGGTCATGCACGTCTTCTATCGCGATCTTCGATTTCTTGCGCGCATGGCATTGCGACGCACTTGCGGGAACCACGTTCATTCCAGCAGAGACAACGGAGATTCCCACGTCCGGAACACTGATGTGCGGCGACAAGGACGTAGAACGGTGCATTCGTAAACAGCCAGACACACACACACGCACACCTGGTGTTGCCTGGTTTCTGGCGGATTTAACCGGATTTAGGATCTAGTGCGTCGCTCGGTTGCTCGCTACTCCCAAAACCACCCTCTAATCAGCTGGTGTTGATGTGTGCTGTTTATGTTTTGATGAGACTCTTGGGTTTCCCCAGCCCCAAAACCACCGCACCACTTCCCATACTTCGACCAACGACGACGATGGCGACGATGCTGCTTATGACGCAAACGTCCAACCGTGGAGTCGAAGGTCCGAAAAATGGCGTCTCGCTAGTACGCTCTCTGTCTCTCTTTCGTTTTTCGGCTGCTGTCCCATTCAGTGTCTAAATGGTCAGCAACCTTCGCATGGGTCAATCATATGCACGACCGTAATGTGACGTCACATGCGTAAACAAGTATCCAACTCAATGCCGCGGGAGGAGGACGACGAAACGGATGGCAGTGATGATGGTGGTGGTGGCGCTGCTGCTGGTTATAATGTGCTGGTTATGCTAAACATTCATCGGACAGGAGGCGAGGTGTGCCAAGGTGGCGATGGTTAGTAGTGTGAGCCAATTTGGTCAACAATTTAATGGCGTCGAATGGCCGAAATCATCTTGTGTGTTGCGATTCATAGTACTACACGACGGGATGTTGTAGACGAGGCGCTCTATAAGATGAGTCATGAGTTCATAGTCAATGTGCCATCACTAGGGCATGTACTGTGGCGAGACACAGAGATAAATCTCGTTATCATCGAACAAATATTGGTCACCGTCTCACCCGGACGAATGACGGGTTCGTGACATCATTCGCTAGGGCAATGGAATTAGCACCGTCGTGTTAGATTGTCTGGTAGTAGCAGGAGCAGCAGCAGCAGAGAAGGCACCAGCCAATGTCTCACCGGCAGCTACCAGTAGCGCTTGAAATGCAATTTATGCGGAATTCATTTAGCAAGTTAACCGCAGTAACAGAGTATCGCTATGCGATGGAAGGTTCACTAAAATTAACAGAATAATGGTTATTGACAAGATCGAGCACTTTCCGATGGGATTCTTCAATTAGAAGTTTCTCTATGGATCAGAGCTTTAGCATCGTTGCATAAGCATAAGATGATATTCGGAAATTACCTCTTACAAAGACTTCCCGGACGTATCTCTGTCCTTATTCTTAATGCCTTACACAATTAAAGTTCCAAATGCCTATGAGATTTACCTATCCTAGGAGATGGAGTACGGATCTCGATATGTAACTTCCTGCAAGTGGATCTATGAAGAATAATACTCTTCTCTCGGCATAAAAGACAAGGACTTGTGGTTGAACCTATAGTTCAAACGATTCTCCTTCTATCATGGGGCTGGCAATTGAAGAAGTAAGTAGCAGCGTCAGCATTACCTTGTGTTTGTTTGCGCTTTGGGGGCATAACCGGGGTTTCAATAATATTTTGATCGCATCTCATCGGGCCACCCGTGGCTGATGCAATCTCTCTACACCCCACAGCGGCTAGATGGACGGTGGGCATGGAAAAGTACGCCCAGTAACGACTGCCTGCCACTCGCGTCCTGTACTGATAACCGACACGAACTGTTCGACCTGCCCCGTCCAAAAACAGGTGTTTGCAGCAGAAGGTGAAAAGATCATACAGCACACAGTGCGCTGAGCACCGCCAAACGATGGCCGCGTGGTCGTGGCCAGATGATTGAACTGTTTCCCATGGTCGCCGCCGAGACCGGCCGACCGGTCGACCGACCGGTCACACAAATGTCACGCTGCAAGTGTAAACAATACTAAATTCAAACCACAAGAACTGGCGCGACGGAGGTTGAGTGTGTTCTTTGGGAGCATGAAAATCGGCAAGTGGCGCGAAAGTGGCGGCTTCTGCTGCTGGTGGGAATTTTGTGGCGCCGTATCGTGGTTGGTAGGGTGTGGTGGTGGGGTGGGGGGAGGGGAGGTGTGTGTGATAAATGGGTTCATGCATGGGGTGTGTTCGCCCTAGCAACACGAATCCTCGACACACTGGGGCCTGCCATGATGACATGTCGCCTGATGCCGGCTGTAATTAAAATTCCGCGACAAAAAGTGCGAAAAGAAGGAAGAGGAAAGGATTATCAATAAACCGCCTGGGGCGACCTAGGGCCGCCGATACCGCTGGCCCGATGTCTTAAAGACCTAAATATCTTATCTAGATTTCGGGAAATTATCATTTAACCCAAGAGCCACAAGGCTTTTCGTGGCAACTTCCACTTATCTTTAGCTTCGATACGGCGCTTGATATCAGCAGTTGAGAGAGTTTCGGGGGATTGATCGGTGTTCTCGGTTTTTTTTCACACCCATTATATTTATCCGCATCCCCCCCAGGAGGGCGGAGAAGGAACGTATCCCGGTGCGAGGAGCTCACCAAGAGGCGGGGCAAAGTATGAGATTGCAATTTACAGTTGACCGACTGTTGGACGTGAGCGGATGACAGTGGTGTTTGTCACTCCCTGCCGTGTATGACATTGAGCTCTTCCTGATCCTCTTCACTAGGTTACCGGTGTAATCGTGATCGTCGTGCACTGCACTGCAATCTCACTCGCCCTATCGCGACTCTGCGCGACAGGCGTGAGGCGTGCAGTGCTCTTGTGCTCTGATACTACCTTGAGTTGCACTTTCGCCGATTTCTTTTTTCTTTTTATCAATTTCTCGCGAATTTGTTTTCACTTATCACGGTCAAAAGGTGAATGCCGATTGTCGGTTACCACGCGACCCAGGCCGACCGAGGTCACTTTGGTCGATATAGAATTTGATTTCAAGGCGGCGGTTTCCATTAATGATGCGGAGCATAGACGCACGACCGACTTTTGACATTCTGAGTTTGACGCTAAGTAAAATCAAGTAAAGGAAGGTTAATATGTCGGTCTTCGGCACATCATCCGATGGCAGTTCAATTAACACAGAGCCTTCCCGTACACCGTAAACTGCTAGAAGATGCTAACGCAATCTGAACTAGGTTCTGGACCTGAGTTTTGACAGAACACAAGAACGAACGATGGCAGGAACTCTCCAGATGTTTTTTTTTTGCTAATTTCGATGTCTCTGCCGTTAAAACCAAATCGGGGGAGGGTGTTTATTTTCAACCAGTGATAATGAACGGTTTTTGTCGTCCTTGGCAGCCTAGAGAGTTCGCGATTGCTTCCATTGCGGTTGACGCTCTCATGGTGATGGTCGGTCGTGCTGGTTTGATGGTTGCGATTTGTGACAGCGAATTTGTCAGTTCCAGCGATAATGAATCACTCACGCGCGCGCGCGCCATCCGTCCATCCGGACCGTGATTCGTGATCAATTGACAACGATGCAGCAGCAACATATGTATGCACATGCACGCCATCGCCATCGAGAAACGTTTTGCGATTTGCATTCGAGGCTCACGTTGCGGATCACATGCAGCGCACATGCTGTAAACTGGGATTTTCACTCTCAGCCCATTCTGCTGGATGCTGGCCGTTTATCGGTGCCCGGTTTGGCTTGGCTTCCGTAAATTGTTGTCGGCCTATTGTCGGTCTCGTTTCGCGTGCACGATTCGATACGCGTGCCTCGGACCATCGAGGGGATTTCGTTTTTTATTTTTTCTGTCGTTTGTTGTTGTTGTGTAAAACAGAATAAAGCGGATCGTTTGGTGATCGTGAGCTGTCACCAACACAGCGAATATTTCAAGATGAGACTCACGGTAGCACGTGTTTGGTGGGTGTCTCGAGGGGGCAAGAAGGAGGCATCGAACTTCTTGCAAATATGCTGGCTTCTGCCCCGGGAGGGAACAAACAGGCAACTTTGTGTAACCCCGCTGTATGGAACAAGGCTGTTCAAACGAGGCTGCGCTGCGCGGGCTTGCGGGACAAAAAGAGGTACTCTCAGTTCCTTAAAGAACCGGCGATTTGCGTCATTGAGCGATGGCGGCCCAGCGAAGCAATCGATTGATCCAGAAGCGACCGATATTGTTTGCTGTCGGGGCTTGTTTTTGAGTTTTGAGGAAAAAGATGGCCTCGGCGGGACGCGGTATGACTTCTCTGGGTAGAATAATGGACTTTAACAGAAAAAGAACTGGGGACATTTCGATAAAGAAGACGTAAATTGAAAATTTTAAAACAAATACGCTTAAAACACCACCTCTGTACCGCGGCCGGCTGTGTTTGAAGAAGCGTTTTCCTAGAACCCTCAATGTAGAACCTCGGTAAAATGTGTTGTTAGTATCGTTGTCGTCCAGGACCGGGGCAATTGCTTATTAGAATCGGTGCTTGTCATCGGTGAGGCATCTTGTAGATAAGATTCTGCGGAAGGAACAGCTGTAGTCCGTCCGATGGTGCCCAGTACCACTGTTTACCGTGGCACCAAATTGCAATTCCTTGGAAACATGAAATACCGGCGACGTCGTCGTGGTTTTACGACGTTACAGAGGAATTCATAGACCGCAACTGGGCGGAAACTGGTCAATCACTCCCACGTGTACGCTGCGCGCGTTTATTCTGCAGTATTTGCAATATTCCATTTTATCGCTCTAACCGTAAACACGAGTTCGAGGAAACTGTTGGTTCAGCTTTTCTGCCACCGGATTCCCGGTCCCCAGTTTCAAGGGTATGCAAACAAAATCCGATCCAGTGTGCCAGATGTAGCTGCAGCAGAATACAGGCAGGGAGACAGGACAAGGAATTTATTAACGGATTGCACTGTTTTGCTCCGATCAAATGCAGGTTTTCGAACTGAAAACACTGTACCAAGGATGAAAATATCGTCTCCTCATTTACGCGTGCTGGGCTGCTCCCGGGGTGACGTGGTGACCGCATGGCACGCGCTCGATCCAGTCCGACACTGGACTGGGTTTGTGTTCCGGTGAAGGTGGCTCGGTGCGAGTACGCTAATCAATAGCGATGGCGAGATTTAATCTCAAATCACGGAGGCGTACTGCCGTTGACGACTCATCACAGCAAGCCACGCGGACACGCGACACGCTCTGGGTGGACTATGGGCCCGCGTCTCGAAGGCGCAATGACTATGATGATGATAGTGATAATATTCTCCATAGTATAACCGAACGCCCGTCAAACATGCAACTGCAACAACAAATGAGAACCAGACAGGCCTGGGAGTATTTCTTCAAATGGCGGAGTTCAGTTTAATTCAATGGGAATAGAATTTATGTAAGTCTTAGTCACTGTATCGTCTGGCCCTTGAATCTATCGCACGTCAACTCCTGACTACAGCGTAGTATGTGATGCAACAAAATGGAAGAATTACCCTGAAAAGGAGTGACACCAGACTCACTTCGCAGTGGCGCAGTCCTTACTTCGCGCCAAAATAGAAGCGAAGATGCTCACTCACAACTATCATCAAGATCACTCGCTCTCTGAGCTGTGCGTACTCGCTGCCACCATCAGCCAGCCTCTCTGTCACATGATCACATCGCTGCGGCCGGCGCCGTTTTTCTCTGCTCCGTGACCATGGCCGCCGTGCGTTGGAGTGTGAGAGGTGGAATATGGGAACAGTGGTGGCCAGAGGAAACAATGCTTCCTATTTTTACCATCCACCCGTTAAACGCCCGCGCCGTGTCCGGTTATTTTTGTATTTTTACGTATTCCGTTTAACACTCCCCGTCCACCCCGGACCCATTCACCATCCAGATATCGGATCTCGGGGTATAACGGGGAACGGAAGCACGATAGCAATCATGATGCTGCACTATTGTGTAGTGACCGAGTGCGGATGCGGTTTTGCATCCAGAATGCGTTCAAACGCAACGAAATGCAACGACGATGGCGACAACGACGACAACGAGTACTGTGGCACGCATACTTCGCAATCGATGACGTGCTCGATCGGTCGTGGTCGTTAGATAGTGCTATTATTAGAGAAAACGACGCCTCGTAAGTTATTTCTAGTCAGGTCCGGCGACGGTGCGCGGGACTCAGACAGCCGAGACACTGACTGTCCAAGTCGTGCCTTAACCGTGGGACAATGATTGTTGTTTAACGCCCGCCATCGCATCCCATCCCATCCAGCCAGCACCGGGCCAGCTCTAGGTGTCAGGTGATCAGACGGGGGATGGCTGTCTATATGGAGTGAATGGACTGCATCGCGAGATGTCTATCGTCCGGTTCGCAATTCCGCCCGGTACCCGACACTCGACGGACCGCGGAATGGAATGAATTGTTGGCATTTCTCCCGTTGCCGTTGGTTGACGTCGTCTGTCAGCTGATATAGCGGTAGACAATGGAAGGAAAAATGTTCTCAAAATGTAGCGTACCAAGCGGCCAAGGGAGGGTTACAAGGAGCAGTAGCAGTAGCGTAATATATGCATCCCAAGAAATGAAATGACGGAGAGTCCGAAGGTCCTTTCAATTCCAACCAACCACCAAAGTGTGGCGGCGTTAGCATCAGTGCGGGCACCATACCGGGAGCAGCAGCATATTACGGCATTTCCAGGAAGAGTAACTACTGTCAACACTGTATTCACTCACCACGACCTAGTACCACACACACACACGAGGTGGCTAGGTCGCCTCCTCGCCAACGAAACGCCATTCTCCTCAAACGCCCCACAGACCACAGAGACCAATGATGATTGATTGACATTTAAAGTGTCGCGCCAGGTTGGCAGCAGCAGCAGCAGCAGCCGGCTCCTATGGTCAGTCTGGACGATTCAAAACATTTGAAAGTCGTCTCCTCGACTCGCCAGACCTCGACGTGAGGTCTCGAATGTCTCGATTCCCGCGAGTCGCGCCAGTACGCCAGTCGCCAATCGCCAGTCGCCAATATGATGATGATGATGATGATGAACCCCGGGCATCCTCATTCCACGGCGGCGTTCCCGGCGTAATGACCAGCTCTCCAGCCAGAGATTGATGGCCCTCAGGTGAGCCAGTCTCTCAAATAAGGAAGAAAGTTAAGCCCTCCAGGCCTTCATCCCACGTGCTGCTGCTGCTCATGCCGGTGCTACTACCACGTGTGCACACCGCACTGCGAGTGTCCGTGGGAGTAAAGTTGATCACTACAAAGCCCGCACACTGTATTCTACCGTGTACCCTATGGGCACTAAATCAATAACGGTCTACTACCGCGATACTTAATCCCGGTGGACCTAGGGGAGAAGCACAAGCTATGCGAGAGCCCGTTGTCCTGTGGGGGGGTAACGCTCAGTGCCCAACAACAGTGTGTGTACATGTGTTGGCGAAAAGTTGTCTGCCGATCACCCTTGCCCCGTGCTTGATGGTTTGATGGGTTTATATGCTTTCACGACCTGCCTGTAGACCGTTTTGTGTGCAATTTGCAGCATTAAACGCATTGCATAATGTGTAATGTGTGGGTGCTAGGTTGCATAAGGACAGGATTAGCAACTGTTTTCTGGAATTATTCTTGGGGGCGTAATGCACGGTCTGTCGCAAAGTAAACAGGACTTTTTTAAACCAACATTTCGGTTTCGGTCAATTTGGTTCACCGAAAGCAAAGTTATTGCGCCTAAGGTAAAGCATGTTAGCATCCGAATGTTATCCGCAGCATCCGCATGTTAGCATCCGAATAGATAATACTCACAGGATACCAGATCAGGTCAGTACGAGATAATCATTTATCGACGAAATAATCATAAAATATGCAACGGCGATTTCACTTCGGTTTGGTTTTTGTGAAAATTGCGCATTTTTTCGATGCTCCCTGGGTGTAATCACAAACATGGCTTGGCCTACTTGAAGGTCTTCGCTGATGACTTCAAGACGCGTTTTTGTATACCTCTGCCACGGCATAGGCAACCAACACCATAAACTTGTTGAACTAATTACAACGTTTCCGTGTCGTAAGGTTTTATTAAGTTTCAAACAAAATATGATATTGTTCGACGCTCATTTTTGTACCGACCTTTGCTTCCTATGGACCAAATCGCATGAAAATTTGGCAGGAAATCAGGACAGGGTTTAACTTTCAAACAGATATACCCACATCAATGTGACGCTTCCAGAAATGTCCCTATTGAAAAAGTCTTGTTTACGTAACTCGATTTTCGTGCGTGCTAGTTGCTGGTTTTGGTTTATGCGACAAGCGATACTGCTTCTAGCTTCTCGCGCTCTTAAACCGGCTGTCCTACTTTGTAGGAACAGGAGATAAGAGCTATGTTTGGGTTTGCACATTCATTCAACTTATTTAAGAATTCCCTTCCGACTATCACGTGCTGCGATGTGCGATGATGACCACCGCCGCCACACCTTTTGCCCTTATGGCTCAGCTTTGCCAAACTGCAATCACGCAGCAGCAGCAGCAGCAGCAGCAGCACGATGCATGATCATCACAGCGAGCGTGCACCGATCACGCTCTCGGTAGGTGATCATGCACCAAGCAGCGACGGTGCAAGCGATTGATGGAACTTTTTGGGATCCCCTTACTCGGGGGCTGAGGAAAGGCGAGTTGGCATCTAATGAACTCGCGAGATAGGATTTCTTGTCTGTCGGCCTGTCGTCGCGAGTCGCGATTGCATAAGCAATTAGCAAGCACACGAGCCAATTACTTCCGACACGACTGGAACATCCAGGTTCCAGGAATTCCAGAATCACTCATCACTTTTCTTCCACCTTTTGTATTGAGCTGCTGCGTGCTTCGTGTGATCGACGAGCGATGGGTGCTCAACTGGAAAGGCGTGGCGATTGCACAACGGTTAATTTATTCGAATAAATTCAAGTGACCAGCTTTGGTCTATCGGAGCTTATCGGAACGATATCACCACCACCGAGGACAGCGGACGGTTATGGCGACCACCACCCGGGGGCTCGCGCGGGGTCCGAATCCGTTTTTCCGATTGATGATCAATGTTCCGTTTCCACTACGTTTCCGAGTCGCAGGTCACCGGCCGGCTGTGTTGCGTAACCAGAGTAGTGTGGCCAGCGTTCGGTGGGCATAACCGGCAGACTGTCATAATATGCCGTACATCGCACTGTTAGCTGTTGTATCAATTGTTGTCGCGAAGGAAGATGCCATCCATCACTTCGGGCACCAGTGGGCTGGAACGGAGAAGAAGAAGTGGCCTTGATGACCTGATGTCGTCCCTCGCCTTTGGGCGCTCGTGTAGTTGCCAAGAAACAGAATTTGGCATCTCCTATTTATAATTGCAATGCTTCCATCCGCGCATATGCTTTGTGATGCTTTTTGCTACAACATTTCAATCTCTCGCGTCGCACATTCTCCGCTGCAGGTTCTAATCGCTGCCAAGGTTGGGCTCGTGTCCGCCAGATAGAATGACGAAATTGGCGTCACCGTCTCACTGTCACTGTCGGGGCAACGCTGCGTAGTGGCATGGCGTATAGCGTATAGCGTATAGCGTAGATTACCGCGACGGCGCCAGTTCCGAACCGGTGCCAACTGGTTGACAGACGCCCTCGGATCGGAACCTAACTGCAATCGCCGCCGCCACCGCCGCCGCCGCCGCCGCTGTGTGCGAAGCATCGTCACCACCACCATCCCTCGAACGGGTGGCCGGACGCCAAACTAATTACTTAATGGTTCACCCCCATTTTAAGTCTAGACTCTCGCGACTCGACGCTGCTGCGTCGATGGTGGTGCTGGTGGTCTTCAGTGATCAGTGAAAGTTGGCTCATCATCTCACCTTGATGGGAGTGATGGCCGTGTGCAGGCGGCGATGGTGGTGGTGGCGAAGGTTCTGCGCAGTACTCTACTCTCTTGGACCGCGGCGAGACCACCTGACTTCCACGAACTTCCTAACGTGTCATCTGATCGGTCCGTGCGACTGTAAGGACCTGTAAGGTCCAGAACACGGCCCCCTCCTCCGATCTAAACGGGTTGTCCGCTACACGGGCTACACGCGCCTTCTCGCCGTTACACGCCGTAGACGGCAGTCAAAACAAACTGGAATTTGATAACTGGGACTATGGAGACGAGACGAGCGACGAGGATGCGATAGCGGCGAGAGAGAGAGAGAGAGGAGGGAGGGAGAACATCACTTCGTGGATCGTGGAAGGGTGTGCCGCGTGCACATGGCATGGCGTGGCCCATACATACCACACACTACTCTCCGCTCCGATGATAGTGTGAGGATGATGATCGTATGTCGGATCGGTCGGTCTGGTGCGTGGCTTATGGGCCGCCGCCGCCATGTGAGAGGATCTGGTTCCGCCCCTTACCTTCGTGACATTTGCATCTGTGCAACGACAAATCTGTTGGATCTGCTCTCTGTGCAGTCTCAAGACCCTCATTTCTTGGCATCCGCACTAGATATGATTGTGTTTCTGGGAAGAAGTTGACTTATTCTACGTCTCTGGGAAGGATTAACCGGTTGTTTATTTGTCTCCCGACCGAGATCAGATCCCGGTGACACGACGGGAGGTAACGGAGCATCGCATTTAATTTCTGCCCTCAATCGACCATACTTTGCGCGGAGCAGAGAGGAAAGGTCCCACAGGAGGACACAGTGCGCCAGCTGTCGATCGGCTATCATCCTGGTCGGTCGCCAGCACGCGCTCGTTTGTCCGT
This sequence comes from Anopheles darlingi, assembly GCF_943734745.1. Taxonomy (NCBI): domain Eukaryota; kingdom Metazoa; phylum Arthropoda; class Insecta; order Diptera; family Culicidae; genus Anopheles; species Anopheles darlingi. Next base: position 83,588,798 of record NC_064874.1, read on the forward strand.
TTGAAAGTCTCGGCGTCTTTGTCGTCTTGTGGCTGCCAGAACCACCTCGTTTCGCGCGCGTGATCCTCGCGCTTTGATACAGTCCATCTCGCAGTAGCACGTGTCACAGCCCATCATATGCGTTGCAAACCCACGAGGTCTGTGTGTGTGTTTTTTTAAAAATATTTTATGTATTAATTTCTCCCTCGAATGCTAAACTACTACTGCGCAGCCATTGTTGCAGAAGGTCCGGGGCTAACCATACTTTCTAACTCCTCACCGCCCGCACTGGTCACTTTCTACCTGCCCTCGTACCTATCTCCTCTCTCCCAGTCAAGCCGTTCTTGTTCGTCTGGTACGCTGGTGCGTTCGTTCGATCGTTCGTTCGTTCAACTGGCCATTTCTCCATTTCTCACGCCATCGAGTCGTCGCTTGGGCCGCGCGCAGAAATAATCACGAGCAGCGTGTGCCCGCTACTCGCAACTCTCGCCATTATTTGGGGTGAGTTTTATTTTTGCCAGCCACGGTGGTGCAGCCGTGCGCCGTGTGCATCTTTTGAGGCGGGTAGGCGAGAGCGGTGGCCACTATGGGGACGGTGGTGCGATGGGAAATTGGCAAACCCTCACCGCGCTTGCCGCGCTTGCACCTCTTTGACGGGTGTTCAGTCACTTTTACTTTTTCGGGGTTTTCTGGTAGGGATGGCGGGGGGGATGCCATGCCCTCGGTTGTGGGGTGGTGCTTTGGAGTGGGATGGTTTCCTTTGAGTTTGAGAGTCTGAGGTGCAGACTTTTACTTGCTTTAACGTGTTTGACCATTTATTGTTGCATTATTTATTGTGGAAGCTCAAGCAATGTTTATAGCGGTAATCGAAAAAAAACTATTACAGCTTTATATGCCATTGCTATTGCTGTTTAGCTAAATGTTTCGACCAAATTTGTCCGGTCTGTTTTAGACGTTTGCTTTCGCGGTGCAGTTGCATCGGCACTGCCGGTCAACCGGATATTAAGTAGACACACTCATAAACTACACCAAAAAAGATGGCATAACAATAGAAACAGACTATTGAACAATCGGAAACTGCTGATCAGCGTAGCATCGGTGCAATCTAAGCAACACTGTACAGAGATTTTCCGTTACAGTTACACAAGATAATGAAGCGGTTATTTATAATTTGTTTAAAAAAAAAGCGAATACATATAAGAAATTTGATCTTTCAGAAGACAGTACAGTAAATATACAGCATTATAATTGAAAAAAAAACGAAAATTGGAAACAAACTGTTGGAAATTTGGAAACATTTAAGACATATGGTCAAGGTTATGAAGTATTCAAATAAGCAAAGCTAAGCAAACATCACAAGAAGAAAAAACTAGGAAAAAATGGAAACAATCAAAATTAAAATTAAAATTACGGAAAAAAACATTTTTTTCGCAACAAAAAGAGAGTGACAAATTAGCAATCATTGGGCATAATTCACAAAACTCTGGGAACTTAGCAGAACCAGAGCAAGCACAGCCTACTTACCACCAATCCATCCATCCAAATCCAAATGGCTTGCAATTGTTTTCCAAAATCCCTGCCAACCGTAAATCTCTGCCAGCCGTCCATCCGTCGGCTGAATCGCGCTGAATGATGCTGCACAAAATGGGTAAACGAATTGCGTCTCGAACCAGTTACCCCGTTTAAGGTGATCGTATGCTGCCATCTCTTCGCCTCCTTTTCTTTCACTCCTACCAGCAATGGGGCCCCTTTTCTGAAGATCATCTGACAAAACACGTATTGCGGAGATGCGCCAATGGTCGGATGCGTCGATCGATTGATCGGAAGGCGGCGGCGGCGGCGGCGGCAACAACGACGACGACGCCGTCGTTGTCTTTCGCTTCATCGTCAAACGTCACATCCGAATGGCGTGATGGTAGGCCAGAGTGGGGAGCGCGCATATCAGGGATCGTCGTCATTCATCGGCCTCTGCTAGCCGCAATGTTCCATCGTAGTCGCCGTAGTCGTTGCCGTTGTGATCGTTTTGCATCCAAAACAAACATTGAACCATCCCCTGCGCGCTCCACCCTTCACGGCGCCACCGTATTGCGACCCCGTGTCGTCTTCTGATCAGCTTCTGAGCGCAGGGCGACGGCGACGACGACGACGACGACGACGACGACGATCTAGCATCGTCATGCGTGTCCCCCCTTCCGATCGCCGTCCCCTTCATTATCTCCGCTGTTCAAGCTTCGAGCACGACCGACGGACGGGGGACGGGTAGGTGTGTATAGGTCGCGTCCGCGATTACGCGTATCACCAGCGCCAAGCCTCTTCTCGTGTGGCGAGCACAAACCCCACCAGAACTCACACATTCGCGCAGCCTGTCCCTGCGAGTGAGCGTGCGTTCCTCTTGCGATACACGCGCGCGCCGTGCTGCTGTTGCTTGCTGCTGGTGGGTTAGTTTATAAATACGGTGCTCCGGGTTGGACCGTGGTCACAACGTTGCTCGCGCTCCATTCGCAACAACCTTCGTTACAACGTCCTCGCACTCAGCTTGCTTAGCAGTAGCAGTTTGATTGCAGTAGAGAGATTGCGTTCCGCTGTTAGTTTCTTCTCCTGCGTGGAAAGTCTCAGTTCGTCATCAGCCAACGGTGTGGTTTTACGTGCGTCGTGTGTTCGCCCTGTTTCCTCAGGTTGGTTTAAACAAAGTGTACCTTCAGCTACTAGGACCACAGAGAAAGAGCGAATACGATTCGCGTACTCACAAAAAAAACCTTCTGAAAGTGCCCAAGTATACCTGTGTTGTTGCCAGGCCACGGCCAAGCAAAGAGTGTAATTTGAAAAGTGTCACAAGTGTGTGAAGCAGTATCATCGTTATCGTCATCATCACCAGGCTCGACTGCAACACAGTAGTCATCGCCTAACGTCACCGGCAAACTAAGCTACTACGACTGCGTGTGGTACTGGTGTTTTGAGCGGAATTGGTTTTTTGAAATGTAAGTTCGATTGTCAAACTCCGTCACACCCCGCAACAGAGCCCCTGTGGCCGTTTGTTGTTTGTTTCGAACGCGAGTGACGCAAAATGACGGACACACACGGAGAGCGCTACTGTTGCTGCGTTGCAAGAAGGCATTCCGAGGCCGAGTGCAACGCAGCCGATGGCGATCGATCTGTTGCTACTGCTTTGAGTGAGAAAGGGGAGAAAAAGAAATTTTCTCGAAGTCGCGCGCGATCACGATCACTGCCGCCGCCCTCCGTCGCGGCTGTTGCGGCCCAGCCTAATCGTTGGCATCCGACGGGGAGTTAATTATCCGCTCGGCTACAGGCTGGACCCCAGCTAATGACCAGGGCGTGAGTGCGTGCAGGTGGTGATGGCAGGTCGCGTTGGAATTCCTTGAAGTAATTTCGCGCCGCCGTCAACTGCACCTTCGGCGAAGGCGCCTCTCAGGGAAACACGCACTGCCGTTGGCGGTGGATCACATTCCAGGCGGAAGGGTGAAGGGGATCGACAGCTCCGAAGGTAGACCCGGGAAGACCCGGTTCCGGCCGGCCCACAACCGACCATATCCGATCGGTTGCGGATTGTACCGCGCCTAGTTGGTGGTTGCTTCCTCGGCACCACCAGCACCAGGCAATATAGCAGAAAAGCAAATACGTTTCAATCAGTGGCAATTGAGGCGTGATATGGCGCGATCATCATGGCACGGGCAGCAGAGGGGATCCTCTCACGACGTGCAAGCCATGGACAGCTGCTAATTTATCGTCGGATAATTGAGTTTCAACCAGCTGCCACTGGCCCAAACCGGGACCACTTGGATCAAGCCAGTGTCCATGGAAACTGGGAGCATTTTCCAATGACAACAGTACTTTTGTTTGTTGGGCATTCTAGGTGGATCCTTATGGTGACAGTACAATCTACGCCTACTTGATGCGGATTGAACGGATATTACACTGTGTTCTTCTGTATGCAGCCAAACAACCATGGTATACCTTGAGAAGAGATTTATATAACTCTCTCAGATCCAAGTAGTGCTATTTACGACTCTGGCAACCGAGTGAAAGGTTGTGAAAAATGGAACAAGTCGAACAAAATCCGTCCATTCCATTTGCAATTTGGCACGATCAGACAGGCCACAGCATCTAAATCGTAGCTTCGTCTCGAAAGTGGGTCACCACCGGCTCGTTTCCCCAACGCGTCATCACCATCACGAGGAAGAGAGGTTCACTTCACTGGTGTCTATCTACGTCGATGCACTCGACGCTCTTGTGGATGCACCGCTCGAGAAGTCCGGATTTTCCAAATAGCACCACACACACACACCCCGCTTACTGTGCGCTAACTTTACGTCTAATCCCCTGCAGCGTCGTTTTGTTGCTTCAAGAAAGAACAATAAAACCATCGACGCTGTGTTTGTAGTGGCTGACCAACTCAGCTCTGCATCGGAATCGTATGAGGATTGCGGAATCGTTCGGAACAACAAGGAAATGACTTCTTCGGTACCGCACCTCGGTGAGGTCTTGTGGAGGGTTCCACGGTGTTCTTTCGGAGGTGGCCGCCGCCACCTCGCAGGTGTTTCTTTCTTGGCGCTCTTTGCACCGCGCCCTTGAACCATCGTGGCGCGACCTACTTTCGCGCTCCATCGACGACGACGTCGACGCCAGGGGCCGCCGTTGTTGCAACGCAATAAAGAGCAAGCACGGGCGGATGTTGGAACCGGTAATGTTATGAAGGATGGGGCAACCTAATTATCGCGAATAATTCAAGACGAAAATGGCTGGAACGCGGTACAAAGTTCATGAGATCACCTATGGAGGGGACCTACACCTACTTCTAAAGATGGTCATCCTTTCGAGAGGCTTACTCCATATCCATATTAATCGGCTAATCCGTGAAGAACCGCGAAGCGTGCTTCTGGTATGTTGCGCAATCGACAACTTGAAACCGCGTACTAGACACTTCTGGAAGGTGTGCCGGTTGAACTCTTCACACACACATACACACAGTATGTAGCTATCCCAGGAGCAGCAGGCGTTCGCCAGTGATTCGCCAGCATAATGGCAATTGGTGGCCATACCCTCGGATTGCAGCTCTCGTTCCGCAAGTGGTTGATGATGGTTGAGTTGGGTGGTCACGCTGTGGAACACTGTGATCATCCGACAACAAGAACACAGCGGGTGTGATAATGGGAGGATGGAGGACCATGAGATGATTACCCAGTTGCCCGGTTCCACTCTTCGGTCGTTTGGCTCACGTGAGCTGCTGCTGATTTCGATTCCAGGCAGACGAGGAAGTAGCTTCAATTTGGGGCGACAGAACGACACTGGAAGAGAGAGAGAAAGAGAGATACGATGAGAACGATAGGAGCTGATAAGCGCAACTGCCAGCAACCCCGACATTGGATGATGTAACCCGGGAACCTTTTTACCGCCAATGGCGGCATGCACCGAAATGGTGCGTGATCTTGGTCGGAGCACCCTGTGCCCGAGTGACCCGATGAGAAGAACAGACACCCGGAGACTGACTTTGGCTGGAGCGGACAGATAGGACAGAGTTCAAGAAGCATCTCGTCCTGGCTCGGTCTCGGTGATATGAAAGTATTAACATACACACACGCACACGTGTGTCCGCGCGGAGACGAGTCAGTCCCCAAGGAATGGCCACATTATCAGATGTTTCGCATGCCTCTTAATAGCTCAGGAATGTCACGTCGCTTTGCCGGGAGATCGCGGTACGATGAATGGCCCTGGCTGGTGCCATTGTGTGACTAAGTGATTCGATGTGGTTGCCGGACATCCTGCTTCACTCTAGCACACAAGGGAGCTTGGGGCTGCCGCCTACTGGCGGTGGTAAAGTGAGGTTACGTGTGGACCTTTCTTGTCCTATCGATCCGGGGTATGGGCTCTGACTTGCTGGGGATGTCTATTGCCCTCTTTCACACTTTCGTCACACTCGCCGGAAAGGGGGATGGCTTAAGGATTTCCGGCCATTCAACCTGCCCTGATGAACGCTCCTCCCTATACGTTACTAATTTCTGAACTTTTCTTTCTTCTTTCTTTAATTACCTACAGTGTCTTCAAGTGCGAAGTTATCAGCCTTCAGCAACAGCATGTCGGTTGCCAGTGTACAAGCCCCCCATCTGGCCGATTTGTGCAGCTCGTTGAGGTAAGCTTTATTGCTGGGAATTATAGTAAGATCTTCTCCTAGTGGCTCTCGACTTGCGCACACACACACTCGAACGTGGGCGTACGCAAGACGTACTTCCCGTACACACGTCTCTTCACTAGGCAGCAGCAGGATGTTGTCGTGTTTGGTTAAACCCAAGTAGTAAATGCACCGTTATTTAAAGACTGTCTAACCTTCAAGAAGATCTAACCTTCAAAACCTCGCAAATCCCGAAGCGACAGCATCAGCGCCTACTGCAAACGGAAACTCGATTTGCGTTCAAGAAACATGTTCGACGAGTTGTTATTTATTTTGGTGTTGCCTTTTTTGCGTATTGACTCAACGGAATATCCGTGAGCAATCACGTGCGTTGCGTCGGCATCGGGTTATTTATATTTTTAGCATCCTTACTCGATACCAGCCCCTGTCGCTTAGTCGCTTGTTTTCCAATGAATCGGCTGGAGGATCACCTGCTCCTTCTGCGTATCTATGGTGACGCATCTATTGGCGTGCCGTTTCATTCATAAAGCGCCGAACAGATACGACCGTCAATCGTTTGTTGACTTCCTCCCCAATCGCTAGATAAAGAGTTGAATCTTGAACTGACATTCCGCCGCCGATTGGATTGATAAGATTTCTAAGTTTAGCAAACGATTAAATATAGTCCCCCTGGTTCCCACTTCGCCTTGGAATGTGGTGCGATGGATGGGTAACGTCATGGGGCACGCGATCTTCCAATGACGATCGTAGTAGTCATAGAAGGGCGTTGTCGTGTCCGGTGACGTCGATGTGTTCGAGAGTTGATACAACAACAGGAGGAGTAGACCACTCGCATTTCAACACCTTTTGCTGAATCATTCTGGTTTGTCGTCGGTTCGGTTGATGGGTTGAGGCCACGCCATGTGTGGCAATGAAGTAAAACGCAAAACGGAAAGGGGGCGGCATCATGTGATACGTTGTCATGTTTTGCGTTTGTTATCCTTTACCATTCATAGTGCTGTTCTTGACTAATGTGCTTTCGTTTTCTCCATTTCTGTCCTTCTCTCTGTGCAGCAGAACTAGCCTCAGTATGTCCTCGTCACTGTCCGATCTAGTCGGCAGTCCGTCGCTTGGTGCCGTGTTCGATTTCCACTCGTCCGATGCCGTACTGACGATCGAGGAGCTACGGGAACAGCTTGGTTCCTGCTATACGTGTGGCGTGTCCTGGACCGAGGACCAAGTCTCGCTCGAT
>NC_064874.1:83598652-83726152 GCF_943734745.1 Anopheles darlingi
TTTTTGTAAAACTTAAATTATTTATTCCATAATTTCGCCTCTCCTGTGGTCATGTGTTGTACCTATCCCTTCGAAACTTCCCTTCTTACTGCTGTTGTTGTTACTTGAATTCCAGTGAAATCACAACAAGTATTGCAAAGATAAGGAGCTTCATTCATAAGCCGTGGCCACACGGGGCGAAAACTCTAGCGCAAACGAAAAAATTAATGCCAAAACTTTTGCGCTTCGATATGTTTACATGGCCGGGTTGAGGAAATTAAAATCGTTTTTTTGAAGAAAAGGATTGAATACACTAGTAATGATCACTCACTGTCGATGTAAACCACAAAAAGAACATATTGTGAGCCCTACCGTTTGCAAAAAGCTTTTACGCTAGGTTTTACGCTCCACGGACCAATAATCGTTTGACAGCATGTAAACGGCAAGCGTAAACGTTTTGGCATTAATTTTTTCGTTTGCGCTAGAGTTTTCGCCCCGTGTGGCCACGGCTATAGCCTTATCATTCGGATGTAATCCATCGATGATATCTTTTATTGCTTTGGGGAAATTATAAAGATAAACCGCCAAAACATGGAATTGGTGCTAATGGTTCCAGTTCGTATGAGTTCCGAGTAGTTTCGACCAAGCTAGGCGCCAATCAGTAGCAAACCTGCGTGATTTGCAGCTTGATAATCTCGAACGCCATGTTCAGTGTGAGGAGATTAACTTGCAAACACTGGACATAGGCTGTTTCAATGCTGCTCAACCGTTTCTCTAGGATTTCAATATTCTCCACCAAATCGGGTAAGAAGTCGAGCACAGCTTCTTCCTCCAGGGAAGCCTGTTTCTCGTCCAGCCGAGTGAGGAGCACGTCCGGTTCGCTGAAGATGTTGCCACCATCGAACACCTCCAGTAGGCTAGAGTTGAACCAGCGGTACTCGGGCCACAATCCGGCCGCATACATGGCATCGATTTCCTTTTGCAGCCCGTCAGCAACTCGCGTTACTATGCAGTTACTGAATCCAAAACCGGCAACGTCCATATCGTCATCGATGAGCTCCTGTACCAGCGGTGCACACTCCTCGTCGACATGATGCGTCCGGACGTACTCCTGGATCTCTATCTCCTGATCGATCGCCTGCTGTAGGTGTATTGCCTTTTCTTCGATCACTTTCGCCTCGAGCGCAAAGATGAGCTGGGTCACATTGCGTTTCACCTCCGTGATACCCTCCACCATGCTTGGTTCCAGCTGATTGTAGAGTGGCAGCAACACTTCCTGCAACCGGTCCATTACCTCAAACGTAAGCAGACGGTTCTCAGGCGATGCTAGCGTGCCCTACCATCGTCAAAATCAAGAAAACATGGAAGTTGAATCTTAAATGTTACGGAGTTTTGAATGAGACAAAACTTACCATCCCCAGCACTAGCAGCAGGAATACGGTACGAATCATTTGTTGGCCGAAATGGTACAGCTCTAAATCACGGTTCAATCACAACTGCCAGAAAGCCCAATGATCGTATCGCACTTTATCGATACCTCGGCAGAACATATCGATGCCTGGGATGCGATAATCACGCTTCATTGGATCGCACTCCTACTTCCGTCGCGGTACGGTTCATAGTCATGCCCTAATCATTGTATGAGGGATTACCTAAAATCACAAACACCGTCCCGTGGTTCGACGGAGGTTAGTCATCGAGACCAAAAATAACCTCGCCTGAACACCTGCAGCTTCCTGGAGCTTATCGAACGCTGCAATAGCCATTGAAGTTAGTCGTCACCGTTTAAAGTTCTTCAAGACTGCCTTGGGTCTATTGTATTTTTCATCCCACGCAGTCAATAAAAGAACATTCGAGGAAAATGTGGTTGTAAAGGTCCTACATAATCCGAGGATTCGATTTTCTTGACAGTTTTCTTAAGTGAACCCACCTAAAATCCGCTTAATCTTGATTCAATTGAAGGGAATAAATATTTTTGAACATGAGGGATTAAAAATAAAGAGCCTACGGGGTAGATAGAGAGAGATAAAATGTACCATTTTATCCGTGGTATCCAATTCGAAGTTTTCAATTGACGCCAAACATAACGTGCATTCCTTCAATCGAACCGAAGTCGTTTGTGGCTTATGCGTACACAACGTTCAATGATGAGCAAAGTTCATTAGCAACTCCGATTTTGTTTGTTCCGTTCGAGTGAAAATGCTGCCCGATGACCTAAACGCATCTGCGTCACCAAGAAAGGGAGTCCTGTATAATTTCGGACTGAAACAAAACAATCCACTCGTGGGTCACAGGGTTATGTATCTCTGCTGTATTTGTTTGTTTTCCATTTAGTTTTATTTCGGTTTGTTTCTGTTGTTTTTTGCTAGAATAATTTATTAATAGTTAATAGTTTCATTATCCTTCGACACCATTATATTGAGTGGCTCTCTATGCGAGTGACCCGTCGCGACTGCCGACCGCGCGATACAAAAACCGTATCCCCTCTCTCTCCCTCTCTGTCGCTTGCTCGCGGTATTTGATGGCACATGATAGCAGCTATAGCTTCTTAATGGCCTCTATCTGACACATAGCGTGTGTGAGTGTATGCATTTGGTTCTGATGCTGTGGGGGTTGGTTTTAGAACCAAAAAAGAAGGCAATATTAAACTAATTCGAGGCCACGAAAGGAATGTTCTTAGCACTAATGGAATGTGTGTGTTTAGAGGAGCATGCGTTCGCCAATTACTTCCTAATGCTAAACCGTATATCGTCAACAATCGACCGCAGGCTCTTGGTGAATTCCAACCATTTGCATTTCATGAGTTTTTCCACATTCCAGTCGGCAACTCAATATAATTAATTGGGAATCATTTCCATTGCACATTCCGTACTTCAAACCGTTTCAGCAACGAACGAAACGTGTTATTCGAATTGAACTCAAATCCTACATAAACTATGCGAGCTAAATAACAAAAACGAAGCCGTACCCCGTATACGGTTTGAAGCAATAAATTAAATTTCATTCTCTTCATTACTTATCTCTAACCGATTCGTTTCTGCGAGTGTTTCTCTTGTACTACGATTTCATTACGCAAAATTCCATTCCATTAATTTCTCCACATTATCATGACTTTTACATTTCATGCAACGTTGTTGTAATGGACGATGGCCAGAGATCGATCGATGAAATAAGTTAAATATAGAGGGGAACAAAAAGTCGCAAATAAATACCAATAAATCTAGCTGCTGATGGGGAGGGTATTGCTATTAGGAATGATGATTGAATTATTGAAATTCATACATTAATATGGCTCTCTCTATGTGTGAACGGTGCCCCCTCTGGGTGAGGCAACGGTGCGCAACCAACCATATTGCCAACTATTCTGATGTAAAATTGTAAAAAAATCCTTCTCTCCAAGCCTCTCTCTGGATGTCTAATTCCTTCCAGAGGAATATCGTTATAGCGCTTAAACGAGCGAGGTGAGAGTGTGACCAATTTTGTCATGACCCGTCGTCGTCGTCGTTGGCCCAGTTCGTATTTTTACTATTTCCGAATATTCCACCCCATCAGCAGTGCTGGAGGGTACGGTAGTGGCTCCCGGTGGCCGCTTCACGGGAACATTGCTAAGGACCGGGTTTTCTTCAGCTTCCCCAATGGCTGCGGCAGCCACTTCTCCGGTTCTCGGATCGACTAGCACCATTTGCAGCTCGTTGTCGACATTCGAGAATCGTAAGGCAATATCTTTGGACTGTTTTTTGTCGATCATGTGGCTGATCTCGAGGTTCGCGCTCAGCTGCTGCTGCTGCTGGCCCTGCTTGCTCATATCAAGATAGGACAGGACTCGACGTGGTTGGCGGCTCGGTGAATCGTACTCACTAATGCTACCCGCATTCGCTGCCGCTAGCTCGATAAAGGACGTTTCTTCGAACCGCGTGCGGCCACAGATGGTGCTGCCCCGGGAAGACGATACCGAGGCTGGTGAGCCCGTACTGGCGGATGAGTTCAGATGCTGCTCCATCATGCTACCAGCGTCGCCGTTTCCACCGTTCACCATTTTCGGTCGCAGACGAACATCGTTTTCGTACCGTAGCTTCTGTTCGATCGTAGCCGTTTCGATCAGTGGTCGGGGGATGTCGTAGCTTTGAAGCAGTAGCTGCTTCTTGTCCTCTGATAGCGTGATGGCGCTACTGGTTGGTGTTTGGTACCTTCCGGCTAGCTCGCTGGTGTTACTGTTGTCGTGTACCGATTCGTACTGTGGCGGTGTCCAGAGGCTTTCGAGGCGATCCTGTTCCTCCTTGCATATGGCGATCTTGGCGCAGTCTACCTCTGGGGATATCAACGCCAAAAGACACAAAGATATGTAATGAATCGTGCGAGATATGGTTGTACCCTTCGGTAGCTCACTCTACGTACCGTCTACGTTCACGCAGTACACCGGATTCGAGATCGAGTTCTGCTCCATATCGATATACTTGGCACTTCGTCCCAGCAGTAGCTCGAACTGGCCAGCCAGATGCTTAAAGCTGGGCCGCTGTTTAGGATCATCTGCCCAGCAGGATCGCACGATCGAGTATCTAGAGCGAGACAGGCAGAAAACGATTAACTACTACCACAGACGTAGTATAAACTACCGTACTTACATTTCCTCGGAGCAATTCTTTGGACACTCCATGCGGTAACCTTGCTTTAGCAGATTGTACAGATTCTGGGGTGGAATACCGGGATAGGGTGAGGCACCGAGTGTGATCAGTTCCCAGCACAGCACACCGAACGCCCAGACATCGCTCTTGGTGGTGTAGATGTGATCCGCTAGCGATTCCGGTGCCATCCACTTGACTGGTACCCGATCTTTGCTCTTCTTCAGATACGCATCGTCCTCGTACACGTCGCGCGTTAACCCAAAGTCCGATATCTTGCAGACCTTGCCCTCGGCCAGCAGCACATTCCGGGCCGCCAGATCTCGGTGGACTAGCTTGATGTCGGTTAGGTACGCCATACCCTTGCTGATCTGCCAGGCGAACGAAAGAATGTCCTTCACCGTGATCGGTTCGACGGAGTTTTCGTAGTCCGCGTTCAGCACCTCCAGCTTACGACTGAGGCGCAGATAGTTTCTGTTGCAAAAGAACGTCGAATTAGCGGTTGTAGCGGCACACGCACTTCTTACGAACTTACTTCAACGAGCCGTACTGGCAATACTCGATGATGAGTAACGGGGAGTCACCCTTGGTACAGGCACCGAGCAATCGAATAACGTTCGGATGGTTCACCTCCTGCAGTAGCTGATACTCAGATAGTAGCGCTAACAGTTCGACCGAGTTGGCACCCGTTTTGAGCATCTTTACCGCCACCGTAGTAATACCGGGCTTTTCCGGTAGATCCGTCGCGAAGCCCTTCAGCACCTTACCGAACTCTCCTTCACCGAGCGTCGCATCGAGGATTAGGTTCGAGCGAGGAAACTCCCACTTCGAGTCATACTGGGGAAGGGAAAATGAAAATGATGTCATGCCTACAATATTATTTGATATATGTGTGTGTATGCTACTTACATCGATCTTAAAATTGATCTCATTCATTCGCGAGGTCAGCGGTAACTCGACGTTAAATATCTCGGTATCATTGCTGACGAGATTCATGGCGATGCTGTTAAGACCGGAATTGCCACTATTATCGATCAGCTTGCCCTTGATCGGTACCTTTCGGCTGAAACAGTACGATACGATCATCACGGCGAGTACCATCGGTATTAGTACGATCGCCAGCAGATAGATCGAGGCGTGTGGTCCCTTGATGAGCCCCGGCTCATACACACTGCCATCGCGAACGGCCGCCGGTGGCACATTTTCGGTATCGTTCAATTCCGCTCCCGTACTGGGCACGGTTAGAAGCTCTACGTCACTAGCTTTCTCCCCTGAACCTCGGATCGTCTCTGTCGCTTCCGTTGTCGTCGTGGTGGTAGTCGTAGAACTCGAGGTCGTAGTGGTGGTGCTAGTTTTGTTCCTTTTGTGCGACGGAAGAATGCGCAGATTGTCCGTACAGGTGCAGTGTCCTGTGCTACGGCAGCTGCAATGGCCGGGGGCCGTATGAATTCCTCGTGGTTTATCCGAATCGTGCACTCCAACAATGTCCGGCTTGAACACGCAATCTTGCGGGCAGATGTGGATCTTCTCGCGATGGCCCATCTCTTCCAGTGGATCACAGATCCCATCCGGACAGTGCGTCAACCCGGACGAACAGGTAGGATAGTCTTCGCTCCAGGGTTGCAAGAGGGCCGCTGGTCCATCCGGGCTACGGTACTCACACGGGCCGAGCAAACTGCCGATTCCACAGGCCCCCAGGCAACTGCTGCGGTTCGGATGGATAGCACAAAAGTCTTCCACCCCACCTTCCACGAGTACCGTCCCCCCAGCGCACTGGGCAGCATCAGGATTTTTGCGCATTCGCACCAAAATGTTAACACTATAGTTCTTCCACGACACTGTGATTTCGTGCCGGCTTTCGAGGCTCTTCTCGTTGAAGGCCGTTTCGTTCTTCAGATAAATGATGCCCGCCACACGCGTGATCCCAAACGCATCCAGCGGGTTGCTCGTCAAACGGAAGCTCAAATCGGAAACTCCGCTCTCCTGCTGGATGAGCTGTTTGAAATTTCGCGGTTCCGCTATCCGAGCGTACTTTCGCGAGGTATCATATACGATGGCTTCCTTCGGGTAGGCGATCCTGGCCGGTGTCGTAACATCCTTTTTGCTCTTTCTTCGGGCTTGCTGTGGCTTCGTTTCGAACCTTGATCCACTGCTGGCTTCGGCATACGCTGGAGCAGCATCACCGCTGTTGCTCGTCAGTGCCTCCGGTCGGGGCAGATCGTACTCGTGGATACGGTTCAGGTTGGTGGTGATGCAGATGGTTACGTTCCCATCCTCGCCTGTTGATGATGGCCGACCGTGCCTTTTTCCGCCATCCGTGGTTCGTTCGACCGTTGGATCAACGGCTTGCAATGTAACGCAGTACGGGCTATGGCGAAGGATGCCGGATCGGGCAAACAGAAGCTCTGGAAAATACATCCGGGGATCCGTGTGATAACGTCAACTCATACTAGATTCTCCCTTCGCTCTCTCCCCTCATACTTACTGCAGCCAAACACCGTCTGCTTAAGTCCATCGTCGTGCTCATTCTCGTACATTGCACAGTCGACACGGAACAGCTCCATCAGATCACCGAGCAACCGATAGTGGACCCGGTTGTTTACCGGAATCGAATCATCATCCGTGAACACGATACGGAAGTGTCCCACCGGATCACCCTGCAATCGGTACAACGTAGATGAATTAATTATTAAGCAAATGTATGGAATGCTGTGACCTGTGACAACAGCCGTGGCTCTTGATTGCAAAATCCAACTCTGGATTGCAATACTTCAGGTTGGGCAGCATCATCGTTCCATGAAACGGATTCACACTCTTTGAAGGCTCTCCTGTGTGGTGCAAGTATCTACGTCAAACTAAATTCAGGAATTGGCAAAACCCAAAAATAGCCTTTGTAGTATCAAAAAATGTATTTTTTTAAAATATGTTGTTTATGATGCAGCCTTCCACTCACCAGAGCCAGCACGTGATTTCTGTCGGTGGCCGGTAGTAATCGAATCGTAATTGGACCATCTACCTATCTCTATTGTCCCACATGTCACATATCCACCAACCAAACCACAAGTGGCATCCACTTTTTAAAAAAATCAATATAACACCAAGAGTACGCTTGTGTTTGTCGTCAGTTGATGCGATAGCTACACTTTCCAACCGGTGTATCCGACAGCTGGGCGACAAATTTCCATTCTACGCAACACCATGATTGCCAACCATCGAAACTCCGCACGGATGGTCGGTACCATTCCAGCAAATCAATTTGCTCTCCATCTCTCCATGGCGCATCGAGCTGCCATTACTTCACATTTTTTGAGTTATTCGAAGTTATGGCTATGTCGGTTTTTTTTGTCTTTGGTTGGTTGGTTTGGTTGAGCTGCACCACTAATTTGTGTAATTCAACAATGAAAGCAAAATGCATGGTAATTGCTCCCGATCAAATGATTTTTTGTGATGCAGCATATTTACTTCAAAAAGGTAGTGTTCTCTACTCCGTTCCTGAAAAGCACTTCATCATCGCGAACAGTGTGTATGCCGCCGCCGTCGTTTTGGACCTCTGGGAAGACAAGGGATTTTTTTTGTAGAGTATTATGTTATGCCTGTGTGGCGGACCGGAATAGCGAACACGAGCCTTGGTTTGAGGGATAATAGCCAATAATAATGCCGGTTCAATTCGTCACCCTTAACGTCCCTACACAGTCGTCAGCAGCAGCAGCAGCAGCAGCAGGTGACACCCCTGGTTGTGGTGCAGACGTCGATGGACGCAATATAAACCAGGTAAAATGAATTACTTTTATCACGCCTCACAAAACCCCGTGATGGCGTGCTGCGAACACAAAAAAGACAATGTGTTCTAAGCTGACTACAACCCGGCTCGGATTCTCCTTGATACTTGTTGGGTAGTAGCTTCTTTTCAGGGAAAATTAATTTTCTCCGTTCGAAGGAATACGGACGATGATAACCTTTTCTCGAAAAAAAAAAAAAAGGTAAAGCAGTAAAGCAAGCTCGTCGGTGACTCTTCAATTTGTGGCTATCAATTTCATTCCTTTGCTCGAAAAGTTCGTTACTTCCATAAGAAACATCGTGTTTTCTATTGTCTCTGAGGTCGCCTGCAAGGCGGGAGGTAAATGTCAATTCGCAACGGAATAGCCTCATAAAAGCAATCCCGATCCGGAAGATTTGAGACAAACATTCGCGATAATCTGGATATTAACCAAGAATATCCGAGAGCTCCACGAATCATCCTCAATTCTCAACTTGGGCACCGAGTTTTTGTATGCAAACAAGGCCACGATTCGTTCTGGACTTGTTCGGGCCATCATGATCGAGAAACATTGCAGTGAGCCGAAGAAGCTGCGTACGGCGCTATTAGAGAGTAGAATTCTAGGAGGAGAGGAGCTTATGGTCATATAACAAATGAGTTCACTTTATAACCTCCGCGTGTGTGCATAGCCAGTAACTGGGCACTGCATATATAGCACAGGCACAGGCCACCACAGACCATGGCCATGTTTTTATGAGTTCTTTGTTCTTTTGCGTTCCATGTGCCATCCAATGCCGAGGAACCGCCGTACGGAAAGTGGTATTACGGTCTGTCGTCCGGGTAACAACACAGGACTCTTCCCCACACTGGGGAAAGGCACAACGATTCGCATTCGTCGGACGGGTGGGGGACCCCGGGGGCTGCTGAAAATATGCAAATTCATTTGCTCTTTTCGTTGCCATCACCGTCGTCGTCGTCGTCGTCGTCGTCGTCATCATGGACAAATAGCAGGAAACTATCGAAAAGGGGGCAGTTCCTGTGCTGGTCCTTGCCCATGTTTGGAAAGTCCTTAGTCCGATTTCCTGCTCCTGAACCGACAACACAAGGCGAGGTTATTGGCCTTCACAGGAAGACAGCACGGAAGTCTGTGTCTTCTTCCGGTTTAACAGCTTTACCCAAAGGCGTACATCCACGCCAATCGTCGTTCTAAACACACTAAAGCACTCCATACATCCGATTATTGCCCAACAAATGAAAGCATGGTATGGTGTGACTCCGACAGAGACCAAGTGGCCAGTTGCTGCTGCTGCTACTGCCGCTGGTTAAGAGCAAAAACCTTGCAGTCATTGATTTTGGACGTCCCAGTCCATCCGCTCGTCCATCTGTCTGTGCTGTCTGTCTGGAGCTGGCTGTCTGGCGTGAAGCGCGAACAATAGAACATACAATGGCAGGACACACTCCACCACTGTGTCACACCTACACGAGGAGAGTTGTGGTCGCGGGCAGTAATGTCTGACCATGGTAATTCCGTTTCCAGTTGCGTGATTAGCTTGCATTAATCAGCACCAATGGTAAACAAAAGTGAAAGGGCTGTGCACGGCCCAGCATTGAAGAGATCCTGCACGAACCGTCTGTCTTTCTCTCCCACTCTGTTTCTCCCTTTGCGGTTTTGCAAACGCATCCGTTGCGAAGACCGCCGCATAAGGTCATTGGTTAGTTTATGGACGGAAATCTGGAAGCGAAGTCGGTTCAGCTGCGTGGGGAGTGTGTTGATGTTTGCGTTGGAGGACTAATGACCGGTCGAGGGTTTCAAGAGCCTAAAGAATGCGAGCGGAACGGGCGAGTTCACGGTCAAAGTCAACGGTCGATGGGAAAAGATGTTACTCGGATCCGATGTTAAGGATTACCACAACATGGTTACATGCATATCACTTACGTAGATCACGACCGTAAGATTTACGCGCTTTTGCTTCCCTATGAAGATCAATATTAGGATTAAGTGCGCACATCGTTTGTGCCGAGCTGGCAGCAAGTCTTCCGCTTGAGTGACAGTGGAATTTGGTTTCCGACGAATTTGGATTATAGTGTCGTTCGTCTCGTCCGACGAAAGTTTGTCGTGAGTCGCTACAATCTTATCCGATGTAATCCTGCATTTATGACTATGACTGGTTGGAGAAGATTATGTTGTCGAATGAGTAGAATTGAAGCCCAGAAAAGACTTCTGATCAGAATACGTATAGGATACTATTGAGTATTCATCTGTGTTGAAAAAATATGTTCTACCTCTATACCATAGCGTAATACTAACGCTAGTTCTCTCTGGTAAACAAATTCATCTCTATTTAGCGTTGCTATAGTTCAGCAAACTTGTAGGAGCCATGTCGATAAATAATATGAAATGGATAAATAATAATAATTGGAGAGACGCACAAATATCCAATCATCAGCTAGCCTCACTTCCCGTCGAGTTATTGTGCGTCTCTACCATTGTCAGACGATTTCCAATCGTTGATGACGATCCGACAAAGGCCAATGTTTGCTATCTTTCAATTATGGCGTAGATTGCAATTTACACAACTCGTTAATTGCCAATTCATGATTTCATACTCCAATCACATCCCCAACGGAACAATGTGCAAACGAAGAAGAATAAACGCGTACGACCTCTTACCCTTTTCGGGAGGTGATGAGGAGGTTTGGACAACGATAGTCGTCAACCAATTTTTTAAACCAATATTGGCACAACAACCAACCAACCAGAAGGCCTTCCTTGCTGACGGGCTTGTTACTCTTTTGCGATGCCATTTCTCCTGAGACAACTCCCAAGCCCTTCCTCCCTCGATAGGTACCGGTTGTTGGCGCATACCGTTTACGGTCGCATCTCGTTTACCTTTTCATCACGCTTTTTCCACGTAGTTGAGCCTCCTCTGTCTCGTACACCTATGTCAACATTTGGTAAACCGAATGCCAGCGGCGTGAAATTCAATACAATGAGTACAAGGACAACGGAACCACAATGATGGAAATAGACAAAGGTAAATCGTTTAACATTCGACGAATTGCCACATTATGGGAAAGACGTGGGATCGAAGAAGGGTTCTTGGTAGTCAGACACACAGGGTGGGATGGTGTTAGGATCGACCTCTTTTTCGAGTTCATTTGGTTTCCTTTCTCCATATTTTGTACCGGTTAAGGAATAGATTATAAATGATGAATGAGTCACCAACGAGGTGGTGTGGTATTTTTTAAAATTTTCTTCGATGATGCGTTGGTGCCATCTTGTCCTAGTACTATGCCGAACAGGCACGTGGAGATACCCGTCGGTTGGTAGCAAGTGAGGTGTGAAAATGAAAACAATGTTCATGTCTCGCACAAACTATGCCAATCCCTAGTAAAATGCGTCTAGCAGAAGGAGTGGGAGTAGCCCGTTTGCCAAGGATAGGCTCCGTGCTACACCCCCAAAGAAGGCCCATTACATGCCATTAAACAATGTTTGCCAATACACATGATGGCATCTTTGACACAAAATCGTCGGGGTGCGCGCTCGCGCTACATCGCCATCATCATCATCATCATCCCTTCGGCCACTGAAAAGGTTAGTCCGTTGATGGCGCTAGAGTGAGTTTCTCGGGATCCGGTGGAAAATAGGGTTTCGGTCAAACATGCTGACAGGATCGGCCACTATATACTAGCTATCTCTGTGCTGAACCAGCACTGTGTTGGCTCTTTCTCGCTCCCTCTTTCTGGGTCGCTTGTTTCTCGCGACTATTAGCTAAAGTCATTAAATTTTCATCGCCTTCGCACGCTAATCACCTCTCGCGCGACCGGATTCCAGAAGGAACGAGCCCGCTTCCGCATTCATCTCGCATCCACCCTTCTTTTCCTGTTCTCGCACAAACACACAGTGTGTTTGCGGTGAATGGAAGGGGTGCATAAATGCCCTAAAACCCCACGATGGGGACGCCCGGTCAGCTAACTAATTGAATACCACTATCATCACAGGAGCGCGATCGCCATATTGGCTAGGCTAGCATGCTTTCGATGGCAGGTTTGGGAATGGACGTCGGCCGTGTTTATAACTGCCAGGCGCCTTGTTTTTGGTTCGGAAAATCGAGCGGAGAATTCGATCCCTTCTTAATTATGTCTTAATTACTGAGGCCTAACTCCAGGATAGCGCGTCCCAATAGGTTTCTTTCTCTCGCTATAACAGGCACGTTGCACAGAAAAGAAACCTTTCTGCCATAAATGGCGCCAAGGAACGATGTACAATGTAAACATAATATTGCGCTTCGAGCCGATAACTGGTAGGGTAATCGATTCCTTTGGGATAAAAATCAATTACATTAAAACCGGAAATGGTACCCAGATTGCGCAGGCGTTTGCTCTAACCCTGACCTAACTAGTGGGCAAAGTGTGTCATCGCCGGACAACTAAAAACCGTCATCCCGTGCAATAGCACCGGACTTATTTCTTTTCTAATCGACACAGATTAGAACCAACTGCTTCGTGAGCTCGAAACATAAACGAAACTACGGGATAAGCAAGAGATTTTTAATCCAATCGAGCTACTTTACCTGATTAACGTGCGGATCGTCGAGGTACACTTGGACATCATCACCAGCCGCACCACTTGATGTGACCTCATGGCGTGGCAGATTATCGTTACGATCCAGTACGGTGACAGTGACCGTCCGGTTGACGGTTTGTTGTGCGGCCGGGCTTCCATCACCGAGTTGCTGCAGTTGCGTGCAGCGTACACCGGCCAGCAGTATCGGACCGGGAGCGTGACTGTCGTGATCGAAGGAAACTCGCGTTCGTAGGGTGCCATCGTTCGGATCGAGCAACAGATAGTCGTTGCCTGCGGTGTCGTCCTGCAGCGCATATCGAACCTGATGCTGTGGGCAGAGGCGCCGATAGATGGCTGGTCCCAGTGTACCGATTGTCGCGCCCGCTGGACCGTTCTCCGCCACACGATACTGTGCCGCATCCCAAAAGCATGCCCGATCCGGATGATGCTCGCAGAAGCTATCGAGCGAATCTTCCTTCACCGGTTGCGGGTCGATGGTGAGACTTAGGCGAGCCACTGGAACCGAGGCGGACGATAGAACGCTCCCATTTTCCGCCACGATGATGAATTCCGTTATGTTTGCGAGCGACAGAATTTTGGAGGTAATCCACAGATCGCCCGTTTTCTCGTCCACCGTCAAATATCCAGCGTCACTGGATGGCACCTCGATGCTGTAGTGATAGTGGGGAGAATTACCCGCCGGTTGCATTCCATTCGTCGACAGCAGGCGTAGGTTGACGATGGGTTCACTTCGCAGAATGATGTACGATTCCTTCGAGATAGGCAGCGTTAGGCGCAGTTTTGACGTTGAAAAGTAAACTCCCGGCGAAGCTGGAAGGCAAATAAACAGACGGAGAGGGAGTGAGTACAGAGATATTAGATATAAGTCGTTCAGCGGTGGCTTAAGGGAAAATGGTTATGGATAAGATATTTATGAGCTAGAAGGAGCACCGCCTGAGGCGACATGAGCTAGCAGTTCCAGCTAAAGCGCACAGTATGGATAAGCTGGATCATCTTAGGGTCTGCCGCGCGTGCGGCAAGGCAAACAGTAATGCGAGACAGCAAGCGGATTCATCGGATTTTTTCGAATGAAAAGATGAATTCATAATTCTATTTGCGCTTCATTATTTTAACGGAGGTTCGCGAAATTGTGAAATTGTGTGTGTCTTTTCCTAGGATTGTTCACAATCGCCGTTTTAGTATCTAGAAATTTGAACATAGTTTCAAACTCTGCTGTTTTTGGTGCGTGCTCTGTGTTATCTCTGGTTTATGATTGGATGTCCAGACATTCGGCAAACATAATCACAATGGCAAACAAAGCCCCTAAAGGCGTTAAAAATGAAAGATTGCTCGGGAGGATACACTCTAGATACAGACTACGAACAGTAGACGTGTTCTGATGGAGTAAGACTGTTGATGGCCAATTACTGAAATTTTCCTGCCTTTTCCAACCGCCAAAGACCCTCTGGCTAATGGCTCTGGCTACCACCGAGGCACTGTGTTCAACAGTGAATAGGGGCTGCTAATGGAATAGGTATTGTTTTTTTTTAATTCAACAACCTATCTGTACTTTGCAGCGTCTACATCGCAAGTACACCGAACAACAAACAATAAGGTGGTAGAATAAATGGTTGTTTTCCCCCCTTTCGCCGACAACGGAGTGTATAGAGTTTCTCACTGCAACATCATTAGCCGTGCTCCACACACCACAAACACCGACAGGACGCAGATAGGACAATCTGCAGCCAAAAGGACATCATAAACACCTCGGATACCTTCTTCCTTCCTCCGTGTGTAAAGCAAGTCCTGGGTTGCGCTTCTGCTGCCAGTGGATGTTGATCGGTGTTGATGGCAATATCAATTAGCGTGACCGGTTGCTAGGCTTCGCCTTCGCTGCGTCAGCCGTCTCCGTCCCGAGGTCGTACTGCGTGGCCGGTATGTTTCAGCTTATAGAAAGTAAAACAAAACCTATAAGCATAATGTTCGTACGTCAACGTCATTACCAGCTGGCATTTACCAGGTTCGCGACGGTCGGTACTTGCCGCCCACGAGAGAGAAAGAGCGCTCATCTAGCGGTCCCCCATTATCCGAAGCAGCGAACACCATACGTCCTTTTGGCCAACGTCCAATGCAGACGCCACGAGATGCTGCGATGCGATTTAATGGTAACACAGAATTGCGAACAGCATTACCACCAACGGCCAACTCACTCGTTACACTTGCCGTTCCAGGAAGGTTGTCCTGGATGGTCACGTCCCAAATTGTTCACATGCAACAAGTGACTTTATTTGAGGGTTTTCCAATAGCGTTCGATGGGTTTTTCAGGTGAATGAATATACTTTAAATGATACTGTGGTCGTCGAGGGGGTGTCTGCGCTATCCTCGGTTAACTCGGTGTTGTGCAACGAAGAGGTAAAGATAGGATCGAGGAGAGGAAATCATTAGGTTTGCACAGTTAGAAGCAGAAACATTGACTATTGCAAGTAAAACACTCTTTTACAGCATCACCACATCGTGTGACCGCAGCCTGTAATGGAAAACTTTCTCTCTATACGTACGGCCCGTGGAAACTGTGACGGCTTGCACGTGTTTCCGCCTGACGTCACATCTTAAATCCAACAGAAATCAACAACATCCCACCTTCAGAGGAAACATTATGTACGTTACGGCGCCACTATAGTGAAAACCGAGAGATATATAATGTTTCGCGGGAAAATGGAATCACGTTGGAAAGGATGTGTACACGTGGACACAAACGTAAACACAGCATCCCATACTGTCCTTTGGTTAATGGGTGGAAAATTCGGGATTTGGCGGCTAACATCGTGAAAGGCACAAACATACTGGTCAGCAGGAGATTCCATTTTCCGGGCATAACAGCATGTCAATTTTGAATTCATTTATTTACACTGGCCAGGAAATGGCAAGCTGACCAACTCCGTTACCAAACACGGAAGCTTTCTGAGAAAGGGAGACAGCAAAATGGAGGTTCGGAAATGGAGAAATCGATTAAAGCTTCCATAACTCAAGTGGCTATTTGGAATGGGAATCGCGAGAGGCTCTTTCCGCATGGAACAAACAACTGTTTTATGAATGAAATGATCATAATGACGCTGCTACGGTCGCTGTTTGGACTTAAAACAGAACATGCTACTCGGGAAGGGCACAAATCCAATGAAAGATGAAGCGTTATACGATCCGCAGAAAAGGGTATCGATTGACCAGGTTAAATAAACTGCCACCACAACTAGGCCACCACATCGCTTCCGCTTAACTAGGAGAGAAAAAAAACTACTGCAAACTGCACCCAATCGATTATGATGAACGATGATGATACGGTATCACACACGCGCAGCAAAGGGAGAAGCGTTATCAATCAGAGACGGCAGCCATCACAGGCGACAACGTATGGTAATTCGATAATATTTGTTTACCGATGATAACGACGATAATTGTCTTATCAGGCTGTGGTTGCACTCGGTTCGAACACTTACGACGACATGACCGCTACACCTCTCGGTCATGGTGCTGTGCTCCTCTCCCCTTACCAAGAAATTTATGCGACACAATTCGACACTTTCGAGCGTTCCGATGTTACGATCCATCTTCATCATCGTTCTCCGATCCGATGGTGTTGACAAACGATTTTACAAATCAACTTATGCTGTGCTGCCGGAACACGACAGGTGTGCTATGCTGTTGGCATATTCTCGTGCAAACATTGGATGTATCGTACACCGAAGGTAGAAAAGAGAAGAGAAGTGGTTTGCTCTTTTCACTCAGGAGATTTATCATGAGAGATGGAGAGCATCGGACCACCGACTACGAGAAGGCGCAGCATTAGGTTTCAATCAAATGGCTCCAAATTGCTGCTTTCAAGACTCCCGACCATCTGGTATGGTTTCCTATTTTTCTCGCGCGATTCAACGAAACGAGAAGGACTACCATCCATGGAAGCACGTTAAACTTTTAAGTCTTCACTCCGTCGCTGATGCTTCTTGCGAATCAATCCAGTGGCGGAGGCGAGGCAACATCAAAAACCCTGTCGTCGACAGGTAATGAGGTGTCCGCTTTCATTTCTTATTACGCCATGCCACGCCACGCCACTAAGCCTCAATCATTCACAAGCAAATTGTGCGTGTTACTCTAGTGGAGGAGTGTACTGCATGAACTGAATCTGTTTCGCAGCTGTTTTGGGGGCGATTTTCAGATTTATATGGAACCTTTTTACAGAGCTACAAAACAACCAGAACCAAAGCATTGCTCGTCGCTTAAGCATCAGCAAAGTGGACGAAAACATGAAGCGTAAAAGGCGGAGAGTCTTCGTCGGTCTTTCGTCTCCGGAGCCGGAGCCGGAAACTGTGGCTGAAGACACCCTTAATCTTCTGACGTTCCATGTCTCGTTTTTTTCGTCCCCACCGGATGCCCTTTTTTTGTTGATTCGGTCCCGGTCCATCTTCAAAGAAGCGAATAAGAAATGCGTATTTATTTGGGAGAGCAGCATCGTTACTATGGCAGACAAAATGGGATATGGACGGCCAAGCAGACATACCACATGTATGCAGGCATGTAGCCGAAACTGGGGCATCTTGCTTCGGTTCGGTTAACCGTAAGCCGCATGTGGATTATTTGCCTCAAGGGTCAAAGGTTTTACTAGGGTCTTCCAACTATTTCAGGAATTTGGCAGAATGTATGCCAAGCATCCTTGCCACGTTGGGCTCTAATTGACTAACTGCTGGATAGTGCATTACTGCTCTCAAACGGAACAACCTCTCTACTTTCCCCGGTCTAGATGTGGAATTGCAAATTTGCCACCAAACAAAGCATATTCATACTAATAATTTTGTACTCAGAACGTTAACCCCTTTCAATATATGAATCTTGCGAAGATGGAAGAAAGCCAGCTAGACAGAAAACAAATTATTCGTCTGGACGAGGCGGACATGTTTGCTGAAATCTGCTGACGAAGTGAACTACAAGAGAGCCCCAAAAAATCCATCTTCGCTTCGCTGGCGTTCTTTAAACACCACAAGGCAACATAGCGTAAATTTGCAATAAACAACGACACCAACTAAACGCCCAATAACGATGCCGTCGAAACTTCGACATGCCGTTCGATCGATCAACACTATAAACGTCTCGCCACCATCGCCATTACCGCAAAATGATGCTTTGGTTAGCAAAAATCACGCCTCTTGCCTTCCACTATCGGTTGTTTACAAATGATGTGATTTACACTCCCCAAAAAACTAATGAATGAGTTTATCACTTGGCGCGTGAAATTGAGATGATTCGGCCGATTTCTCCCACCGTAAGAGAAGAGCGGCCACGAACGCGACGCAACGACGGCGGCCGAATAGTAGTGGCCACTCGACTCGTGCTCTCCCATTCAGAGGCTCACTCCTCTCGCCTGGCATCCTCATATTCGAGTTGCCAACCAACCAACCAAAACCACCAAAGTACACGCTTGTCGGTGTCGGACTCGCAAACGCTCGTCGTCGCGATAAACGACTTGGTCCTTGGTTTCGTGTCTCGCGCCACCCACGTTGCCATTGAGCCGTTCACGCGCGAAACGCACCAAGGAAGGATGATGTCGAGCACTGGCGCTTGCCCACCGCTCAGCAGTAGGAGCAGGAGTTCGCCGAGGCTCGTCAGTGTGCCATGGTTACGGGTAAGGCATCTACTTAAATTCTGTTTACTCACGAACTTTTATCATCGTTTATTGCTTCACTTCTCATCGTGATCATCGTCTCACTTTTCCGAGCAAGGCAAAGCGAACGAAAAGTGGCAGACCGAAAGGATCCACTTTGAAGTGGAATCCCTCTCTACGTTCACGCTCGACACGTGCTGTGTGTGCGGTCGCTCGTCCTTCCGGCAAACCAGAGGTTTCTCCTTCCTTCCTTCCTTGCTTCCTTCTTTTTTCTGAACTCATCGATGAGAAATGGCCAAAAAAGCAATAATTAATTTTCCCCAGACTGGAATTAGCACCCCACAAAAAAAAAATCCCATGAAGAGCGTGTTTCGAGTGAGCAAAGGATCCTGAGAACACCAAGGAACACCGATTAGTGAACCTTTTGTGCGTTCTTAGCCCTGCTGCTGCGGCTTAGAGGCGCTTTTTGCGATTAAGAAACATTCGGCGAAACTGCTCTGCCTCAACTCGGCACGTGCGACCAGAAGCAGGTATCCTGATTTTTTGCCCCATAATCCAACGTTCTACGTACAATCGAATTGTAAACCGGTACTTCTTAGGTTTGACGAGAACTTAGGTTTTAATACAACAATTCCGTTCCTGGACGCTCCCAAAGCTGCATCGATTGTCTTAAGTCGATCTTGTGTTCAAGTTCGTACGATGCTCAAGTTCAAGTTCGTATACAGCAGCAGTTGGGATCGGGAAGAATTCTCGGCAAATATGCTCCGGGGCAAATACCTTATCACTTTCGCCCGCGGGCTAACAGTGGAGCGAAGTCAAATGATATTACTGACTTTGCCTGAAGCCATGTCGGTGACGAAATTTACTCCAAAACAAAACAAAACAAAAAGAAAATCCGGAACGTTTTCCCTTCGAGCCAGAGTTCGTTCCTTGGAAAATGCTTTTGTGCGTCGTCGAGGGCCCCAATCGGCATGTCCTTCGCTCGAGTTCCCAATATAAGATTAATGATTTTTGTTTGTTGTGGCTGGTCCACTCTGTCTCTCTCTTTCTCCCCTTGTGCTTATGCTCTCACTCCCCTCGTCGCTAAGTCGTTTCTCCTCGAGTGCTCAAGGACGGAAAGCGGCCCCAGGGAAAATCCTATCAGCAAAACATCACGGTGAATCATGTTGAGATGCTGATGCCTTACGGCATGGTACGGCTCGATAGATTTCCAAGAAAGGGATGCTGCTGCCCCTCCGTGGCGCGGAAGTGCTTTTGTGTTCGGTTCGACGAGTCCGTGATGTGGTGCTGTGTTGGTTGTTGGTTGGCTATATTGAATCTCCGTCTCCTGCTCGGTGTGCCCGTGGTCATGGTACGGTGCCCGGCAAAAATGAGAACAAATGTGAGGGGATTACCAGTCGGTGGCGAATGCACTGGAGGAGAAGAAGTGGAACTTGACTTATTGTGATTCTGCACATTTCTTTTCGAATTTTTATACCGGGCCCATCCTTAAAGTGGCTCAACGATTTCGAGAACAAGCCTGGCAAAGTCAAGTCAGCAAAGAAGCCGACCAGTTTCTTCAGCAGACTACTGACTGACACACTAGACACGCGGGAGACTCCTCCGGGCATGGCATGTATTAGTCACAAAGTCAAACGGAAGGATGTAGCTAGCCTTTGAGCAAACGCGTAGCCGTAGAGATTTGGATAACTGCCAAACGGACTGGAAGCATTTTCGGCAAAGTCTGACGCATCTGACTGACTCATTGTCGGATGCAGACGGTATGCACAACCCAACAACTGTCCCTGGTGCTCTGTCGTGCACTCTGTAAACAATAAATTTATGCTCGCTTTAATCCTTTAAAAGTCCTGTGAGGTTGGCGGAGGTCGTTGGAACAGAAACATTTAATTCCTCCGATTGATACTAGTGCCTTCGCCTTAGCATCGCTTGGTTTTGGCCAACACATTGTACGCGAGTCTGATAATCTCAGTCTTAAAGAAGGACGACGAATCAACGGAAAATCCCAGAAAAGCTACAAAAAAAAAACTCGCGCCATTATTGCTCGAATGATTTTGTGGAATCACTCGACTCGATTCCAAATCCTTTATCTGTTTGTTTACACACGACGGGCATCGACTTCGGGATGCGAATTCGATTTGCGAATGGCGAAGGCACAGTTGAAATGACATTGTAGAAGTTTTTACAATGGACTTTTCGCTTTTTTTTCGACCAGATCTAGCAAGGAAGCTGAACAATCGCTTTTCGATGATCGCGCAAAACATGAAAGCAAGTGCGGCCAGCGACCACGGAAAGCCACTTAGTAACTTTGCACCGCGAAGTCGTGATGGGAGAAGAGGTATAGAATCGAATAGAGATAGAGAGAGAGACGCGTGCAACAAATGGAATTTCTAGGTTCCGTGTCATCGCTGGTGCTCTATGTTCGCCAATAAAAAGAAGACGACACTCCGGGAGAACGACGTCTGACGACACGGTAACAAGTGCAGTATGTACCCATTCGTTATCATCAATAAGCGGTGCAGTTTGTTTGAATTATTGTTACGTTAGTTCAAGTTTATCCCTGAAGAGCTCTTACGCATCCTTATTGCATTACAGTCGCGGGTTTAACCGGAAGTGCAATACATGGCACAGGCATCGAGGATTTGAAGACGTCTCCAAACGTTGTTCCTTATACAATTGAAAGAACGGTGCGCTACTCACCAAATGCCGCAGGCGTCGGTATGCTTCCCGCAAGTACCATCAAGCTGATCAGCAGCATTCTCCTTGCAATCCACCAGTTGCGCCGCTGTCGCCATCTCCTTGAGAGGAAGCTAGCGTTATCGTTCCGGGCCTCCATGGTACGAGCAGGAATGAGCGATGTCGAAGAATGTCCCTATGTCCTATTGAGACCGCGACTGCCGGTCTCTGCACATCCGTCGACAACTTGGCCGATGATACGCCGGAATCGTGCCGGAAGCGAGTGTACTAGTGCGAGATCGTTCTTTGCTCAAGTATTCCTAACCCCTTACAGATGGTTATTCCGAACCCTTTCGATAGTCGTTCGGTGGTTCGTCGCTTCGATGGATTGCTGGGGCAGCGCACCGCCACCGGGATTCCAAGCAGTACTCTGCGTGCTTCCGCTATTGCTCACTCGAAAGCTTCCCGTGTGATGTGTTCCAATTGTCGATGCTAAACTAAAACCATTCTCGTGCACGCGTCACATGTGTGTGTGTGTATGTCCTGTTCAGGGCAAGAATTTCATTTTGCAAGCCCCATGATGGCACCGTGGTCTATCCTGGCCAAGAGTGTGGCATTCGAAATGGTGAACATTAAGCAATTACGAACGGAACACACACGCGTGGTCTGGGTGTTTCTTCGATGCAATTGCGTCGTACTGTAGAATCGGGTGGCGTCTTCTCTATAGGATGTAATGTTGAATGCTGGTGGATGGTTATGTTGAACGAACTTTTGCTCCCTCTTCTCGGAAGCTCGTTAGCAGTTACCGTACTTGTTGCCTAGGAAACAAGGGTCCTACTTCGACCACCACTCGCTACCTTTGCTTGTTCCTTTAGCGCAACAGCAATATTTGTTCGAATCAAATGCTACTTTGCTCGGTGTTCGGGGAACGTCCGTATGCGAACCCCGCCTTCATGCACACACTAGATCACACATTCGCTTATTACAACCATCGACTGCGAACCAACAGCTGGCAATTATTTGAATTTCACTTCCACCCAGCAGAACCTCTCGCAAGACTTTTCAAGCTTCGAAACTTTTCCGTACTTGTTGAAAGGGAGTTGATGCGTGTTACTGTTGGTTTTAGGAGCTTGTTTGCACTGATTCACAGCATCTTCCGTACCGTGGGTTAGGAGATAATTTTATGAATAGCTCGCGACTGCCTCTTTGCCGCTGGGTCGCTCTCCTCTGTCCGTCGCTAACTTCTTCTTCTGGTACGCTTATCACGGCCGACAGCATGGACACTGAAATGATAACCAGAGAGGTGTTGTATGCTGTTAGCTATTGTAATGCTGTGTTTAACCGCACACACATGGCCTGACTGATGATGATGATGATGTGGCTGCTGAGTGTTGTGTCTCGATCATAGGCTACTGTGAGAACAGCGCATATTAGGCGCAACAAGAGACGAATCGATTGCATGCCATCAAAGGCGCCACAGGATGACATTCAAATCAGAGCGTGCCACCGGAAGAACATTGAACTTGGCCATGGTCATCAGGATCACACGAAATGATCCGCCGGCACCCTGGCACCAGTATGCAGCATGCGACGATGCATTGAAAATGGATGCAACATAACACCCAATCAGATGAGGAGTATGGTTGCTGTGATGACAAATGCAGGCAGCAGCGCATATCGTTCACATAATCAGTGAGTCACGGCGCGCTTGTCAATACGAACGACACAAACAGCGAACTTTGCACCCACAACTGTTAAGGGTAGTTATCGGTAATGAGAAGAGGACCACCCTCTAATCACCCGGACTTATGAAGGGGGAAGAGTGGCAGACGAAAAGAAAATCTTCAGGTTCTCGGTTTAAAGATAAGCTACTCCAGAGCGTGTGTTTGTTTGCCAAAAACGGGCCAAGTAGCTATCGGGGGATGGCAGATGATAAGACAAGGACGCCTGCCTGCTTTGTGTGCCGCTCTCCGGGCCCGCCCGTTGTAACACGTACGAGGATCATTAATTAGTGACGTCAGCCAGGTAACGTGCCCGTCAGTAGATAAGCGTGATGATGGCAAGGTGTGAATGGTTCGTCGTAAGGGGCGTATGAGGAGGATGGAACTCTGTCTCGTCCTACCGGCCTCTGGCAGACTCGTCAACCTTTGACCATCCCGTTGTTAACACCTAACAACACGTGAAAGGTTGAGTGCTTGTTATCGGTTCCATCATACTGTTGTGTCGTCATTTTCCCTCATGGTAGGCGAAGACGAGCTATTCTCGAGCTGCTTTCTATCAGGTAGGCGGCACACCGGTAGCTACGCAACATAAAAGATGAACAGACGAGCCAAAGTACGTAAAGTGTTCCAGTGAATGAATTGGCAACATAGCGACACTGTTTGGTGCGGGTATGAGAGCGTAGGTTTTACATGGATTTGTTACAAAACTCTCGCGATGAGCTATGAAGTGGAATCTTTACTAAGAAAATAAAATCTTCTGGCTACTGGTTGTTATGCGATAAGCTACAAGCCTTAGGCAGAGCGCAGCGCCATGTACAAAACCATTCTGAAAAATGCCTTCATTCAAGCGAAAGAAACCACACATGAACGCGTCTTATGTATTTCATTCATTCCCTCGCAAAACACCTTAGCATCACCATCATCATCATCGACATCATTGTTACCATCGACACGCGTACACTTGCCACTTGTTGCCTAGCAGGATATTGTCCACTCACACACACACACGGCAAACGGAGGAGGAGGAGGATCGTTCAATGAATTCCAGATCCTTCTGTTGCTATTCTACTACTACTACGCCGTACACTGTTGTCACCGATCGCTTCTACGCCACCAACACACGACCTTCCCCCCGACGATCCACAAAAACACGGCCACACACGCGCGATGATCACTCTACACCAATAACATACGGTAAACTCATTTAGCTTCCAATTCATTCGCAAACCGGCCCACCAGTTTTGCGCAACCTACGACACAAGGCAAATTCGGGGAAACGTTTGGGATCGTTTCTTTACTTCCGCAAAGCACTTGTTTGCAGGAAACGGATGCAACGGATTACGCTCGGGCTTAAGACATTTTTCGCAGAACGCGAGTCGCAGTTTTCAAAACTTCCACACCTTCCGCCAGAGCACCGGAGGAAGCGAAAGCGAAAACAAAAACCAAACACTACTACCGTGCCACCATTAAAGAATTACATTACAAACACACAGAGGGCACTATAGGCCACGGTCAGGCCCCCAAATTCACTTAACACACGCGGTGTGTTGTGCACAAAAAAAAAACTTCAACACAAACTAATCAACAAATCCAATGACCGTTCTTGGTCCAGCTTACTTTGTTGGACGGCACTTAAACACGCACTTGCTTTCGTTCTAATTCACACACTTCAACGTGTATCCTTAACGACGACGCACTTTAGAATCGGAAAAGTCGGGGATCCTTGCTGTTCGGAGGACGCGCATCCGCACGCTTCGAGTGATAACGGCCTTTTCCACGTTTTTCGTTGTCACCATCGGCTCACAAGCTCACAAAAGCCGCCGCCGACACCGTTGCCGCGTGGTTTACACACACACTCTCTCTCTTTCTCTCTCTTTCCACTATCTATCTCTTTTCCGCTCTCTCGCTCTCTCGTCGCTCGGTGGAAGCGCACGCACGCGCACATAGACGCTAAGCACACGAATGAGCGAGCAAAACAGAACGAAAATGCACGCTTTCGGCAATCGTGGGGCCGATCGAGCGTTATCGTGAGAGATTTTTAAGTAATTGAAAAAGTTCTTTTGTGTTTCTCTAAGCAACTTGATAAAGGTAAATTTACTGGTTTATATAACTTGTTTAAGTACCATCAATAGATTTATATATCAAAATATATTGATTGGTATATATTTTATAAATTAAATAAATATTTTAAGCACAGGTTTTTATGATTATGTTTTATAATAATTATTATTTCAGTTTAAATTCTGGTGAAACATCATGTGTTCGGATGAAAAATTAATCGCAAATCATTAGAGCGTATTTTCATTGCTCGTGTACTTCTACTCTTGTTTGAAATTAAGTTTGGCTTTTGTGCTTTAAGCTTGTCATGTTAAGGGCATTTTGATGAACTCAATTAACACTAACCTATTAAACGCAAACAGGAGCAACCGTCTAATGAGCCTTGGGACCGTGCGAGGTGACAAAGTTTGCGAAAAATGATAATTTTAACGCGATAAGAAGCACGATCCCTTGGGAAAGCGTGGAAATAGTCAGAATGGAGATACCGGAAAGGGACTACATCAACAGTTTGTTTGATGCTTCATTAACATATACCTACGCATTAGATCTTGACTAATTACTAAATCAAATTGGAATGATTCGTTAGTGCACACTTAGTAAAGAAGTTACTGTAAAAATATATTTAGCGAGTGACCGTTTTAATGGTTGGATGTGCATATGAACATTCTCGCATTGATGAAATGATGTTTCGCTTTTCGGTTTAATATAAATGAGAGAGGTTCATTTTACTTTCAGCTTCACAGAAATTGGTTTTGAATCGAAATCTCGCAAACCACTTTGCAGTAAAGGGAATGTTTTGCACATCGTGTAATATTAGAGAGACGCTTCCATTTTAGAAATGCTCCTGTACTATTAGTGTTTCTGAATCGCTGTGAGTATAAATGTTACTTCTTAACATTTATTCGAAGTTTACAAATAATACCCAAAACGATACGAGCCATCGGCCTATCGCTGCACCAAATTCCCTTTCGATGGTCATTTGTCGACCAGTGCCATTGCCCAATGATCCCTCAAAAATCATTCCACACCCGTCCGCTCCACCTATTGTGCAATAGTTGCTGGTACGGCCCCACAGACGAATATGCGTCAGAACACGCGCACCATGTCCTTCAGGTCTGCGGTCTCGCGACCTAGCTACCTGCCTGCCATCCAGCCAGCCAGCCAGTCAGGCAACGATGGTGTCGTCCGTCTACGTACGTGATCAGGTTGGAATGTTAAATTAAACGCTTGGCATCACGGACCACGGTGACAAACCCGCCAATGACCGCGATTAACGATCGACTGTTGGGGGACCATGGTAGTCCCCACCCGCTATGAACGATCAGCTCGATCCTAGTATAAATGTTGCGACCGATGGCTACCAACAGCACAGTTCAACCGCTTCTCAGTTCCAGCACACCGAACAAATCCAAAAAACCAAAACCATCCTCAAAATGTTCGCCAAAGTGATCTGCTTCGTCGCCATTGCCGTGGCCTGCGCCGCCGGTAAGCCTTTGACGGCCGCTGTTGTAGCCGCTCCGGCCGTCGTGACCGCCCAGAGCTCGCAGGTGATCGCCCGGAACTACAACGGAATCGCTGCGGCCTATACTGCTCCGATTGCTGCGGCATACACTGCACCGATCGCCGCTGCCTATACTGCTCCAGTTGCCGCCGCCTATACTGCCCCGGTTGCCGCTGCTTACACTGCTCCGGTTGCTGCTGCCTACAGTGCTCCATTGGCGGCCGCCTACACCGCATCGCCTTACTCTGCGTACGCTCCTTACTATCCCTATGTGCTGTAGAGCTGTCAATCCGACCCCAAATCCAGCTTCCCGTAAGATCTACGACGTGAATTTTGTTACAATAATTACAACCAGCTCTTGAGCAAGGCATAACTCATAGTGAATCATTACGTCTTGATGATGGTCATCAAAATGAAAGAAAGTCCACCAAACAGCCGCAAACCTCACCACGGTCGCCATTCGTTGCCTTGTCCCCGTTTCATGTCCCTTTTGAAGTACAAACATGGCCTCATTTCTAATGGGCCATTCTGTGAAAGATTTAGATCTTCCGGAGTACTTTGATTCGTTCTGAAGAATCACTTTCATCGAATCGAGTTGAGTCCTTATTGCACAGACACAAGGAGAAGAAGCATTGGTCGTCCTTGCCACCGTCGAGTGGTCAATCGACACACAGTGGAGGGGCTCTGACTGCGGTAAGCCTTCCAGTACCGCGCGTGTCACGTTGTTGTATGCTGGAAACCCGGAAAGAAGAATATGGTTGAAGGTGAAGCACCAAGCACCAAGGAAGTGTTTTACACTCCTATATAAGGAAGCACATTACCGGAGTTGCTCTCGATAAGGATAAGGACATTCACTAGAGTAAGCAGATGCAAATGATTTCATAGAATTGATGCCTTCGGTTATAGGACCATAAGGTCGAGCTCTGAGAAGAAATCTAGAGCAAACGAAGCATCACCATGTTTGAATACACTACAAGGGATGCGGTCTAGATTTGCATTATTAAACGCGTAGAATGCTAGGATGTTATGAACCTCCGAATTACCTTCATCATCATCAGCGATTCAGCGGTTCGCTTCCAATCGGTTCGGTTTCATCGATTATGCAAAGAATGGTTTCATCGAAGACATCGATCATGCTGATCATCATTCAACCCGCATCGCAAGAACAGAGCAGGAATTTCAGAAGTTATTTCTCCATTTTCACACTCAACTCCACTCATCACCGGGCGAAGGTCGTCCTCCCCCGTCCGAGGAAAATGCTTCCAATTGACGTTCTGTCCGGCTCTCCACCTTTGTCTCTCAGTCACCGATCCTTACCGATTGCTGGTCTGCCTCCACTAAACACTCGAGATGCTGCAAAAGGACATTCCTGTGAGTGGCATGCCGGTGGAAACAGGGAATGGAAAATGGTGACCTGCTCGCAGCCTTACACGCTCGGTGGCTTGGAATGAATACTACCGAGTTGAATGGATGGGGTGCCTCCAAGAAATGCCAACAATTCTCATATTTAATATTCATATCCCCATAATTATGCACGGTACGTTCCCAAGTGCACGGGCTTTATAGAATGTGCGCCAACGACGGTGATATCGACACATCGGGACCGCCGGTCGGCGTACCCGAAAGGGGTATTACGCTCCATCATCATCATCATCATCATCATCCACCGCAGAGTGGTGGTACGTGGTTGACTGGAGCAACAGGATCCAAAGTGAAATGCGTGGACTCCATATCGCTTTGCCAGCAGTTGGTAATCGTTTCGGCGTTAAGCTTGACTGCGGGGAGGTGAAAGAATAGAATGCCATTCTCCAATCCACCCCCCTCGGCCACCGATCCGTTCCGACGCGATTTGATGCGCTCGATGCCGGATGTCCTTCGGCGGTTGTATCTACCTTCACCACCTGCAAGGATATCCCACGTAGAACGTCCACAGCATCATCTACGGCTATTCTCTGTGCGATGCTGGTCAGGTACGGACGCGAACGTGAAGCACACAAAACCAATAAGCCATTCCAACAGCGACCGGACCGGACCACACTGCACAGTCTCCATACACCGTTGAAAAGGCCAAGCCATTCCAACGATTGTGGTGTGGTAAAGCGAGAAAGAAAGCCAAGCTTGCAATGAGTGCAAAAGTTCAGTCTGGCAAAAATGGTGCAAACACGGAATTGGAGTACTTGGAACTAAACCAGAACGGCATAATAGGTGACGAAGTCGTCGGTTGGTGCTGAGACACTTATGCTAGGGGCTTCGCGGGGGGAGGGGGGAAGGGGGTTCGTACTATGGTCTCGCAGTCGGTTGATAATTGCACCAACTTATTGCCAGGACATTGTGAAGAGCTGAAAGATCTTGCTGGTCTCGCGGGATCCTGGCGTCGCTGGAGTGGCACGGTGGGTCTTTTAAATTCCTGGGAAGCCACACTGGGAGTAGTTTGTTTGAAGCAAATTTTGCAATAGTTTTTGAAAATTCTTTTCATTTATCTAATACAGTTCTATAGCGTTGAAAGGAACGCAGTCTTTTTGATTGTAATTTAAAGTGGATTATGGGACTTTGACTTTGACCTCTTCTAATAAATACAAGAACTATTCCAGATGCATGCATAAAATCATGGAAAATTTTCAGAAAAAATTTTCTTCCACTCAGTTGCCTCACTGTTACGAATTATAGAAGGTCCCTACGTGTCGATAGCGTCACGCTGCCATTATGAAAGCATTCAAAACCATATCCTTCAACGATGCTTCTAGGAAGGGAGCGACGATACGTTCACGCGTCTGCATTCATCCATCATTAAACCAAGTCGCGTTGGAGCTATCCAGGGACCGGTGTGTGCCGGGGGCCGATGCACGTTTCCTTTCTTCTATCCGGAAAATCCTGAAAGAAAGCTCACAAAAGCGGTACCGATCTAGACGTCGGCCAAATACCATTTTTAAAATGGCACGTCGGAACAATGTATCGAAGTGAATGTGTTCCAGGAGTTCCCGAGACGACCAAGTAAGCTCCAGCTCGCGAGCGAACGGTACCGGTCGGTCAATGAACTTGGACGGCCCCTTCCCTAGAGTCCCGTGGGGATCCTTTGCGCGATGTCCCGATTCGCCCATTTATCAGTCTGGTCAGAAGGAAGCGAGCTAGGCGCGATAAATGAGGGAAGGGTACGTCCGCTGGAGGATGGGGGCGAAGGCTTGGACTTAATTGGGGAAAGCGAAACCCCCTCGCCCCGGCTTATGCTCCGGTTCCAGTCTATGGTCGCAGCATAGTCTACGCCTCAATTGAGGTGGACACCCGGAGTGAGAGCGTTTTTTAATAACATAGGAAACGAGCAAAGGACTCTTGAGTCCCCCGCTTGAGCTCCTTATAGAATTCGAAGCAGCAGCCGGAGACATGTCGATGTTTTCCGGATGATTGTAATAAATTTACGATTAAATTACAATCAACGAATCGAATTACTGGGAGCAAAAGGATATTCGATATCGATTTGACGTTGGTGATCATCGAACTCATAACATACGCGCGTGGACACGCTCGCAAGGACGTCTCAAATTAAGGACACCCTCCTGGCTGCCTGGACAACTCTACGGGCACTGACTGACTTGAGCGGGTTCGTGACATTACGCCGGTGCTCAGGCCAGTATCCTTACACACCATGCGGGCTCGTGTTCGCGTTAAATTGGGTCACGCGGGTTCGCGTCCAAACCGGCATCCAGATTTATGCGTTTCCCCCTCTCCGGAGTGGATCTGGGTTTTCGGGTTTTTGTGGGGAGCGTGTACGGTTTCATGTTGCAGCGTTCGTTAGGGGCAGGATGGCTGCCTACGAGGGGCTACGAGTAGCGTTCTATGCAAAGCCACTAGGTCTGCCGAATGACTGCGTCATCGAATCCGGAACTCCAGGAATCCCGTCAGAGGACTAAACGTAGACGTAGAACCGGAACTATGATAGAGCAGTATGGATCATAAAAGACGAATAGGAGTGTAAAAGAGAGAGAGAGAGAGGATACCTATCAGGAACTATAAACATAAGAACACACCTACAGAGACACACATACAGACAGGGGCGGGCATGAAACTTGCCGGAACTTGTATACAACGGTGCGTGTGGCATATCGTTGTCGTCGAGGG
The DNA here is from genome assembly GCF_943734745.1 of Anopheles darlingi. NCBI lineage: Eukaryota > Metazoa > Arthropoda > Insecta > Diptera > Culicidae > Anopheles > Anopheles darlingi. The sequence continues at coordinate 83,629,291 of NC_064874.1, forward strand.
TGCAAACGAGATATACCGGGTCATCCAGCGGTCCCGTGTGGGATGGCCTAGCAAAGGATTTTTTTCGGGACAATTATGACGTAATCCGGTAAGCGTGTATGTGTGTTGTAGTACGTGCGAGGTTTATTGCATCTCGTAATCGCCTCGGTCTCCTTACCGGGGTGTGTCTTTCATGGTTGCCGGCTCGTGCATGTTCATGTCTGCAAAAATTTACATTTCCATGGCCATGGAGGCACCATCCGTCAATTTAATCACATTCTGCTGAGGAATTGGGAGTGTTTTCGGGGTTTTTTCCCTCACAGTTCCTTCATCCTATCGGCACCTGGGGTAGTTAGAAAATTGCACCATGGATGAGGAATCGAGTTACAGATTGAGGGTACGCAACATGTGGGCCAGATTCTGATAAAATCTGTCGGACAAATAATTACTAGCTATGCGTTTTCTAAATTATACCATCCATCATGAATAAAGCAACGGTTTTTTGCTCGACTGCGTGTTTTTTAACATCTGGATTTACATGCACTAGTGCCAAGGAGTCATCCTGTTAAGAATGAGGTGTATTACATGCTAGTGTTTGATAAGAGCAACTAATTTAGGAGGAGCAGCTATTATAGGAGCATATAAGATACTTTTCACAAGATTGGAGTTACGCGTTCGGTGAATTCAAAGATCATTTTTCAGGTCTCTCGCGTATAAGGGTTTGTAATATTTTTTTAAATTTTCCCTCTCATTACGAGCTTTTTCTGTGCTATACACCTTCCATTTTGTTTGTTTTACAAATTTAATCGTACCTCTTGGTTCATTACTAGGTTGTGATTTATAAAAAAAAATCCACATACTTGTAGTATTTCCCATCTCTTAAACACATTAGTTAAAGACAAATTGACATTCTATTGGCAGAAAGGATAATGGTCCTGAGGTTGATGTGTTGAAAAGGGCAGCAAGGTAAATGATTCTTTTTAATTATCTGCGACCCCTTCAAAGGCCGGTCCTTCCTATATCCGATGTGACGGTTCGTCCAACGGTCAACCGTGTTTACGGCACGGTGTATACCTTCGCCTTCGCCTGGTACATTGTCTCTCGTGACCGCGATAAATTCCTGGTCACGTTTGTCCACCCGGCCTTCGATGGCCATGCTACGGGAGACGAAGACGACGCGGGCTGGTGATGGCTCTATTTGTACATAGTTGAGTGCGCGGTGCTGCACGTGCCATCAGCTAAGGGGAACCCAACAAGCTAGGGAGGATGGTGGAGGAATCAATAAAATGGAAAAGAAGTGAGAAACAAGGGTAGGGGCCGGTGCGTGGTGCCTAAATGCCATAACCCACTGCTACGCACCGTACACCCAGGAGGATGCGCCCAGGAGTGTAATGCATGAGAAGGGTGCCCGTCTCCAAGGGTGGATTCTATACGATTCCCTCCACCACAGAGGGGTTGACGATGGTCGGTCGATTACTTAATTTGTTTTATATCGACAAAGTTGATGGAGATGGAGGTTTGAGCCATTCCCATGGAGTTGCGCTGAGTGCTTTCGAGTAGAGATTTGGAAGTATAATCATAATTCAATGCCTATGGTGTGGTTCTCACAAAGAGTCCAAATTTTATGAGGGGAATGTGCAACTTCTAGGATAGCGAACGAGCATTAATCGTGGAGAGCGACAATTCCGGACCAAAAGGGATGTTCTCCTTTGTGTTATACATTCGCACAAGCACTTCACCACCGGATAGGGAGGAAATTGCAATTTACTTCTTTGGCAGGATGTGGCACTAGCACCGAGGCCGCTGGTTCGTTGCAACACCGTGCAATGAGGACATGTGGTCCGTCATACGGCGAGATACAGGATGTGGTAAGACGGCGAATGTAGACGCTGGAGGCGCGTTATTTAAATACCATCGCATACTTGACATCATTTCCTCACATGCGGTCTAGAAGAGGAACTAGGCAAGTAGTTCTAAGGACATCGACGATGCGTTGGTTTGGAGAGCATTGGTCGTTTCCTGTCGGTTGAAGGAAGTAGAAAACATTATCCTTCCAGTTGGCCTTGTTAGCAAACGTGCGTTGGTTGCGATTGCTTTTGAGTCGCCTTTTGTGTACCGTGTCCTTGTCCGTTCACACTCGAACGTCCAGTTTATGGTTTTTTGCCTCTTTTCTTGAGGACATGAGTGTTCTTTTTCGCATTTAACTATCGTGTCTAAACTGTATGAAGCAACTAATAGTAAGAATGTGCTCCATTTCGCTTCAGAATACGTTGAAATTTTCAAGGGTTGCTGTTTTAGATTGTTGCGCTATTCACTCTTGAAGCGTGTTTCGACGCAACAGCGCATTTCGAATCTAGTGGGCTAGGTTCTATCATGGCAATTAAAGGAGGTTTTGCCAAAAAGGCCCGGGTACGAGGACATCGTTAAAGGGTCGGCGGCGCGCACTGATAGTGAAATTCAAATGCACGCACAGCACCAGCACTGGCGGACAAATTTTAATTAATGCCACACTGTTTCACGCTGTGAACGACCGGGATGATGGTTTACGTCACGGCAATGGTGGGCCAAAAGATGTTATCGGATTGCGACTGCGAGACAGCCAGACCAAACCGGGGTCTGCAGCACACCCTTTTCGAGGGTTTCCCGAGGGAATCTGCTCGTCAAAGTACCCGGCAGTGTATGGTTCGTTTTTGGGGCCCATAGCCTCAGTGGCGGGTAATTAATTTGTCGCTAACTCGCCATTCAACCCCCAACGGAAGAAGCTTTAATGTATTTTCCCTTGTTGAGCATCACGTGGCCTATCACGACGTGACGGTTCGTGCGGAGTGATCAACGCACGATCACCGACAACCGGACCAGTGTTGAGGCTTTTGGCGTTAGTATTCCGTTCGTTATCAAGGTTAATTAAAAATTCATCCCTGCAAAGGCAAGATAGCGTCCACTGGGATCGGGCCATCGCGGTTCAACCTTTTAACATGCAGTCGTACTACTAGGCAACTATTTCTAATTTTGTCATCCGGTACTGTCTCGTGATACGTTTGGTCGCTCATAACTTCATGCACCAAATGATGCGCATTGATCTGGCTTAACTTCAGTCGCATTGCATTACATTGCGCTGTGTGATCTCATGCAACGGAAATAGAACGGTCGCCGAAGCAGTCATCATCGATTAAATCTGTTGCTCTTGCGTCGAACCGCAAACAGCAAACCTACACACAAGAGACCGAGAATACGAGTGATACGATTTATTCTAATAAACATCGGTTGAAGGCACCGTGTGTGTGATACAAAAATGCCGCCACCAAAAAAAATACTCAGGATCCCCTCATTCTCAGCTTACTTCTTCTTCAGCTCCTCAATGGCCTGCTTATGGCGTGCGATCGCTTCTTCGTGGTGTTTGATCGATTCGGAGTGGAAATCTTCGTGGTTGATAGCCTTCTGTTTCAGCTTTGCCAGCTGCTCTTGACGCTGCAATCGAATGGAAAACAATCAATTAGCGCCTTTGTCGTCGTCGGTCAGTCATCATCACCTCCAGCTACGACAGGAGCGGTGACTTACCTGTTTGTAGAAGTATTCCTCTTCGTGAGCGAACTCCATCTTACCGAAGGAACCACCGGCGTCACGGATCGATCCACCGCCGCCACCGCCCTTACCGGCACCGCTTCCCATCTCACCGCCGCTCATGCGAGCCAGTCTACGGGAAGAGATGGAGGAAGAAAAAGAAATTAGAGATTCCACCAGTCCGGATCAATCATTATCTAGACTCAGGGGGAAACGGAGTGCTGATAAGATACACGGTCGATGTCCCCTTGCTTAACGGAACGGGCGATGGCGACCAGCCGACCGATGCTGACCCCAACTCTGAGGCTCTCGGCTACCGGCTAATAATGCATTTTGAGCGTTCTTACCTCATTCCACTCGGCACAATCCATGTCGTAGTTTTGCGCAAAGATTGCATCTTTTTCCAGGGGGTTTATTAGCACCGTACAAGAGAACAAGAGTACAGAAAATATTAAACGTTCGACGGTAAACTTGAAAGTCACGTAAAAAAAAGGCGTTTTGACAAATTTCCCTGATAGCCAACAGCCCAACTATTCCCACGAATTTTATTATTTTTTGATAATTTGATATTTTTTGATACAAACACAGGTCATATTGATATGAACCCAAAAGTGATATAAAACCGTAAAATAGCTTCATAAATATCGTCCTTTTTAAAATATCGGCCCCTATTGCGATTGTCTTGTCTCGTTTCCAAGACAAGACTCGACCAGTCTTGTCTGGCAAAAACCGCCGAGTCTTGGTTGTCTAAAATCGGTATTGCGAGAGTCGCATGAACACTTGAATGAACAAGTGTTCATTTGGCTGTCAAAAGCCATCAAAATCGCAGCTTTGTTTGTAAACAATCGTGCGCAGTTTGAGTTTCCTTACCGTTAACGTGTTTTAATTCATCAAAAAAATGTTTTCAATCGTACAATATTTGTTCAATTATTCTCAATCTCTGATGCATTTTTATTCAGGAACTCGATCGTCACGAAAGCAAATGCTGAGGTTTGAGCCCATTACATGGTTCTCAGAAAATGTGCCATTTCGTGCAATTGAACATAATCGATTACTGGTAATAGGTTATTGATTAATTCCATTAAATTCTTCCAAATCAACCGCCAGTCTGCTAAACAAAAAACTGTTACGGTAATCTTAAATCGCAGTCTTGTTTGGCAGACTCCCAGTCTGGTAGCTTTGAGTACAAGACAGCTGAGTCTCGTTTCCAAGACAGAAATCGGTGTCAAGCAAGACACTCGCAATACCGACACCAGACTGACGTTTGTCTTGGAAACGAGACAAGACAATCGCAATAGGGGCCATCGTGTGTTGATTTCGTCCAGGGCTGTATTGACAGTGGCTAACTGGGGTCACGATTGACAGCTCGTCTCACTGGCCATCTTGTTTTTGTTCGAACCTCGTGCGTTCCGGGCGGTTTCAAAATTCCACGGTTCCACGATGAAAAAACACGTTTCCCGTAAATTGAAATCGTCCTGGCGCAAGCATATCGATACGAGTGAGATCGATTCCTTTCTCGAGCAACAGCGACAGGATGAGCGCATCGGACAGACCGCAGACCAGCCGGACAATGAGTTGTTTAGTGAGGAGAGAAAACCGGGTAAACCGAAGACTACCCTTCGAGAGCTGCGCCGTAAGCAGTTCGCCGAAACACCGAAATCGCTGCTGCCGCTGAAAAATACGTCCCAGGTCCGGGATCCGATCGTGAAGCGAAACGTTAAGCAGACCAGCAGCATTCCGGCCAAACAGGGAGGGGGCAGCTTTCGACCGGAACGTAAACGGCCCCTCATCCGGAAGAATGTGTGCGATGTGACGATGCAGGAAGACTTGTGGAACGATGAAAGTGGTGGCGTGCCGAAATCGCTACAGTCCCAGTGGATAGACAAGGAGCAGGTGCTGCATACACTTCGGCACTCCGGCAAACCGCTAGTGAAGCAACCGGGCAAGATCGTGACGGGAAAGGAGAAGAAAGCAGCCTCCAATCTACCACACCAGGGCACGAGCTACAATCCAGCGATCGATGATTATCTAGAGCTGAAGAACCAGGCAGTAGAAGAGGAGCGGAGTATTCGTAAACGGCAGGCACACTTTGATCGGGTGGTCACCAACATGTTTGCGAAGGAAGAACCAGCTGAGCGGAGAGCCAGACAGTTCAAGGAGCTGACTGAAGGGTTGATCGAAGCGCAGAACCCTGACTCGGATGCCGAGGAGGATGCAGAAACTGAGGGCACCAGCGAGACTATTAAAGCAAAGGGGAAGGTCAACAAGGTACACAAATCGCTGAACAAGCGTCGAACGCAATTCCAAGAGGCACGCGAAAGGTACCAGTTAAAGTCGGAACTTAAAAAGATGATGGAAATCAATCGGCTTACTGAAATCACCAATGAAGTGCAAAACGCTGAAGCGAAGCTGGCGGTTAGAAAGCTAAAGGCAGCGAAGAAGAAAATCGCTGAAGCAAATGAATCGCTGCCGATCGATTTTATTGAGCCGGAGAGGCTTTCGGGAAATCTTCGAACGATACAGCCGAATAAGGATTTGATTGCGACGGGGCTGCCCAAGCTTCGGCAGGCCAGCGTCATCAAGAAGAGCCGCGCAGAGGTGCAACGCAAGAAGAGCCGCTCGCTCAAGAAAGTGCGCTACGTACGTCGGTCACACAAGGAGGCAGACAATTGAGTTTGTAGACAACAATAAGCAGTGTTTTCGGCGGTATTTTAGCTAACATCTGGCCGAGGGGATGATAATGTATGTTTATAAAAAATCAATAAAAATTGGTATAAAGCAGAATGACACACTTCATCTGCATTCGCTTTCAATTCTTCATTTCATTTCAATTTCAGTAAATTTATGAGGCAAATCGGCTAAATTTCTTCAACTTCCCTTCAATGCTTTCAATTTACTTTGGATACAAAATACATGGTTTCTCTTTCATTATTTCTTTATTTAAATTTGTTCTAGTTAACCTTACGCGTAACAACGTATGGTGGAAAGTTCTTTAAAAAAAAGGTCCGTTATTTCACATGCACACGTGTAAAACCAAAGACCCGCATTGTGAACTCTACAATAATAGGAAACAACAGTTACGAACAATGTAACCATCTCCCCAGGCGGAGACCGGTCCGGCTGCTTAACGAGAATTCTCAGTCGTCGTCCGAGTCGTCGCTTTCACCGCTACTGCTGTCTTGCGGTTCTTGCTTGGTTCCATTAGCAGGTAGCTCGCCACTTGTGTTATCGTCCTCGCTGTCATCCTCTTCAGCACTGTCATCCCCCTTTTTCGCTTCAATTTTCTTCAAGTATTTCTCAATCTGGTGCTTTGGCAGGGTTTTAAAATATGCTTCCAGCTCCAGTACGTATCGCTTGTGGGCAGTCTTTAGTTCACGCTGCATCTCCTTCCGCCGGTTGCTGGACAGCTTATTGAAAGCTTCCTCTGCCTTGCTACGTTTACCAGAGTAATGCTCCTGAATGAAATAGTCCAACAGTTTTCTAAAAAGTAGAAAGAACCAAAATCAATTAGTTATCCAATCGAAAGGCAGTTACAATTAGGGACAGTTTACGTACTTCGGTGGAGCGCGTGGCTCACTCATAACTGGAGGTGCGTTTTGCTTTTTCTTCCCCGCACCACTATCCGAACCCTCGCGATCACTGAAAACGAGAAGGATAACCATTAGGGCAAACTGGTTAAGGTCGGAATCATCCTATACATACTCTTCGTTCGATGGTTGTGCAGCAGATGCCGGTTGCGATTTAGATTTCGAGCTCTTTTTCTCTCTTTAGAATTGATAATAGTGAACAGAGGGAGAAGTAGAGTTAGGAAAGATCATCCGGCAAAAGGGCTTACTAGGACCGTATATACTGACCTCACAGGTGACGGCTCTGCGGCGACAGAAGTCGTCGTGTCTGCCTTTTTCTGCTTTTTCTTAGCCACTTGCTCGGTTGCTGATGTATCGGGCTCCTCGATGATGGCACGCTTGCTGCTGGCTCCCTTCACCGGTGACGGACTTTTGAGGATGGACTTCAACGGCTTAGTGGGATTAGGGACGGTCGGCGGTGGTGCCATTGCTGCCAACGATGCATCCTTTTTCATTGATTTGCTTTTTCCTGGCGTATCGAAGTGATTGATGGTCGATTCAGCTAGCGGATGCGCATCGACCACGGTATCGTTGACCGTCACGTTGTGTGCTGTCCTGGTTGAATTTCCACCACCTCCTCCTTCCATCTGTAACCGTTTCTTTTCCTCCTTATCCAACACGCTCTCCATGTACCCTTGCAGGAATTGTATCTCTTTGTCCCGCTCCCGGTCTGGCAGGGCCTCGATGTACTTTTGGTAATCCGTGACGAACTTGGCCCGCGCCTTCCGGAACTCTAGCTCCAACTCTAAGCGGCGCATCTTCGGTAGCGATTTGAATTCCTGGATCTTCAACTTACGCCACTCTATGATCGGAATCTGTATGTCCGGTTCGGCGTGAAACTTTACATAGTAATCACTACACGATCGTCCGACCGCTTCCGGTTTCCCGATCGCCTTGTCCAACATTTCCTTTTCTGTTTTCGTGAGGTTCACCGCATCGGCGTCGGCATTGGCGTAAGCTTTGCGGATGTACTTTAGCCGATGGTTCATTCCCAGCTCGCTCCAGCTCTTCTTTAACTCAGCGTGCGACAGCTTAGGCTCCGTTTCACGTCGCTCGCTGCAGAATACGTTGAATGGAGTTACCTTCAAGGCACGGGATCTTGCCTTTGATCGATTTCGCTTGTTGGTTTGGCTGCTTTCTGGATGCTCTTGGCTGTAATATTACCATTTCAGGGTTAGTCGATTGCAGGCGGTGGAGACACTGCTTCGTGCCATCATACTTACTGGTACTTCTCCATCTCGATTTGGTATGTTTTTTTCGATTCGGCAGCCATTCGCTCATATTTAGCCTTTTTCTTCTCGGATAATTGCGCAAAATCCCGAGCGATGATCTTCACCAAATCCTAGTAGAGAAGCCCAGTTTCAAACAATGAATAAAACTTGTTATTTGTTAGGACAGCAGGGTCACTACTAGCGCACTTACCGAAGGGGAAACGGTTTGGTAGCGTTGTTGGTAGCTACTGTAGACCTCCTTCATGAAATGGATGTACGACGAAAGCGGGGCTTTCGGCATTTCCGCTCGCATCCTCTTCTTGATAACCTGTGGGACATCATCGAGCAATTCCGCTAGAGTACGGAATTTGCGCACTTTCTTCAGCAAACCGTACGTCTGCTGCTTAACGTTCTCCGCCGAGTGACCGTCGAAGGCCACCTTGTCCCACTCGATCACCTTCAAACGGGAACTGTGCGATCGTTTATCGTTCTTTGGTAGAACGGAGCGCAGCTGATTGAGCAGTTTCTCATACTCGCCAGCCGGCCACAGCTCATCACTTCCAGCTCCAGCTTCGCCTTCTGTTCCTCCCTCATCGATCTCCTCCTCATCCTCTTCGTTTTCTTCCTCATAATCGGTCGCGTCCTCGTCGGCATCTGAAGCAACTATCGGGAGAAAATGCGGGATGCTTTAGTAGGGGCATCGAACAACCTCAATACGCGTGCATCAGCATGCAGGATTCCGGCTTACCTCCTTCGAACTTTTTGGAGAAACTGTCGGCATTATTACTCCGTTCGTAAGCAACGGATAGCGATCGTTTGCGCATTTTAGCGTTAAATTAAACAATAACCGTTAATAGGTTATGTACACGCCAGCGGCTTCCCTCCAAAACCGCACAAACGAAAAACACGAAAATGCAACGTTCACAGCCGCGTACAGGAACAACCGGGGCTCACCGGACAGAACACCGGAAATTCACAAGGATGTCGTTTAGTTAACAATGAACAGATAAAGGAAAAATCCGGGAAAATCCGGGAAATCCGGAAAGCTTGTTTGTGAACCGCGTTTTGGGAGTTTGACGGCGCCAATGAACACACCAGTGGCTTAAATCTAGAAATAGTCGTATAAAACACGCAACGACAGCACAACAAGGCGGATAACAGTCTTGTAAGAAACGGCAAAAAGTCGAGCAGCAAAAAAATATCGTTTTTTGTTTCGACTGATTGTTTATTTGAATTTGCTGTTACTTTAACTCTTCAAAGAGTCGTAACTTTCTTCCTGTTATCATTTTTGTGCCTTCGTTTATGGAAACGACTTTCACCAGCTCAAAATCCGTCGTTAAAATCCAACTATCATTGGGTTTGTTGGAAATAGTATAATTTTTCATGTAAGGAGTAACCCTTCCCCCGTGATTTTGAAAATAAGGATATGAGGAAGGGGTTTCAAATGTCCTTTTAATGGTGTATTCTGCTATGGCACGAACCGGATTCTCGGAACTGGTGAATGCTATCCCCTTCATTTGCTTCTGCCACGACTGCTTCCAAGAAGAACGGGTGCTCCACCATGTTCCATAAATCATGATTCAGGTTTTTAGAGCGAAATCGCGATCTTAAAAGGCAATCTCCGTCTTCTTCCGTCGAAAGTGTTTGTTTTCTCATCAATCCTTTACGCGGAACTGATGTCATAGGCGTGATATACTGCACGATTCCTTTGCGAAATGAAAATTTCCCCGGCCAACGCAATCGACACAACAACGAGCGTTTGTGCGCGCTGAGTACTGGCCATGTCCGTCGGTTTACACACGAAAATTGATCATCAATAACGTGCATCACCTCGGCCGCCTCGTGCTCACGTGGAAAGAATAAAGAAGCGCGCGGTATGACGATGCATTAGCATAAGTCATCGCGTATTTGTCCGGAGGATTCGGAACGGAGAAGCACACATCACACTTTCAATTTCGCTGACTTCACGGTAATAGCGGGATCCGTATGGGCACATCATAAAGCAAAAAGAAGTTGAAGCCCCCACGGCGTCTCATTCCACTATGAGCTTCAGGTTTTGGAATCTCCTATTAGAACAAGCGGGGTGAATTCGTGAGATGAGACTTCCATGAATATGATAATTATACAGCAACAGACGCCCTAGAGGGGTACAATGGCATGGGTGGCGAACAGAATCAGCAGGAAGAAAGAACAGGTGGAGCAACAACAAGGGAGAGAACTGGATGCAATAGTATAAAACCTGCTAGCACCAAGGTGCATCTCGTTCAGAATATTCTTCGTACTAAGCGCATCTAGTGAACGATAGCAGAATGTTCAAGTTGCTGTTGGTGAGTAGTCCCCGTCATATGGCGGTATTCTAGGCTCGAGTGTTTTCAGTGAAAGCAGAATCGTTTGATGTGTCTAGTGCGGTCTAGTGAAGCAACTTTGCTTTTATTTTCAAAAAATACTGGTGATCAATGATAGGGAATTTGTTGAAATGCTCCATCGAATCATATTTCTTGAAATTATTTTTCGTTTTCAAATTCATTCAAACAGCAATCGCGTGAATCGAGCAGCCTCCACAGGTTTTTTGATGGATTTTCCTTTCATTTTTCCATTTCCCAGGCCATCGCGTTGCTCAGTCAGTCACTGCTCGTCAGTGCGACCCTTTTTAAGAAAAAGATAATCATCGCATCCGAGAGTGATGGTCATGATCATGGTGGTGGTGGTGCCGGTGGCGGTGGCGGCGGATTTTCCTTGGGTGGCGGAGGATTCGGAATTTCGTTTGGTGGCGGTTTGTCCGGTGGCGGCGCTGGAGTAGGCCATGGCGGAAATTATGGTGGCCATTCCGGTGGCGCTGGAGGTCCGGGTCATTCCGGAGGATCCGGCTATGGAAATGGTGGCGGTGGTAGTGGTGCTGGTGGTGGTAGTCACGCATCAAGCAGTGCGTTTGCTAGTGCGTCCGCTAGTGCGGCCGCTGGAGCTGGTTCTACCGGAAATGGTGGAGTTTACGGAACACATCAGACCGGGCCCAGTGGAGCAGGAAACGATGGTGGTTACGGTGGTGGATATGGAAGTTATCAACCGGGTCCGGCGGGAGCTGGAAGTGGTAGTGCTTACGGACAAGGTGGTGCCCCTGGCGGTGGACATGCTGTCCATCATGCTCCGTCGGAACACCTCACACCTCCCGGTGGAAGCTACCAAGGAGCTGTTGGTTCTGGTTCTGGATATGCCAACAGTTATGCCAACAGCTACGCTAGTGCTGGTGCTAGCGCTGGTGGTAGTGCTGGGGTGCCCAGTGGACCAGCGAGTGGAGGTGGATCATATCAGGGATCACACCAGCAAGGATCGCATCAGCAGGGACCACAACATCCGGGCGGTCATCATGGCGGTCACGGTGGTGGTTTTACGAAACAAATCACTATCACCAAACACATCGAGGCACGACCATCGCCACCGGTGATCGTGGAGAAACCCGTACACGTGCCGGTCGATCGCCCATACCCGGTATACATCGAGAAGCAGGTTCCCGTGACGGTGATCAAAGAAGTGCCCGTTGCGACCGGAGGACACTCAGGACACGGAGGAGCAAACTATGGTGGTGCTGGTGCTGGAGGTAATGGACGGTATTATGGCCAGCAGGCAGCTGGTGCAAGTGCCAGCGCACATGCCAGTGCCCACGCCAGTGCGCAAGCGGGCGGTAGTGCAGGGGGAGCGAGCTACGGTGGACAACCGAGTGGTGGCTACGGTGGAGACGGTAACGGTGCCTCCGGAGCCGGCGGTCATGGTGGCCACGGAGACCACGGTGCAGGAGCGACATTCACGAAGACCATTTCGTTCGAGAAGACCTTCAACAAGCACAAACACTTCTTGCATCATCATCACGGCTGGTAGAACCCGAAACCATACCAAACGGTTTCGTTCCGTGCATCGTGCAATGGCCCATCGGGGAACGGACCACTAGCGGGTGTTGTAATACCCTCGAAATGACTAATAAATGTGTAATTCCTTTTAACGAAGCAATATGTGTCGCTCGCTGTATTTGTGCGTGCTCCTCCATCTTCTCTAGATCGTAAAACGGTTTGTTTTTGAGGTTATGTTGCTGCAAGCAGCGCTCAGCGGCAGCGAAGAAGTGAGAAGAATGATCCACGAAGATCGCCGGATACAGCGAACCAGTTCACAGGCCCAGGTTTTATGAATGAAATGCCGGCGAAATGGTGCACGACCGACGGTCGAATGGCAAGGTGTTTCCGGCACCGACAGACAACTAGTCGAAGATTTCGTTTTTTTTTGCATAATTCACTGAACTGAAGCTTTTTTTCATACAATGGGGCCACCTTTCCTGTGACCAACATTTGGCCGAGACATTCTCGAATGGCCTCAGGCAGGGGATGGGGTTCAGGCGTATGTCAGCCTGGCTGCGGAGGGGCCGCTGCATAATATGGAGCAATACAAATAGCCCCCCGGGGGCAGGGGATTGATATGACAGTGGGGTTTCGCGTTGGCGCCCCCTCCCGTCCTTTCTTCCCCATTAAACTAGTTTCCCTTTCGACGCGATGTTCACAGTTCATTGATTCGAGCGTCCATATTGTAGGACCATCGATACGGTATCTGATTCCGCTGGTTGACCGCACGTGGCTGGAACCCATATTTTATCCCAAATATTGGTGTAATGCCAATTTATGGTTGTTAGAAGAATAGTATCTATCGAGAAGGGAGTTAGTATATCGCGCGATATCGCGAGTTGTTGGCTACGAATTGAGACGATGAATAAAAGGGAAGGAATGCCCACTGTCAGAACTGTTATGCAAGCGATGACGTTCGCAGTCTACTTTAGTAGGCCTGGTAATTGTTGCTCCATCGAAGAAATATGCGATCTAGTTGATCAATCCGGGTAGGCTTTACTCTCATAATCGTTTTGCTTCTTGTGACAAATTCATTTTAATAATCTAATATTTTAATGAAGAATGAAGTAATATTTCCACATATATTCATTTGTAAAAACTGTAGTCCTTAAAGTACAAATATTTTAGCGATAAAAAATTGACGAAACGATTGTATACTAAATAGCTTTCATAACAATTGTGTGCTATGGCTCTGTTTAAACAAACGCTTAGGTCACTACAAACTGATTAAACAAACGAGTTGAGTGATCTATCCATAAAAAATTAAGACGCCTAGCTCATCTATTTGCGTGCTAAACGGATGCTAAATGAAGCCATCAAACGGACGGTCGACGATGATTAACCATTTACGGTGCGGTCATCTCGTTCCAACCGGTGGCAGCGGCGACCGGCTACGCTAGCTACCGGTGGCTATGCCTGCCAAACTGCTCCAAAATCCATTCCAACTCCAAACCGCAATCCACGACATAAGTGCCGCACCACGTTGTAGCGACCATCATCTTGGTTCGGCACTTCGCTAACGATGCCAAACAAGAGCTGGTGATGAATTGGCTACCAAAAGTAGTGATACATCATCACCCCCCCCCCCCTCCCCGCGGTTCTCTTTCCTCTCCGTTTATCACGTCGTCACACGTTTGGTGTGTAAATTGGGTGAAGATCAACTCACTTTGACGGGAGGGGGGGGGGGGGGGGTCTGATCGGATGCTATGCTTTCAATTCGCTTTCAGCAGAGCCGGCTTGAAATGGAAAAAAAGAGCAATCCCGCTGCGCGTCGCGCCAAACCCGCCAGACACTAGGTGACTAGGTGAAGGGCGCGAAAATGGGGTCCGGGATCGGGACAGAACCACTAGACGGCGGCGACGACGACGGCGACGACGATGCTGATGCCAGCGAAGAAAACGAAACGAAAGGCCCCCCCAAAACAAACAAACAATGACGCCAGCAATCGAGACGAGAAGCATAAACCCGCGAAAACCGCGACATCGGGCTCCATTATGTAAGGGTTGGGGCACAGGCCGGCACGGGGACTATTCGTGTAGCAGCTTCGTTCACGCTTCACGATGGCGCCAATGGATTTGCTACCGTTTCGTCCAGTGTCACCGCACCTCTTGATCCTCTACAAATGGTTCCTTCACTAATTGGGGCGATATTAATTTAATTTAATGAACCCCACTACCCGGGTTGGGCACATCCGGGAGGATCGCCGTCGAAGTGTGACCTTGGACTAGTAAGAAAATAAAAAAAAACTCACCCAGACGGTCCAGAGGACGCTCCTTCGCGGTCCGTGGTCTGCATGTAATGCATCGTTTACCTCGGCTCTTCGTCACTCCATGGCGGCTTCATGGTGGGTGTCTTGGCGTTGTTTTAGGTCAACGAGTGAGGAGCCAGCCAGCGCAAGTGATCGCGACCAGCCACACCAGCAGTTTGCCATTATTATTATTTATCTGTGAAAAACGGTGCCCGGTCGAGATTGTTTGAGTTTTTCGTTAGATAATGGCCGGGGATCTTAGGTGCTTGCTGTTTGTCGTCGTCCCGTCGTCGTCGTCGTCGTCGTGTGCCGGGTTGTCGACGGGTTTTCCAGCCGTCGTTTCTCCGATTGCCCAAAAACCAGACTGAAGCAAAGCCTGGTCATAGGAGGCTGAGATATTGCCGGCGTTGCCGCTGCCGCCGCCACCTTAGTTGTTGTTATTGTTTTGTTTCTCGCCTTTCTGAACAGCGAACGTTCGATTGGTTAAGATGAGAGCGGGCTGGTATAGAGTCTCTGAGAGGCTGTCGCATAATAGGTCGGTCGATGGTACCCTTCGCCATCCTCATCGCCATCAAAAACTGCGATGGCCAGAGCGATACGCCCCGCGATCCCTAACGAGCTGAGGGTGAAGAACAATAGCCCAAAACGCTGCGCGTGATATCTGGCCACCCCTTTGGATGGTCTGGATCTTTGCTGGCGGCGACGAAGTAGAAGTGAGGCAACGCGGTGAGACCGTTGGACCGAGCTGGTTCGAATGAGGTTGAGCGGACCGCTTTTTGGCGAACGCCGTCGCTTTGGAGCGCCACTTTTGCTGAGGCCAAAGTGCTCCACCTTATGAAATGTGCATTACAATTTGCGCCTTACTCCCGGGAGGGAGGTAAGGCGGTGGTGCTGATGCTGAGCCGATAATGAGGCATCATAATTTTATCAAAACCCGAACCCGGGCGGAGGACAATCCCTATAGTGATGCCAATCAATGTTGGCGCTGCACACCTGTTTGCAATCGGGTGAACGCGACGTGGCTCCTTGCAGCGGACAGTGGATTGGATCGTTGGTCAAAAGGGGGCGAAAATGGTTTTTTATCCATCTCGGTTTTTTATCCTTGAGAACAGGTTAGGATCTTTGTGGCTTTAGTTCATTATCATCTTGATGCTCAATACATAGTTTCAATCACTATTGTGTTTCTTTTTGTAAAGTAATGTTCGATTAATGAGAAAATTAATGAAGTTCTGCAAAATTTCGACTTTTAGATTTCACATGTACCTATCATGGGCTTGAGGGAGGATTCCATGAATTTAAGTAATACATTTATAAGATCAATTGCCAAAACGGGTCATAGCACAAGTTTTAAATTAAGCTTGGGAACGTCGTTGAAAAAATTATATCTGGGAAATCCTTCTTTATGTTTTGAGATATCTTACTATTCCAGTTATTTTTTTGGTGAAAAATATGAAAGAACTGCACTGTTGAAACAAAGCCCATGGTAACCAACTTGACTGTCGAATTCACTTTCATCCGTTGCTCAACGTCTTAAAAAACGTTTAATTATGGAACCGATAAGGCATACCAGTACAGTTAAGGATACTGTTTAAAATTATCTTCAACAAAACGAAACACCGAATAATCCCTTCGATACCTTTATACCCGCTCATAGTGCACTGGCAGGCCTTTGGCAAGCACCCTGCCCTTATCGTACCACTCATGGTCCGAGCACATATGGTTTTAAATACACTTTACACCTGCTTTCCATTTCTCACCTCATTCGGCGGGACTGAAAGATGATTAAAGAGCTCCAACAGTGCCGCTTGCCGCTCATCGTCATTGCAACGTCGATCCTGCCACCGATGCACTCCCGCGGGTTGCTGTCTCAAATCGTAAAACTCTCACCATAAATCTTGCCCCGAATAGACACCAAGCGCGAACGCGCGGTTCGTTGTTTCACAATCCGTGTCCGCGTCCGAGATTTGCGGCGCATCGGAGAGCCGGGTGAAATGAAACGCGACAAAGTTCGCACATTCCGCGCGGGGCTGGGGTCAGTCGACGAAGTCGATGGTTCGGTTCGGTGACGCGCAGGACATTGTGACAGATACGTGCACGATGTGCTTGGAATCGACCGAGCGCTTCTTTACATTCCATTCCGTTTTTCGCCATTTTCCTCGCTATCGCGTCGCTGGCGCTGGCGTATGGGTTGGCGATAGATTTGTACCGCCTGTGCGCACCACCATCCAGTTCCAGTAGTTCATTCCAGTCGGTCAGTATGTTATGTAAATTAATTATTGCCGCTCTCATCTACCCACGTCCATCCCGTCGGCCGCACCAGCGGCAGTGTCACAGACCGAGGTTGCTTGTTGGATGCGACTGGCGTCGCGATGCATACTAAATGTCAGCTTGGGTGCTCCAACGGGTGTGCGAGGTTTATGGGGGCTCTTGGCGTCAGTGGTGGCCGCTTCTGCTGTGCCACTGCGCTCCGTTCATGTTGCAATACGGTGGCCGCGGTGGCTCCAGCGCACATATGCGATTGATTGCATCCGATAGGTTAGTTGCGGGTTGTTGATGAAAATTATAAATGTACTTTTCTCTTCGTTGGCGTGCGTTTCGTTGCTTCTGCTGCAATATGCTGCATTGCACTTTAGGGTCCATCATCGTTAAGGATCTCCGCAAAGTGTAGCCGGTAGGGACGCAGCAGCGTGCGTGATGGTGGACGCTTTTAATACGTTTCCTCTTATTCAGCCAACTGCCACTGCGAACAAGTGACACCCTCCCAGGATTGATGACGCATCGAGTGCGCTAATGACACCGGGTGATTGCTGGCGCCAGGAAAAGAATGCAACAAAATCGTGAAACGTGCCATCGGCAAACTGTGAGGCCCGTGTTCTGAACAAACGATTGACGTTCATTGATCGATGACATTGCTGATTGGAATTTGCTGCAAATCGAATTTGAGATCAACCAGTTCCTATGTCACAATATTATCTCATCAAGAAACGAAGGATATTGTTTAAAGTCTTCTATTATTGATTGCAAAATAGGTAAGTTTCATAGAACATGTCTGTCTGGAATCAAATTGTTGCATTTTTTACATTTCTAGGGTTCGTCGCTTTTCCTACCCCGTAAGTCTTTCTCGATTTTTTCCCAAATTTCGCTCCTTAAACGGTGCACATTCGTATGCACGGCAACCGCGTTATCTTTAAGCAAATAATCGCCACTTAGCAACCATTGTGTACGACCATTGTGGCCAGGGGTAGCGCCATTGCGACACGGTCGCGAAACGAGCGGTTCGCACACACCAAGCTAAATTGTCAAACTGCCCCAAATCTTTGCACCGTACGGCGCAACACCTACATGCCGATGGCACCGTTCCTCCAGTGAAACGGTGTTGTTGCGATGTACCATCTCCTCCCACCATTCCTCCTCCTCCTATTGCTCAATTGCCAGCGTGCGGCTCGGCGATGGCAATCTGGATGGATGCAGATGAAATTTCGATATCCTCCCGGTGGTGCACACGCGGCAGACATATGCAATAACCAACACCAACCGGCTGCACATCCATTTCAAACGTTTATTACCGGTTTGTTTAATAGAGGGTTCAGGCTCAGGTAGGACCGGTTCCGTTTTTCGCAAGCCGCAGCAGAGCACGAGTTGTAAATTCATTCATTTTTCATCGCTCCGGCATGTGAGAAGGTAATTTCATTTGGCCTATCGCCTGAAGGTGCGCCGCGCCGCTCAGCGCTGTTTGCTGCCGCACGTGACGTTCTGTGAGGGTGAGGAAAATGAGAGAACCGGTTCCGTAGAAAAAAAAAGAAAAAATAACGAAGGGAAGAAAAACATCATCTGCATCATCGCGAATGTAAAAATGGCAGCTAAACATGCTTATTAGAGCGGGCATTCGGGGCACGAACGTTTCGGTGTTACTGATGTTTGTTTTTTTTTTGCTAAAAAGGATCATCAACTGCCGGGAGAAGATGTAGCTCCGGTGTCTAAAACTCGCAGAGATCGAACTCATTGGATTCCAATCTGACCGTGCGACGCCATTTACGCGGTAAGGACCGAGCATCCCAGTGCCAACCGAGAGGTCAAACAGTGACAGACCCGTACTGCATGGTCTGCTGGCCATCTAATGACTGGCAGCAGCCGCAGCAGCCGCAGCAGCAACCATCTTCCCAGCCATCGTCGGCGACCAATGTCCAATGTCAGGCAGCATGGTCCACCGCGCGGAATGCAGCAGCAGCAGCAGCATCAGCAGCCAACGGATGTAAATTATACGTTTTCCACTGATGCGTACCGATGGAAGGGTGAGTCGTGAGGGAGGGGGGGATCGACCCGCTAGCGCCGCTTTCAGGGCCCGAGAAAAGGAAAAGGAAATGAAGGGAAGGTGATCCGGTGCTCCGGTCCAGTGCGGTGCGGTGCGGTGCGTTTGCGCGACCTTGACAAACGCTCCGCACTGACCTAGAGAAGTTATGGCCAATTATTTCAGCTGCCGCAGCATACTCATAGCACACCCCCTTCGCGCTCGTTACCTTACCGCACCACAACCGGCCCGGGCGATGAGTTTTACGGAGTGGTGGTTTCTCGTTTGGTACCACGATGCCTGCGGTTCTTCAGCGAAAATTGCGAAAGGGAAATTAGTGCCCTAAACGGCGCGGTTTTATATCCCGGAGTGATGGAATCGGTTTTAGTTTAGCATACGTTGTGGGTCATCCGAAAATTGGCAATCGAATGCGCGCAGTATCATAAAGCCATCGGCGAATGCGATGCGTAAACCGATGTGAGCCAGCTAATTGTTGGTTAAAAATAGCATTTCCCCAAACCGGGCATATGATGATGGGAAATCACCAACATGGTACAGCCGGAAACAGAGCACTAAAAGCATTGTCCGCAAGGTTGCGGAAGTCTGTTTCGCTGCAGAACATCTCGACGAGTCGACAAAGAACAAAAGGCCACCGTGTACTCTCTCTTTCCCTCTCTTTCTTTCTCTCTTTCTCTCTCTCTCTCTCTCTCTCTCTCTCTCTTGTGCATTGCTTGGTGGCTGTGAAAAACCAAAAGTGTTTGTGTTACAACATGGGCAACCGAGGGAACCTGAATGATGATGATGATGATGATGATCAAGAGATGATTGAAATAAGTGGTTGGTGCATTAGCTCGAAGTCGAAGTTAGTTCGACAAATAATTTGTTCTGGTTTCCGATGGGTTTGCTTGCGGTTTGCTGGCGTTCTAGCGTGACGTGCGAATGGAGTGTGCATCCATGCTCGGTCTGTAGCAGATGGCGGTTGCTGCTTGATCATTAGGATCGTGCGAGATGTTGTAAAGTTTAGCTAATGAAGGTGTAGTGATCATTGTTTGGCGAGGAGAATGGTAGCATCATCCGAGAATAGCGAGAATAGACCGAGATGACCGCGAGACACTCTCGTAATGTTAATCGAAAATTGAGTTGCAGTCGCGCAGTGTCTTCGCGAGGGTGTAGCAACCGTTCCTTTCTTGGATTGCATTCCTAATGAAATGCAATCTAATTCGCTACCTCATTTGAAGAAACTTTGATTACAAAATAGCTTATTTTTTGTAAAGGAATTTATATAACTTTAAGAAAATACATTAACTTTAAGAAAATAGCGATTGTTTTATGAATAACATTTATTTGAATTATAGATAAAATGGAAAATAAATTACTAAACCGGAAACAAACTCAAGACCCTCATGATAATACAATAACGATAAGAAACGACTAAAATAAAACAATTAAATTATAAATAATGTCAAATGTGAAAGTAAAAGTGAAAGAACAATACAATAAAGAAAAAAGATAAATATTCTCCTTAGTATCTATCAAGTAAATAAAAAAGAAATGAGAAAATAATGTACACATAATGCAAATTGAAGTATTCCTTTAAGCTATATATATTACAACAATAAAAAAAACTAAATAAAATTTTTAAATATTAGCTTTTTAATTTCATTTCTTGAGAGTTGTACCAATATCGTTTTGTTGGCCCCTAAGATTTACTTCAACCTTGCTGTTATGGGCGTTTTAATTTACAAATCCATGGACGTTTCTTGGATAATGAACATTGTGATTAATTATGCAAATCCCTTTTGAATTGTATGTTCAAAAACCTTAAAAATTAACGAATCGTTATCAGGTCGGTCGGTTAATTTATCAATTTATTGTTCAACTGATCGCGTGAGGTATTAAGAGCAACAGCCGGGACCTCATCACCACCCCTACCTCTTTGATATTATAAATAACCAATTCACCGTCTGAATTGATCAAGACAATCAATCTCAAGATTGAACCCTCAACGAGGCAAAGAGCAGGGCAGAGCGTACCGGTTCGATTCGTCGATCATAATGGCGCCCCGTCTGCGGATGAGCCCATTTTCATTCGTCAGGACACGTCGAAAGCCAAATTAAACAATCCACCGCTCGGTGGTAAGGGCTTGAACGCCCCGGGGCTAGGCACCTACGACGACGGATGCCCGATACCGGATCAGGGGCAGCAATCACGAACCGGGCCGGTGGCGGCGAAGCAGGGCAGTGCATTCGGCGCAGCATAACGCAACGGATGCGTTCACCGCGGTGTTCGTTTGGCTTTGCCTTTTTTTTCCTTTGTGAAATTCATGGCCCAGGCGCGACCTTCCCACAACAACGCGGCAAACTCACACAAAAACCGTTTAGCTGGCAGACGGCGCCGAGTTGTAGCTTATTAACAAAACCGACTTCGATGGATTCTGTGTCCGTGCGTCCGTCTTTGCTGGTTCGTATACCAGCAAAGCGGCACAACAGGGAGGGCTGCGCGCGACGATCTATAATGCTTCTGACCTAGGTTCACAGAAGGAGCATCGCCGATGTGTTCAATCCGTTAATGAAAGCGCCTCCAGAGCTGACCGTTGCCCTCAAGATCCGATGGTGCCACTGTACGTTCCAAATTACTCAAGATGTTATAAAGGAATACAGAGGGAGACCTGCTGTTTGGTAGACGAAAATGGCCTCAGAAGAAGTGTTAGTGCGTGCAGATCATCGGGATCCCCCGTTTGGGACCCACTCATAATTTGAATCTTTGCGTGTGCCTCCCCCACCCTCATGCTCTGCTCTTGAACTCGTTTAACAGGCGGTTTTGGATGACCAATAAACGATTATTGGAGGAGAACTCAAATGGAAAACCTTTTCTCAGTATTTCGGTAATCACTTTACGTAACAGCGCTACGTAGCGTGACCACGTGGCTCCGATCCAGTCGCAATAAATATTCGAAATTTGAGCGCGCCAAACAAGTAGCGATGGCCACCGAGGTGCCAGACAGAACTGGTTCACTTTGGGCGAGCCGGGCGAGAGCAATAAAAAGCCGGCGGATAAGCGACCGGCGGGACCACGGTGTGGGAAAAGTGAACCTCGCTCAACTCGTTTCCTTCTTTTCGGCGTCCATTTTACTCGAAAATCCAGTCTTATTATGCGCGCTGTAGCAGCAGTAGCAGCAGCAGCAGCAACACAAACATAACACAGTTTATTGAAAGAGATGTTGGTGATTAACATATCAAGATTACATTACACTCCGGTTGATTGTTGGCGAATCAATTTCGGTGAGGCCCAATCGCTCAATCGCAAATAGCATTCTGGCTCCGGTGTTGCCACAGGGCGCGTTATGCGCTGGTGGAACGAGCGACGGAAAACCCGTGGCCATGATGAGCCAGTAAGATCAGACGAAGGTCTCCTCTACGGTTGCTTGACGCCACCTCTGGTCCGGTGTGCCTTAAAGAAGAAACTGTCTTATCTCGAATGCCATCTCTACCACGGTGCGCATCGCAAACGCTGACAGGATATTGCGAGGCGATGACCATGGCAGAAGGAAGCGAGAGAATTGTCTCGATCCTCGGTGGCCACCAAGCCACCGAAATAAACGCAAACCGCAGCTCGTGGCATCTCGTGAGATTGCTCTTAATGCTGCTTAATGCGTTGTTGTGTGCGGCGTTCGCATAATCTCGCCCCATCGACTGCGCTGGCGCTCTGAATTGCGTGACATTGCCGTGGACTTGCGGACTTGTAAATTGAGCGTTTAATTGAGGAGCGCCGCGTGCCAAATTGCCCATTGTTTCGTTGTCGCCCCTCCAGCACAGGGCTCCCGGGGGCCGGTGACACACACCTGTGTGAAAATAAAATTACTCCGGGGTCGGGTGTGTGTGTTTAGTGGCGCCTGCTGTGGACTGCTACAGCTTGGAGCTTGGAGTGCGTTGGAAATTGAGCTGTCCAATTGAAATTAACACGCCCTTGGTAGGGACAGCATAATGGCGCGCGTTTGCCGCCACTTGTTAACAAGTCAACGATCGATGTCAAGTCCTTCCTGCTAATGGTGACGTCGTTTTTGTTTTTAGGATGGAGCCATAATTCGAGCATTTATCTGCAGCGACGCCCCTGATGCGTCTAATCCCTCGACCGGTTTGAGGCATGATCGAGACCAAGGAAGGCGTTTGGCCTCTGGTGGTGCTGCTGTTAGCGAAACAGATTCGACTTATCAATCACGTTCGTGCGGTGAGCTGGTTCCCGGTTTCGAAGGAGGTTCGCTTGCGTGTGTGGCCGGTTTTTTTGACAGGCCGATTCGACGTACCCCGAACCGACATCCAAACTCTCTACGCATCTCAGCACTCCCGAGGGCCTGGAAGTTGTAAATTGGGCCGCAAAACAACCGATAGGATTCGAGTATCCTTCGTGTTTAGATAAGCGATCGCTTACATAATGCTTGCAGATGCAAAAGCACACGTTGCGATACTTGTCGAGTGCCCAGAGACCAGAGATAAGATTGCACCTCAGGTTGGGATCAGCTGCTCCTCCAAACACTTGTTTTGGATTCCTCTCTTTAGCGTTCCTGAAAATGGAACCCAAGCGAACCACTAAGTGGAGCACAGCCGTCGATCACTTAATTTGCAATCCGCATAGAAGCGTCCAAGCTCCACTCCTATCGCACTAACATCCACACACTGCACACTGTTACGCATTCGCAATCACCCAGATCCGAGACCCCCCAGTACCAGAGACTCCTGGAGACACCCGGAGATCGAGCAATCCTCATTTTAACCTCTAAACGGACACATAACCTGCAAAATTGGTACACTCAACGTACCTCTCAAAACGACACGATGGCAGCCGGTTCGGTCCTCGAGAGCGCATCGCAACACCTGACAACGAGACTCCTGGAGGCTTCATTGAAAGTGAAACCATCGGGCGCTGATGCCGCGAAGCGAACAACTCGCGATCATCTCTTGCGCCCCATTAGAGCAAGAGCGGTGCCGAGGTGCTGCTTAAGCAAGCCAACCGGGTGACCAACTCGGGTGTGTTGTCCGTCTGTTTGAAGTGTCCACTCAAAAAAAGGGGGCGCCAGTGGTCACCCCACTCGCGCGCGAGCGCACCAACTGGGATACTCCTGATCCAGGGGAGTAGGATGGTCTGCATTGACCGGAGTGTGTGTGTGTGTGTGTCTGTGTCAGTGGGAATTGGAAAATGAAAAGCACTGCAAGCAGAAGCGGGGAGAGACGGGTGGTGTGACATTCGTTTTGTTCGGGCGCGAACCGGCCTATCGATTGCGCACAAAACCATCACCACCACCATCACCAACAGCTGAGGCGCCTTGCTTATGTGACCATCGCCACCGTTCTAGAGGCGAAGGAAGGAGCTAGCACGTGTCGGCGGCGATGGTGGTGGTGGTCAGCCATCTCCCATGCCATGATGGTGGGGAAGATGTGCTCGCTAGCATCGGCGGGGGTCGCGATCGTGGGGGTCTGCAGCATAATTTGACGACCGTTTGCCCTCTCCGCTCCGCACTGGGGCTGGAAAACGCTGCGTCCCCCCCTCGGGGGTCGATTGTTTGTGTGAAGAGTAGCTGCTGCAGAGCCTCGGATCGGCGTCGAATTCGTCGTCGCCCGGTGTAGGTCGCATGGCTTTGGTGGTTCGCACTATAAATATGGCGCGTCGGTTTGGGGAAATCATCATTCAGTTCAGTGGAGCGCCCGAGAACCGTCTACCAGTTTTACGCTTGCAACTAACTTCGGCGACAAGATGAAGGTGTGTTTTCGGTTCGGTGCCGTGGGTCGTGGTGCAGTGTTCGTGGTGGTGATCAAATGTGCGAAAGCAAAGCAACAGTTCCCCACCGGGCTAATTCTCTCCTTTTTTGCTCCCCCTTTTTCCTTCCCTTCTGTGACCTAGGGATTCGTGGTGTTTGCGATGGCCATTGCGCTGGCGGCTAGTGCCGCGGTGGATAAGAAGGAAGCTGAGGCACCGGCCGCTGCCGCTGCCAATCCTGCCGCAGGGGAGAAGAAACAGGACAAGCGTGGTCTGGGGTGGGAACTCGGCTACGGTTTCGAGTCGCACGGCTGGGACTCACCGAAGCTGTCGCATGGCTGGGAGGAACCATCGCACATCACCACCATCACCAAGAAGGTGCACGTCCCGTATCCGGTGGAGGTGGAGAAGCATGTCCCGTACCCGGTGAAGGTGCCATACCCGGTGCACGTTGAGAAGAAGGTCCCGGTCGTGGTGGAGAAGAAGGTCCCGGTGTACGTCGAGAAGCACGTTCCGGTGCACGTTGATCGGCCCGTCCCCTACCCGGTCAAGGTGCCGGTCAAGGTGATCCAGAAGGAGTACGTCGAGGTACCGAAGCCGTACCCGGTCCACATCGAGAAGCACGTCCCGGTGGTCGTGAAGAAGCCCGTCTACGTCGAGAAGCACGTGCCGGTTGTGGTGAAGTCGCACGACTGGGAACCTCATTCCCACTCGTACTCCGAGTTCCACTCCTGGTAAATCGTCTGGAATGGTCGTGGGATTCCCCTTCTGGAGCTAGCTAGCTAGCTAGCTAGCTAGCTGACGGATATGCTCTCAGTGCAGCTGCACCGCTGCCTCCAAGTACTTCTCGCCCGTCTTGAATCCGTCGGGATACATCAATACTCTCATTCGCAACGCTCATATATATGTATCTATATACTATACAGACTCACACACACACACACACACAAACACACAAAGTACCACACAGCACCACAACCAACTGTTTCCTGCACTGTGATTCTCAGATTTGGCAACAAGCGTTCCCCGCTTGTCAGTGCGTTGAAGTCTTTCGTAGACTGCTCGCTGCACAAGCATTCCGATTTCGATCGCTCTTACGGGAGTATGCATTGCAAAATTTTCGATTGCTTTTTCCCGTTGCCAGTTTGTTTTGCCAGTATGTTTCCCGTGCACAGTACAACAAACGACACAACACAAGCAAAAAAAAGCGATCAGCTGTAGCGATCGAGCAGCAGATGATCGCCAGCAAGACGCCGCAAACCCCTACTTCTTCCTTTTCTTTTACAAAACTTGTTGTCCAAATGTATATAAATTATTCTACACCTACCTACGTAGCTGTAGTAGGTAAGGCTGCGAGAAACAGATTACAAAAAAGCAGACAAACAAAAAACAATGAAAATGTAATAAAAAACCAAAAAATCATAAACATGAACATGTTGTTTTGATGCAAGCTGCTGATGCAAGAAAGAGAATCATAAAAGACACTCGTTGCGAGGCCTCTCTTGTGACGGGTGCGTGGTCGTGTCCGAGTTAGAAGCAGGCATCGCGCATTGCGTGCCCACGCTTGACGCTCGGGCTCTATTAGGGTTTCGGAATAGTTACAGAAATTCCTTTTGCTTCCTTGACCCTTGACCGTTACACACTAGAACATCGATCGAGTAGTGGTACAATATCTAAGGGCAGCAGAGCTCTTCTGGAGCAGCGTTGATGGATGCCTTCCGAATGGCCATCGGCAAAGTGGCCTGATTTTCGACTTTGCCGCTGTTGCTACTGCTGCTGCTGCCAGAGTGTCGGTCGTGTGTGCGAGCATGCGAGAGTTGGTGGCGTTATGCGGTGGCGATGCTTTGACGGATGGCAGTTACACAATGGGAGATGCGGCTAGCTGATGCGCAGCAGCCCGAGTGACCGAGGTCAAGGTATGCGCTGGATGATGGATTTCGAAAGTGCAAAGCGAGAAATATGCATTAATGAGGGTCCCCCACCCCTCATCTCCCACCCCTCCAACCATCGACCAAACGTGTGTCGCGGTGTGCTGAGAAGGGCTATTAGTAGGGTTTGGCAAATGATGGTGAAAGGGAAATTGTTTTGGTTCAGCTAGGCAAATGCAGTGTAATTTGCGTTTATGTTTTGCACATTCCTGAATTCTTTATGTGTGCTTTCAAATTTTAGTGAAAAATTTCATGTATTGCTAATTATGTCTAGCATGTTATCTTTCCCGGAATGGGTGAAATTAAAAAGTGTATCCATCGTAGGGAATCGATTGGAAGTAAAGTACTGATGGATGGTATGTGTGCTCAACGATTCAAAACAGATGTTTAACATAGAACAATTCAATGCTCGTAAACATGAAAATTCATCTGATTATTGCGATGATTAATTCATGCTGTTCGTCAAAATTCCAAAACATTTGACTAATCCTCTTACCGTTAATCTACTTTGGGTCATCGGTCGTCATGGTGCACTCGTTCCCAGTCCCAAAGGACAACTCGCGTTCAAAGGACAACAAGTACCTCAAAGGACAATAAGCTTGCTTGGTCTACAGAAATAAAAGTCATTAGGGACCTTGGCCGCGCAGTTATTGGCCCGCATAAATATTGAGGTGCCTTCCAGGCAACTAGAAATCGCATCTGTTTTTGTCCACAACCAAGGAGACAGTATTACAATAATAACGACCCTAAGAAGTTTTTTCTGAGTGTTTGTAAAAATCTGTAATCGCTTTGATTGATGAAACAAATCTGTACCTGAAGTTGAAAGGATCAGCCTTCAAGGGAAAATGGTGAAAGTTAGTTTCCTATCGATTTTTCCACTCTATTTTTGACCACCAATCTGCGCGTTGTTCCGCGTTAATTTTCCTAAAGGTATGCAATAGTTCGTGTTTTCCGTGAGTTTTCCGTTTTTTCGCAACAAACGCAACGCATGAAAAACAAATTTATAAAAAAATTAAGCAAAGATTGCAGGAAATACTACTGTGTAAATGCTCGTAGCATGGTAATCAATGCTTGCTAGGTAATGCTGTGATTTTTTTTTTGCGAATGTATTACCTCGTTCGCGCGATGATTCATTCATGACTCGCTAGCAGCAACAAACTCATCGTGAGCCAAAACAAACCAAGCAAATAATCCATTCAGCAAACAATGGACATAATCACATGGAAAATAGATGGCACAAAATGGCACACTCACCATGTAAATCCCAAAGAAAAAGTAAATCCCATTCGCTTGTCGTTATTGAAGCAACGGACGCAGATGCCTGGAGGTTTGTGAATCAGTTGGATCAGTGGAAATCCAACATTTTGTGCGGATTTTGATAAAAAAACAAATCCGTCTAGCGGTGCGGTTAACACTACGCTCAATCGGATCTCAAATAGCACCGATAAATAATCGTTGCATTTATGAATTAATGGCTCCATAGCTGAGTGTTTAAAATGAGATAAACATCTCCTTGGAGTCAATGGAGTGCTGCTAATGCATCATAATGCGGGACGATAATCGAGTGTTTTGTGTAGATCTTAATCATTCTAATGACATGCAATTACTAGGCTATCTATAAACCGATCCATGCGCGGCCGCACTCATACACCATAGCGCACAGCCGGATGTTTAGACGTCGTTTGAACGCTAGAGCGCCACTCTATACGCCTCTGGTCAGTAAGCGGAGCTTAGAAATAAATCAATTCCCTGGCGTTGATTAATTTGACGGCTCCTCCGATTAGATTTACTGTCCAACTGAGAAACAAGTGCTTTGACTTCACAGCAACGAGGCTTTAGCGGCATCCAGCGGCAGTTCAACCGATGAACAATTTGGCGCCTGATTAGGGAATGCTAATCTCAATGTTTCACTTCACTGCACAGCGTACGCACATGGAAGAAGTTTACTCTTTCCCGTTGCCCGTAGCTTTATGATGCAACCAACATAACTGATGCAACAACAGGAGCGGATATCCTAACAGGTGAAGTGAGCCTATCACGTGAAACTAAATGCTCTCCTTAGGCCATAACTCCACAAGCTGGAGTGTCCACAGTGTTGATCTCATCGTAGATCTTGAAGGTAGCAGCTGGAGTAGGAGATGCACGATTAGCGTTGCCATGTCATTGCTCACGGTGATATGGCTGAACCGGTTCAATTGCTCATCTCGTGCAGCGTTGTAGATGTGTGTGTCCGTCCAATTAAAGTGCAATCACTTATACACGATGCAAGTCGTGAGCGATGTGCCACATACCATCACCCGCGTGATTTAAGGGGATTCACAAACCGATGCACCTTCAAACTATCACCACCGTAGTATTCGGAAAAGCCCCGTTGCTGAAGGTATAGTTTTAGTGTTTCCTTCATTGCTGCACCTTGTAGCATCGACAGTAGTAGCAGCAACCACCGCCTGCTGTATCACGCACTTAACATTCGCGCAACATTGCCGCGAATTGTTGAACCATTTTCCTGCATTTCCCTGCCCGACTGACGGGTCCGCGTGGCCCAGTTTTTCCGCTTCTCCACTTTGGGGCGCTCCAGCGAGGACCGATGGGCCCCGGAATTGGTCGAATTTGAAATGCAACCTCTCTCCCTCCCCCGGTCGAGAGCGCTTCAGTTTAGGTGAATGCTAACGGGCGGCTCTCGGTGCCACGAAGCCACGCAAACAAGCTGCAATGCAATGAAAGGCGAAGGCGAGAGGCGCAGTTCCTCCATCGGTACCGACCGATCACAATGTTTTGCGCACCGTACACGCAGGTCGTCTGGGTGAGCAAATTTAATTGGCGGACATGCTTTTTGGGCGGTGCAAAAAAATGCGATTGCGAGCCGCACAACCAGATGACAGGTTCACTGGAGGTCATTTCCACTTTTCCACTTTGTGATGCCTCTGGTGTCCGATGGATTCGTTATTGTTGTTTGGATTCGAGTTTTCACTCTTACCATTAAAAATAAGGTCCTTACCTTTTGTAGCATATTCGGTCCTTGGTGTACTTCAGCTTGAACTGGTTTGATGCGTTACAATACACAATTTACCCCCTCGATTTCTTCACAAATTACAAGCTCTGCTATAGTGCGTTAAAGAATTTACGATTGCTTCTTTATGTTCAGACTTTTATTCGTATTCGCACAGGCATTTGAATTGATGTCTACAATCGTCACAAAAGAGGTTACGATCTAAAATGTCCCACGTTACTTGGATGATCTGCTTTCCCACTGCTCGCGCGAGTTGAAGAAGCCTTCTCTGGATGGCCGTATACTTTTCCCTTTCTCTTGTCAGTTGTTATACTTCAACTTAACTACTTGCCACACTGTGGTGTTTAATATTCCCATAGACTACCAAATCCTTGGTAGCCATAAGCCAAAGCCACAAATGGACTCGAGCGATTTTAGGATTTGTATTTGCTTTCTCTAAAAATGTCCAACTCCAGGCCCACGAACAGTATTGCGTCGTGCCAGTGGAAAGTATTGGAAAGGCTTCCGAATCGCCTGTTGGTGAATGGAAACAAAATCATTTCAATTAAATGACGCTGAGATTGTCTCTGCTGCTGCTGCTGCTGCTATCTTATCGATTTTCCGTTCAGCGGAGCCAGTTTCCTTTTGTCTAGCCATCACGACCAAACCTTTCCACACAGGACTACATCACAGGGTTGACGGTTCGAGAACCAACAACTCTCAGGAACCACCGAGAAGCCTCCACCACACGGTTAACGTAACTACCTCCGACGCAGAATTTCCAATGGCTTCCGCACGTTGCGTAATTCACTTTCCGATGCGTTCCGATAGCATATCGGTTGCCCTCACGGCACCGCAGCACTGCCCCTCGGCGTGCGGACGTTCCATGTCGCTCGTGAAGCCCCCCTGGACGGTGATTCCGTGCACCAACCGTGTTTTGCTTCCTTTCGTTCAACGAGGGCAATGCGTTTGCCCACTCACCCCGAGGGCCTAGAGAGCGTGCGCCTACCACACGAACGTGCGCATTTGGCCGCTTCCCTATTTCCCTCTGGTGGCCAACAGTGGCTACCAATGGGTGGATGGGCGCCATTTTTTTTTCCCCTATTGCTTTGCTTGCATTTCGATTTCGCTTCGTTTTTCCCATTGTTGTCGGGGCCGGGAGGTGGTCGGTCCAATTTTCCTTTCGTACCTTTCTTCGGGCGTCGGTCGGTAGCGTCCAAATACCACCACCCGGGTGGGTAGGGAGGATAGTGTACACCAGGTGCAGGTTGGGGTGGCCGTTGTGTGTGGGGGTGTGTCGAGTGTCCAAGGAAGCAAACCAAGGAGTTGAAAGACAAATAGTATAAAAGAAGGTAACGGCGGTGGGCTAGTAAACAGTGCAGTGAGCAGTGCAGTGCAGCGTCGGACGTGCACCGTCCGCTGAACTGAAGTGCCCCACCGACCGGGAAGAACGAACGAACCCTGGCAGTACCACCAGGCGAAGGATCCGTAGTGTATCCTGTGTCTGTGTCTGTGTGTGTGTATGTGGCCAAACAAAAACTGTGTCTATGAGATCGATCTGGTAGCGAGTGTCCCAGCGCAGCAGCAGCAGCAGCAGCAGCAGGCAGGCAGGCCGGAGTGAGCAGCCAACGATATCCGCGTAGTCCGTCCTGTCGAGTGTTCTTAGTGTTGGACCAGAAGAGTGACGTTACAACAGGAGCACAACGATGAAGCTTGTAAGGAAATACCGATGATCGAGAGTAGCTTCAGTCGATCTTCCTTCCTTCCTTCCTTCCCTTTTGCTCTTTCCTCGCTCTCCCCACAAATTGTGTTGCGTTTTGGTGATGTTCCCGTTATTCTTGGCCCCCCATTTGTTGCAGGTGTTCACCGGAGTCGTGTGTGTGCTGCTGCTACTGGTTGCTGGTGGTGATGGGGTGCTGGGTGAGGCAGCACTCGGGAACTACTACAAGGAGGTGGTGCGGGAGCAGCACGAAGCGATCAATGAGATGAATCAGAACTTTACCGAGCTGGAGAAGGCCAGCGAGAAGCTGATCGATCTGGGTTACCACGTGGCGAAGCACACGGTCCCACCGAAGACGATCAAGATTACGAACACGGTGGCGGTGAAGGTACCGGTACCGTTTCCGGTGAAGGTCCCGGAACCGGTACCAGTGCCCGTACCGGTGGACCAACCCGTACCAATCCCCGTACCGACACTGGTCGCGGTGCCCGTCGATTCGAGCACGACCGGAACCACGGCACCGACGGCCGCGGCCAGTGTCAGTACAGGTGGTGGTGGTGCTGGTTCCGGTCACGGGCCTCAGATAGGGGCGTCGGATTCGGTTCGCCCATTGCCCGAGACCGTGCTGGCAGATGCTGACGTGGCCGCGTCGTCACATGGCCCGGCTGTACCGGGGCAGGATGTCCAAGAGTACGTACAATCGTTCCCTATCCACTCCGTATACGACGCTGGAGACGATTACAATCCCATGGAAGGATACCGTCTCGCACTCGCAGCGGAACACACTGCCTCCCCTACTGAAAGCACCTTCAGTAACCCAGGTCCTTCTTCACTTCAACAGCTGGAACAGTACCAGTACCAGCAACACCACCAGCACCACCACCAACAACAGCACCCCCACCAACAGCAGCAGCCGCACCAGCCTTATCGCCAGTATCATGCAGCGCCGAAGGGATCACTTTCGGCCGCAGCGCCGGAAAGGGCGAAGCAAGGGTCCACCGCGTACCAGTACCGATCGGGAACTCGAGGATCTGGATTCCCAGGAGCAGCAGCAGCAGCAGCAGCAGGAGCCGGACAGCGACAGTACCATGCTGGTGGTGAAGATCAAACCGCTCCGGTTGCGGTTGCACACTTTGGATCTGCTGAGTCGAATGCGATCCAGTCGGCAGACGCGACCAAACCGTATGGTTACCACCGGGAATCCCACACTGGGACCTACAGACACCACACGCCCCGTACCCCGGATACGCCGTATTCCGTTGCGCCATTCTACCGAGTATCGTCATCGCGCCCGTCCTCGCCGCCATCGGCAACGGTCGCCGGTGAGGGTTTCTATCGAGGACGACAATCTGATGGAGGCGAGTTCGCTCGAGCAGGTGGAACTGGATTTGGAGAGGGAAGGGGAGAAGCGGGTGATGGCGGCGGCGGCGAGTCGTACATCAAGTTCATCGGGCACCACGGCACCGACGACGACAACACCGAAGTCCGATTCCCGGGAGGTGAAACCACGGAAGTACGGTTCGAAGACCAAGCGCTACAAGCTCAAATCGAAGGCGAAAGCGAAAGCGAAGGCGGCCAAGGACAAGGACATGGTCAAGGCCAAGAAGAAGAAGAACAAGCTCGAGGAGGCCCTCAGCCACTGGGAACCGACACCGGTGCCAGCGTACAAGCTCCGCGCCCGTTCCAAACTGTTCGCGAATCGTACCCGCACTACGAAAAGCCCAACTTTGCCGATTACCACCACCACCAGCAGCAGTACGACGAGCACCACCACCACAACCACGACCACGGTAGCGCCAACGCGGCAGAACTCGCCGGAGGAAGAGGACGAGGAGAATTCGGAGGAATCGCTGGAATCGGAAGAGGAATCGGAGGAGGATCGACCGGAGCATCGGCGGTTACGTCCGGCAGCATCCTCACTGAAGGCTACGATCATCCATCCTTCGGTCGATCGGGAGGAGTTTCCGGTGGAAATGCTGCCACCAATGTTGCCACCGGTACCACCACCACCACCGGTACACACCGTTACCCGGTATCGGGGGGACGGTCCACCCATATCCGCCCGGCGCTATCCACCGCGGGCCACCATCATACGCATCCACATCGTGCGGAGCCGGGGCAAGAAGCACATCCGGATCTTCGTCATCAAACCTTCGACCACCACAACGACCACCACGACGCTGGTGCCGGAACCGGAGCTCTCCACGGAGGACACCAACCAGCATCAGCAGCCGCACTGGAACGATTTCCCTTCTACCAGGCCACCAAGGACGATCCCCATTTTACTCGGGGCCAGCTCAAACCGTATCCTCAGTCAGACGCTCAATCCGGCGGATCAACCATTGCCGCCACTGCTCAGTACTCCGGGGGGCAGGGCTTTGGCTCGGGAGCGTCCAAGGAGTCCACGACGGGTCAGCAGCGGCAGCGGCAGCAGCAGCAGCACCACCACCACCACCACCATCACCATCACCACAAGGCAGCCAGTCACTACCACACCTACACCGAGCACCATCCCACCGGAGCCCAGTACACCGGCAGCCCCAAGTTTGACGAGAAGTACAAGGCAGGCAGCTTCGGAACCGGAAGCATCAGCATCCCCAGTGACCACCATCTCTACCCCAACTATGGCTCCCACGGAGCCCAGTACAACGACCACAACGAGCACGGCACTTCCGGCAAGTTCCAGTTCCAGTATCACAACGTTCACCCCTACACCATCGACGGACATCACCAGCAGCAGCAGCAGCAGCAGCAGTCCAACGGTGCCGGTGGAAGTGGAGGAGCAGCCAGTGAACATCACTACTACCATGCCGAGCCCGAGCCAACGACCCTCGGACAGCTAACCTCGTACGATCCACCTGCCAGTGGCGGCACCACCTACCATCACTTCCACGCCGAGAGCGCCGCTTCGTCGGATCTACTACCGGGGGCATCCGAAGTTCACGAGCAGCTCGCCGAGGATGCCGTTGTACCGTTTGGGGAACCATCGGCGTCATCGTACACCGACACGATGTAGGACGGAACATCCGCCCGGGGGAAGGGGAATGTGTTAAATCATGTTAATTCGTTTTTTTTTGTTGTTCATTCCCTTCGTTGATTGGTTTTTTTCCTCATTTTCACGAGACACAGACCCCACGATATGCGTTTGACAGCTACAGTCCGAGAGTCACGTATCCTTGGGTTATCGCCTACTTCGATTGCCGTAATAGTACAAGGCAAAGGTGCTGCGTGTAGGACAGAGCCCGTTAGAGCCCCAGCGGATTAGCGCACCCTTTTGCCGGATTGGCCACGCGTAACGCGGAGGAAGTGAAGCGAAGCGAAGTGGACACCAGGTACTTGGCACGCAAGCGCATGCGCACGACTGATGTAATCAGGCGCCGGAAGTACACTAATCATGTGATTATACGCGTTGCGTAGCGTGGCCCCGGGGCGTGGCACTGGATGGCACCCCGATCTGTCGTCTTCCTATGTCGTAGCTGTAGCTGTAGCTGTAGCTGTAATGTTTCCCTACCTTCCCTGCCCCCAAAAATGCACGGTTCCCGAATGCCGGTTGTCCGAGCAAGTGGCTTAGTGTGCAAGTGTGTGCGCACGCGCGCGCTAGGTGTTGTTGATTAGTGGTTTAAGAAGCGGCAGCACCGTTTCTGCCGGCTTGTGGACCGGACTGGCAACGGTCTGCGAGCGTTTGTAATTTCCGTTTCACTAGTTTCGCGTTTTAGGCGCTACGTTTTAGAGGATTGTTAGGTTTGGGGGTTGCTAGCTAGGATCATCCCCAAACGGATTGAGGTTAGGTTGGTTACGTCAATCGAGCCCCTTGTTTATATCCTGAATAAAGTATAAAACCAATAAATTGTTGGTTGTGTCCTGTTTTTTTTTAAATGAAGGATTGGGAATGAAAGAAAGAACGTAACAGGCCATGAAACAGGCCGGGAAAACGATTCGAAGCAGAACATGTACATAACGGCAACTAGGAAACAGTTTAAGGATTTATTGATCTAGAATGAGGTGGGCACGCCTACACTGGAGAAGCCACTGCGAGTGCGAATATCATTTGAGGAGTCAACGGTAAAGGAGCGGCACCATTGGCGGCCACTCAACAAAGTGCATTAAACCTACGACACGTTTTTAAGCTACAGATGGTGCAGATTGCGATGGTGACCGCTAGTGATCGCACAGGACTCCGGTGCTTAGATGGGCTCCCGCGCTCCCATAATGTCCGGCACCGGCTCCATAGTGCGCTCCGTAGGATCCACCACCAATACCAGCACCGAAGTGTGCCCCGGAAGCACCGAAGGTACCACCATAGTGACCACCGGCACTACCGTACGCATGATGTCCGGTACCGTACAGACCGGCACCGGAAGTGTACGCTGCCTTGTAAACACCGCCACCGGTGGTCGCCCCGTAGTGGTTGTGCGAATGGTGCGTCTGGTGGATGCCATGGTCGGAAACGGAAATGTGGCCAGCACTGGTAACGATCGGTGTACTGACGATCGGTGTACTGACGATCGGTGCACTGACGATCGGTGTACTGACGATCGGTGTATAAGCGACGAGCGGTTTCGACACGACGATCGGTGTCGGTACTTTCACCGGTACGGGATGCGGAACCGATACGGGATACGGTTGGGGCACGGGAACGGCTACGTGTTTCGTGACGGGTACCGGTACGGCATGCGGCACAACGACCGGTACTGGTCGATCGATCGGTATCGGGATGTGTTTCTTCACAAACACCGGATAGGGTACGGGCTTGTGGACCGGGTATGGTACCGGGATCGTCTTCTTCACAAACACGGGATACGGTTTCGGTATCGGTACCGGAATGTGCTCCTTGATGGTGGCCGTTACGATGGGTTTGGAGAAGTGAGCATGGAAACCATGGAAACCTTCGGCGGAAGCACCGTAACCACCATAACCGCCATAACCGCCGTATCCGTAGCCACCATAGCCACCACGGAATCCACCGTACCCGCTGCCATAACCTCGGAAACCACCGAAACGGGCACCCCCACCATAGCCTGCTCCGTATCCATAGCCTGATCCATAGCCAGCATCATAACCAAGGCTGGAACCATAGCCTACTCCGACGCTCGAGCCGTATCCAACGCCTGCTGAGAAACCGGCACCACTGCCAAAACCATGGCCGAAACCAAAGGACAGATGCCGTTTAGCGGTCCTCTTCTCTCCTCCTTGCTCAGCGCCAGAAGTTGCTGCTGTTGCGCCCGCACCTGTGTCAGAACTTTCGGCCACACTTCTAGGTTGCTCCGCCGGACTTGTCGACTGGTCGGCTATGATGCTTTCCTCACCAGCGCTCACACCACCACTGCAACCGTGTAGCACTAGCAGCGCCAAGAATATCTGCAAAGTGTTGCGAGAAAAAAAAAAACAAGGAACCACTAAAACTTGCTCCAAAGACACACCAGACACAGATAGCGCGAGTTTTCGCGGTTCTCTTACCCTCAGATAACTCATCTCAACCATGTTCTCCTATCACGCACGCACTAGCGACGGTCTCACACAGGCAGGGCGCTTATCACCGACCGGGACACGTGTGTCTACTGATGCCTAACCGATGGACTCCCGTCAACTTTATACATTCCCAATCGGCCGTCGGTGTCCCCCCGAAAATCGGATGCCACCGTCTTAGTGCAGGTTGTCTGTCGTCGTCGTCGTCGTCGTCGTCGTCGTCGCCATCGGGCTTTGATGGACAGCCCAAGACAGGTCTGCATAGGGCGCATAGAGAAGGCCACGTCTATTTAATCGTCGGCCCTGTGACAGATTTGCATATAATTGCAGCGTACTTAATCGGCCAACCAGCTAGCCATCCGGGCACTGGCATGACTCCGAACTCCCAAGAAGATGGAGGGATGGAGACAGACGTCTGGTCGAAGGCGAGCAGCTGCGTTAATCCCTTCCAGCGGCACGAGCTGCTGGCCAGACGCAACGATGCAGACTGGAACCGGCTTTGCGGCACGCATCGATCGGTATGTCGCACCGGAAGGGCGTTAGTGCATATTGCATCGGCGGGCACTGGGTTGAGTCGACCGGCCGGGATAATTGTTTTTCACTTACACTTTCAACCGGGACACGCGTTCGAAGCGATCCGATGTGCGCTATTCCCGGAGCCTACCAGACACTGCGGTACTATTTACCTACTGAAACGGAATCATGCTATGACCGGAGGGCACGTGGATATAAGTGATTGATGATCTTGTCTCCAGTGGCATGATCGTGGCCTCCAGATATTGTGGGTTTTCCGTGAAAATTAAGAGCTTTTCTCGCCTAAGACGTAACAAATCGATTCCATAAAGCAAAGCAGGTTGTCTTTACAAGATAACCTCTTCATACAGTTTTCATACTAAATTTAGCTCTCATTCCACCATACCTTACGATACGGTTACCGCCGATTTGGCCCAGCGACCGATAAAGTCGTGTGAAGATTAATTGAAGTCATGCTGTGACTTGGGCAACGCCTCAAGCTGCGGATGGAGATCGTCTCATACCATGGCCCATGGCATCCAACGCGGTTGCATAAGTGATAACGTGCGATGCCCTGAAACAGGATCAACCGCCCGACGCGCAGACAGGTTTCGGGCGTAATCCATAAGGCGTGTAGAGTGGTTCCGCGGTACAGGCGTGCTAATAAATTAATGCACCGCAAACACAATGCAAATTTTATGTTACGCACGGTTTGCGTTGCCCTAGGTGGTCATTAGATGAAAGTTGTCATACAGCTTCCCATCGAGGAATGGTGCACAGGGCAGTAGGTCCCAGACGGTAACACACGTGGTATTTACTGGTGGTATCACGCGAGACAAGGATTTGCGCGATGCGATTAGCAAACCGCGGAATGACCTGTAGAGCCACCCTAGGCAGGTATTCGACGTGTATGGAGTGTATACTGGAAAGCAAAGCAGTGGATGAGAAAAGAGAAAAGGGAAATTTTGTAAAAGAAAAACTCGTAAGATAAACGGGCACCCACCCGTCCACTCACTATGGGGATATTGAGATTTTTTCCCATAGTGAGAAATGTACTAGCCGTTGCCACACGGGGCGAAAATTTGCGCGCAAATTTGCACATTAATGCCAAAATGTTTTCGCTTCGTGTGGCAGGGGTAAAAACCCGAAAATTTATGCCGAAATGTCAAACGTATTGTTTTCATCTGTGTTTTGGCCGCTGAAGTTGATTTCCGAATAAATTTTGCAGTTTTTAACGATTTTGTTGCTGTTGCCGCTATATTTATATTAAAAATGCAAAAACAATACGAAAAGAACCTACATTTTCGTAAATAAAGCGTTCGATAGCGTCAAGGGTTCAGCGAAAAAGTCCGCGGACGTATAAAAATTTGACAGCGTGTAAGGGTTAAGCGAAACCGTTTTGGCATTAATTTTTTCGTTTGCGCTAGAGTTTTCGCCCCGTGTGGCCACGGCTACTCACTATGGAGCTGCATACCCAGTGAGCAATGAGTAGACCCCTCTGCCTGCAACGCAGCGAGAGGAAGGCTGAGGAGGTTGAAAAAGAAATCACCGCTGTCTGCGACGGGGTCGAGGAAGGGGCAAATGCGACGCTCATTATGAAACCACTCGTAGGCAGCGGGGGAAAGAGCGGAAGAAGCCGCGAGGAGGAGGAGGTTTCGCGCGCGAGCTTGTGGGACGCGGCTGCGGAGGGGAAAGGGCGGAATGGGAAGAGAAGAAGGGCGAACGAAAACGAACGCGAGCTTGTGGGTTTCGACTACGTGGGGTGCGAAGGGCGCAAAAGTCGAAGGGCGATTCGAATGTAGTGGAAAGTGATCGTGAAACTGTAGGTGTTGATTGCAGTCCACATGCAAGTTAAGATAAAACAACATTACATTACCCCGGAAGTAATCTAATATTTTGATTAGGTTTTTTCCTCTCCGACATGTACACGAGCATTCTGCATCGAACGGTCAACCCAAAAGTCACAGAATACGCCAACGATCGAAGTACGCGTATGGAACACGCGGTTGAACAGGAACGATCATGTTCGCAGCCCGGATCACGCCGCCACAGTGTCGCCACCACGGCAGCGTGTACGACGCCACCACCACGCACCCACACCATCGTAGCACGTGGCGTAGTTCGCGACTGCGATTTCGTGGGGGGAGGGGGTCGAATACCCAAAAAAAAAAAACGAAATGCACTTCGGAATGCACACGATTTAGAAAAATAAACGCGTTCGTGCGAAGGCCGAACGAAATCCGAAGTGCGTCATATTTTGGGGGTGGGGTCAATTGGAAAGAAATGAAAGAGGGCTATAGGAGAGAGCGAGACAACAGGTTACGTTCGAGTTAATTGATTTTAGGTGGCGAGCCCTTGGACCCCTTCGGTGACGTTTCGGTGGTAGGAACAAACGGTTCCATATACGATTTATGGAAACGTTTGTTCGTACCACCCAGGCATCACCGAAAAGTCGTAAAATCGCCACCCAAAAGTGAAGAGCGATTTTCTATAGTGAGAAGATTTTCTCACTGTTATCTGGGTTCTCACTGTTATCTGGGTCTGTGTCATCGGTTTCTTCTTCTTGTTCTTCTTGTTGTTTCCGTCTTTTCTCTGGGTGTGTTTGTCTCGAAAGATTTTTCGTGTTTTCTGTGAAATAACTGGAGATATTTCCTCCGTTCCAGGACACGATGGCCAAAAACACTTCCAGCTCTGCATTCCGCAAGATCGATGTGGATCAGTACAACGAGGACAACTTTAAGGAAGATGAAGCGGATCAGGGCTCGAGCGGGACGATCGTGCCGGATGAGGCCGAAATCAACACTCTGCTGAATCAATATCCTTTTCCAAATAATGGCCACTTTGCCACAAATCTCCGTTAGCGCCAACATACTTTCCCGGTGAACTTCCTTAACTCCTGTAATGCCCTTAGGGGCACCTCTATTTCCAGCACGGGACGGAACATCGACGCACTAAAAACGGTTCTCCAGAACGCACCGCTACTGTGCAAGAATCAGCAGGTGAAGGATAACGCGCTGAACCTGACACTGCGAGTGCTTCTATCGATAAAATCGTCCCAGATTGATGCGGCCATCGAGGCGTTGGACGATCCGGAGCTGTGCGATGTGCTGATGAAGTACATCTACCGTGGGTTCGAGATTCCCTCGGAAGGCTCCAGTGGCCATCTGCTGACCTGGCACGAGAAGGTGTTTGCCAAGGGCGGTGTCGGAAGCATCGTGCGTGTACTATCCGACAGTGCCCGGGCATAGGTTGCTGCAGTATTGCCACGGGAGTCATCCAACTCCAACTCCCCGAACCACACAACCATGAGTCATTTGAGCCCGTTATTTTTATGCCCTTCCCTAAGATAGCATTTATTGAAAAAAGCAAAGTGCGGTAACCCTTTCTAGTGCGTTTAAATAAATAGAGGTTTACCTTAAGAACGGATCGATTTGATTTGCGATCTTTCGGATGTACGCTGACGAGTTAGGCAGACAATCGAGAGATTTTCTCACCTCCATTTCACTGGTTTATCTATGATTACTGTCGAGAAGTTTACAGCTCACGGCAATATTAAATTACTTTAAGCTAAGCTATGCTCCTTACAGAACTACGGTACGGGTAGCGACGAAGAAAGGCGCAAGAATTTGAAGTACACGTGTGACGCCGCTAATCCGTCCTCTTCTCCTCCTTCCTCTTTGCTTAGGAAATGCTTAACAGCACCAACAATAAGTGGTATTATGTTTTATTTGTGAACAGCGCCGATCCCGGCAGATAACATGGGTCTCTGGCACCGGCATTTTATGGGGAATTCAATCGAACATTGGTAAACATTTTTCCAAAAACAGAATCGACACATTTCGTTTCCTGACTAGACATTTCGGTTGTGCAGGTTAAGCGAGATTTCGGGTTGCGTGTTAATTTGCCAAACGGTGACCGCATAAAGTGAGCAAAGTAAAATATCCAAAACAAAATGCCCTCCAGCGCAGCAGTGGCGATACTCAAAATGCATACCATGCGCCACCCTCGGTTCACGAATCAAGTGATTTACTCTTCTCAGCATCCGGATGGTGGCACTGGAGCAGTGACAGCATTTCGGTCATGTTTTCCACAAAATGTACCATCTCCTTGACCGAGCTGGCGCGCCATTCTTCCAAGCTAAAAATCAAGCGACCAATTAAGTTGGAAAACGAATCGAAAATTCTACCATCAAGTAGGCATAGTACAGTACTACGCTCACACATTGGACGAAAGAGATATTGAGTTCAACACAAAGCATTCTACAAAAGAGTATAAATAATGCAAGAACAAAAATGCAAAAAAAAATCTCAAAATCAGCATTTTGAAACGTAAAAGTCATGTTTTGTTTTTCGGGTTATCACGCATCACATCTGCTATGTTCTATCTTCTAGCTATCTCTCCTTGTGTCTTTGTTTGGTGCAACCCCTTCCTTTTTCACCGTTATCCTTCTGGTTTATGTTTTGGTTATCACGCTCGTCTTGCGGCGCTTTGAAATACATACACACACACATGTCGATACTATTCCGCTTATTATGCATTGCATGGTTTTGCCATCGTATGGATTGAAATGAACTAGTTTAACATGCCCTTCGAGAGTTGCTGAAGGATAGTCATCTTCTTCCCGCTCTCATCGTCATCGTAGTTGGCGGCGTCGGTAGTCGATAGTATGGCGCACATGAATTGAATGAATTTGTTCGACTTGGAGTACCGATCCGACATCGTGATCATGATCGAGCGGCTGAATACTGCTCTGCTATGTTCAATCAAAGATCACTTTCTAACGGTCTAGCTGAGATGCACTACTAATTGCGTTCTATCAACGTCGAGTAAAGGGCAATAAACGAACGACTGAATACGATCTACCCCGCGGCTGCATCCTGAATCCCGCATGTTTTTGGTGTCGCCGATATTTGCTTACCACATGTGCGTCTCACGAATTTCGCTAATGATGTGATTGGCGCGGGTTAGTGCCTTTATGAAAAACAATGAGAAAATATAGTGTATCGTTAGCAAACCGTTATGTCACAACGCAATCCTTTCTTTACCTTCAACATATCGCTTGCCTCCTTCCGGCGGATGGAGATGTGATCCGATTCGTTAAGCAGCTCGTTGGCCGAATCGGACTTGTACAGATGGGTCACCAGCTCCGACTGTAGGTTGTCCTTGACGAAATTGACCAAAAAGTGCATTACGGCCTTGGGGACCGAATCTTGGATCGATTTTCGTACGATATAGAAGTAGGATTTGATCAAACGTTCTGTAAAGGAATGCAAGAAAGGCATTATATCGTGTTGGTCGGTTAATAGGAACACGTCACTCAGACGTGGTGCATGCGGAGTTAACTTTCTAATTCCAAACAAACACCTGCGACCGCATTGGACCGTGGCAACATAAACATCTTAGAAAGAAAAAACAAAGTCCAACTCGTTCCAAGTGACCGCGCGATGGCGTATGTGTGCTGGTACCTACCGATCACATCACAATCCTTCTGCTCTTTGTCCGTCAGTTTGCGCGATGAATGGTTAATCGGCACGTCGGGCAGCAGATTGACCGGCTTGGTGGGGCTAAGCACACCATGTGTCGGTGTGTTGCTTGCCGTGCTGGTGACACTTTCTGGACCAATACCATTACCAGCACCACCACCGATCATAGCTTCCGTGTTTGGTGGCAGAATGCTTCCCAGCCATCCGGTTGGCTCGGTTACATGGTTCTGTTGCTGCTGCTGCTGCTGTTGCTGAGACGGTTGCTGATGATTGGACTGCAGCGAAAGCTGTTCACCAACGTGATTTGCTGCCGTGTTGACCAAACCCAGCTTATCGGTGAGCGTTATCTGGCGCTGCCGTCGGCTAGGTGGATTACCGGACTGATGCGTCGTTGCCCACGGATCTTGCGAATCCGTCTTGATGAGGCTCGGTACCAGTGCCGCATCTTTGTGAAAGTCCGGATGCTTGGTGTTAATGTATGCCAGCTCGATCTGCACGAGGTTCTCGACCATCGTGTTTGTGGTGGGTAGACGACGGCGCAGCAGCTGCGTCACCACGTCGACAATCTTCTCGTGCAGTTTCGGGAAGCGCAGCATCTCCTGCTGCACCTCGGTACCACAGTGCTGGATAATGCGTTGCATTTCCTCGTGAATCAGCTCGACGCAACGGAGCGATGGTTCTTCGAGCCGCCGGATTTGACGTTTCACCAGCAACTCGAAGCTTACCTCCGGTACGAATAGTGCCGGTCGCGGTCCGGTCGCATTGCGAATCGCCGTCAGAATGTCCATCTTAGTAAGGCCCGTTAGCGGGTGAATGGAGTCTAGCGTTTTGCCGAACGTTTCGTGAAAGATGTAACACATCCGGGCACCA
Source organism: Anopheles darlingi (assembly GCF_943734745.1). Lineage (NCBI taxonomy): Eukaryota > Metazoa > Arthropoda > Insecta > Diptera > Culicidae > Anopheles > Anopheles darlingi. The sequence goes on from NC_064874.1 coordinate 83,672,808, forward strand.
CCGCACAGCTCCGTTGTCTCAATGTTCCGCGACGTACCCTCGATCGTGGAGCAGTAAGCGGAGGCAAACTTTGTAATGATCTGCAGCAGACACTGGCTCTTGTCGGTGACATCCTCACCGTACGAGTTGAGTAGTGACTGGAACTGGGAGGCCATCACATTAACGCGCGTCTTGAGATCCGGCAAACAGTCGCGGATGTGGTGCATCAGCAGGCGGTTCAAGGTTTTGGCCAAATACGGAGTACCGTTGCGTGTGGCCAACGTCGGGTACTTGCGCTGCAGGTAGGCGGCCTCATCTCGTAGCTGATCTTCGATCGCTTTCTTATCGTTAATGTCCTGCTGCGATCGATTCATCACACCAATGATGCCCAGCTTAACTGGAATAACCCGACCGCACAGAATATCGATCGCATCCGTACCCGCATCCATCAGATCGAGCTTCGTCAGTACGGCCAAAGTTCGCCGACCATCGGGATCGACATCTTTGGCCATTTTGAGCGCTTCACTGGTAGCCATATCGGTGTTGGCGGCCGTGACTGCCAGTATGATCGAGTTTGGGTTTTCAATGTACTTCAACACCAGATCCTTGATCTGCGCTTCGATGTCTTCCGGTTGATCACCGACCGGTACCTTCGTAATACCGGGCAGATCGACCAGAGTCAGGTTGACGACCTTCGTCGAATAAATTTTCAGGTTGATCGGCTCAGGGCAGATACCTTTGTTACCACCGGCCATCCGGTCCGTTTCGTTCTCGATCTCTTCCCGGATGCCGTTGAAATCCGTAAACACTTTGTTCTTGATATGCAGGAAGCGGCCCCATTCCTCGACCGCAACAGTGCCATGCTCAGCGGAACGGTGTTCACGGTCATCGAGCGGTGTGTAAACCAACTGCAGGACCAGAGGACGGCGCGTTACGATACCCGTCCCTCGAGGAAGGAACGTTTTGCCGACCAGGCTCTCGATGACGGAACTCTTTCCGGAACTCTGGAACGGCAAAGAACGAAAGCGAATTGAATTACGAGCGCATCGAAGCAAGCGATGGCGACTGCATATTAATCATGTTCGAGAGACAGTACAGCACCAGCAGCAGGATGGTGTCATCGACCGTTTAGGGGGGAATCGCGAATCCCGGCTCATTACATAACGGTTCTCCAACTACCGGCAGCGATATGGCCGTGCAGTTCAACGAAACGAAACGACAAAACGGATCAACGTCTTACCTGACTGCCAAGAACGACAATCTGCGGGAGCTGGATAGCGTCCGAGCCAACGGTATTGAAAACATCCTGCAGCTTGTTCACCACCGGTATGAGGGCTTCCATCTTTTATGCTTCTATCGCTCCGTTGCGCGCGCTTTGCTCACTTTTCGATCTGTTCCTCAACAAATTCAATGCCCGTCGATGCGAACGCGTATCTTTCTGCAGTTTCGCCACAAACCTCAAGAGAACGATATTCACGCGATAAGCTCGTAGGCTACTTCGTCACGCACGCACGCACGCACTTTTGTTGCTTGTGACGACGAGGGCCAGCGAATTGCTTAACCTTTTGCGATGCCGTTTATGAACTCACTTCCGCAACGCATACGTGCGGTTCCCGTCTTTCCTTTTTAGCACCAGCGAGCGACCTTTGGGCGTAGGAATTCAATTTTCCGTGCAGCTTCTAGCGTAATTCCACAGCAAAAAACAGACTCCTACTCCTTCTTCTACTCTTCTTTTTCTTCAGTGAGGATTTACCTCAGTATGGTCCTCGCTTCCTGAGCCTTGAATTTGCCCTGAGCCACCTTTATCCTTATCACTTTTATCCTATTTCTATCATGAAATAGTTAAAGAATGTTAAAAATTCTCACTTTTCACGATTTCTGGACTCAAAACAAATTTCTAACCTCAACCCAACGAATAGTGGGATATAACTTGTTTTGCACTGAGTGAAACTGATTTTGATGAAAATTTTGCATTTTTTGCGAAAAGTGATCATATTTTATCGACCATCACTGTACAAATTGGTTCGTCGTTTACATCACTGCGGTTTTAGGAGTCGGAAGATGCGGTTTTCGTTTTTTGCATCTACCGACTCCTGGATCCGTTTCGCTTCGATCTGCTTAAAAAAAAACGGCTGCGTGTCACGTGCTTGCGTTCAATTTTTCGAAATTTCGCAAAAAGTACTATAGATGGACAATGTTTAAGAGAACAGGAAAGAGCTAGATTGTTTGAAATTTAAAAGATTGTTTTGCTTTGATTTGGCAGTAATAAGCTTAACTAAATAATCGGGTTATTTTGTACAAATTTAACTGATCTTGCAAAGATAAAAGCTACACGAAAAATGTTTCAATACTTTATATTACGCAACATTTACCGGGAACTTGTAATGTGCAAGGTATCAATAAGTATTTGTTTCAGCTTTTAAAGTTCGTCAAAAAGCATTGTGATTGCGTGACATTTTTTTTGAGGTTGATGCTTTTTAAGTGCATGTTGACAAAACTTATGAGGGTTTGATTCTAGAATCATCTATCTAATGCCGAATAATGTCTAATCATTTTAGAATACTTTCTTCTCTAATCAGAAAGAAAAGCTTAACGCAAATGTTGTATTCAATCGAAATTTAACGCAAATGTTGTATGGTCGCTAATACAGCGGAAAATTTTGATGCAAGTCCTGGCAAGGATTGACTTCAACGACGCAACCCCTTGCAAGGATTGACTTCAACGACGCAAGTCCTTGCAAAGATTGAGCAAGATTGAGTAACACATTTGCCACCAGATCACAGATCATCGGGATGAGTAAAACTTCATGCTAAAAGGCATGAGTCAGCTAAAGGATGGATTCGACCCGTGGAAATCACATCGCGCTACACTGAACTACCCGGTACCATTGCTAACAAACATTTCCTCGAAGGTAATTCAGTAGAGTATTGAAATATTTCATCCATTTCTGTAGCGTCAAAGGCAAAATCCTGGCGTATTCATGTTGCGCATTCATTGAATTATCCCATGACCCGATATCTAGGACATTCATGAATGCATACATCAGCAGCAGCATGTTCAGCAACACACAACACGACTCAGCTGTTCATTCCAGCCGAACTGTCTCTGTTTGGTTTGCGTCACGATGCCATGAAGTCGCAGGATAAACTCTATACGAACAGTATTCCTACCAGCAACATTGGTCGCGGATTCATTCGTTATGTTCGCATTATCCTGGCGCCGTATTCTGCTGTTGCGCGGCTAAGGTTCCTGGATTCATGCTGCAAATACATGAATCATGATTTTTCCCCTGTATCCTGGCGTAGTCCTTTGTCATGCAACATAACGTTTCCCAAGGGGTGGACATTTGCCCTGCGAATCCTTAGAATACATTTTCCCCGTTGTGTCACGCGAAAGGACTCTAGGAGAAACGAGTTCATGTGATTCCTGTATCCTGAATGCTCCCGAACATTCATCCGTATTTCCCCAGAAAATGATGTGGAATGAACGATTACCAGGTAAAGCGAAACGGTACAAAACACTCCTTGGGACCATGGAATGGAATCCTTGGACAGAGCCAGCGTGTTTCTTTAAAGGCTCCTCGCAACCATCATCATAACTCACGCTTTCCCCACCTCTCTCGCGCACTCTACTACATAAAGTCACACGGAAGCAGGCTTGGCGAAATGGCGAACATTCTGGCACGTCGAAATGTGTTGCTTAATCTTCGTTTAAGGCCCGCAGGGTATTTAGGCCGAAGCGTGGCTGACTCCGGATGACCCGCTACAATACCGGCGCCCGGAGAAGCGAAGATAAACAGCAAAACGCACCATTTCCATCATTAACCGGACCATATCGGACACCACCAGCACCGCCACCACCCCTCGCGACACTCTCTGTCACTTCCTTCCGTTTGTGGTTTTTGCTCCAACCGAACTCCAACCGGTGCACCGGTAATGTGGCCTAAACGGTAAAAACGGTCACAATAAACATCAGCAGCAGAGTCCGTCCGTTCCACTGTTACGGACGTCTCTTGGTGATGGGACGCAATTAAAATCCTTTATTAGGGCAAACCCACCTGCCCTTTTGCCCTGCCCCGAACTCAGTGTGGTCTCCTGCTTCCTTATCGTGCAGCGGTACTTAATCTTACCCCTGCTTCCTTCCTTCCCCCCAAGGATGCGATGAAATGAGCAAAATCTCAATAAATGCGAGCCGGAAGGGAAGGATTCTTGAGCGGGGCCCAAGGAGGATTTTAAGAGTCCTCAGCCTCTTTTTGCGTTGCCTCCATCGACGCCAAAACATGTAGACATCGTAACCAAAAATGTGCCAAGTCCTCAGGGGGGGACTTGGAAACGTTCCTTCGCCTTGACGCACGTCATTTCGTTGTAGCTCTTCGTCACCGACGTACCTTTACCTCTGCTCTTTCTTTCTCGCCCGCCCGCTAGTGCCAAGCCAAGTAGATACTAATTCAATTCTATTCCGGTATGTAGTCTCGTCGTTCATCCGTATCCTCCCACGGGGGTTATACACCCCAACCCACCATCATCGGCATGGAACCGCCGAAGGTGGCCGTTTTGACGAGCTCGTGCAAATAGACCACTTTCCGACTTTCCACTACTCACAAACAGGAAATGGTCACCAACCGGGAAGGGAAGTGGGGATAATGGCGGTGCCGCTTTTTTGGCGGTCGTCTATTTTCTCTCGATTCTGTGGGAAGGCCGGAAGGGATTTCCTTTTGAAATTACGAAGCGCGAAAAACGCGCGGCTTCTTTCCTTGGTGGACCTTTGGTGGACTTTCAAGCACCGACCGTTTAGCCCCAGGTAAGGTTACTGGTGACTGGCACCGCGGTCCTAAGCAAACTCTAAAACCATCTGTCTTCGCCCGCGGGGCAGTCGCGAGATTTGTAACCGGTCGACGCCGGGCGGATTGTTTTTCTTTTCCAACGACATCTTGCCACCGTGCTCCTCTCCGCATCCCGTGGCTGATCCGAAAGCGAGTTCGCGTAATTGTAATTAAGCGATGGCCAGGGAAATTAGGACTGGTAATTGGTGTCCCGCACGCAAATTGGTCACCGTTAAGTGCGGTTCTTTACACACAGGCCACAGGCCCGGCGGCGGCGGCGGCGGTGGCCGTGCGTGCCTGAGTAAGCAAAACGGAGCCAAGGGAACGTCTGCGGTGTCCGGGGGTTCGACGATTTGACGACATTTCAACAAAATGCCTGCCTTGTGCCCGTGGCCCCGGTTCAGCTGATAGGGCGGGCGGGCTTTTTATCTTCTAAATAGAGGCAACCATTACTTGCTCTTTTTTTTTTTGCTTTTTTGTCGTTTGTCAAAAAGGGTCGCCCGGTCCGTCCGGCGACGGGTTACGATGGATTTGATAACTTTTTGATGGCTACCGCGGTAGGTCGTCGGCGTTCGGTGGCGGATTTCGATTCCGCTATCCTGCAGGTTCAATTTCGTAAAGGGTGGGTTAATGATAATTTTAAGGGTTCACGCAGCAGAGTTAAACCGTCCATCCCCGGAAAGATGGTGGTTGTTGACAGATTCGCATCAAATTGGATCCGGACGAAAGTTGTTCCCTCATTGCGCGGATTCGATGGGGGTCGACCTGATAAGGAATAGTCCGAGAGTGTGTGAGAGAGAGAGAGAGAAGAAAGAGAAATGGAGCTAGAAGTAGAGAGAAAGGATGCTTAATGGAGGTTTTGAAGATTCATCCACGAGCTAGGTTAACGGGTTTTACACATTTTTTTGTGCCAAATATGCACAATGCTTCTGTGACCTGATGTTTTACCATACATCGATCACCGACCATAGAACAAACGTTGTATTCTCTAATTTAGTGCAGTGTTGCACAATAGTAGAAGGAAATGTTGATATTGTCTTCATAAATAGCTGAACAATCTTACATCCTAGTCTCAATATTTCTCGAAGTGTGTCAAGATTCTTTTAACTCCAGTATTGATGTGAATAGAACACGTTGCCGGTTGCCGGAGCATCCATAAATAGCGAGAATATTATGAACCAAGTAGAGTTTGATTGTCTTCATACTCCTGATGCTACCCTGTGAGCTATCAAACTATGAGAGTGAACGACGACTGCCCAGACGTATAGAATAGCGAGAAAGCCTTTGCATCTCTTTCCGTTTTTATTGCTAGATGCACAATATTGGGTTAGTTGTATTTTTAAAGATATCCAAAACGAAATACCTCGTGAAATGTTTCACATTCTGTACATATTCTGTGGCCATTTAAAAATTAATCCTATCCTTCAAGCATACGAATCTACTGGAGCATTTAAAACATTAGTTAACAACATTGATGGTTTGTTTCGCATTCCCTGTCTTCAACGACCCGATTTTTACTCCGTTCATCAAATCCATTTCACGGAACCAGCCAGCACTGCAAAAAGGATAAGAAGTAAAATTCAGTAAATTTAATTATTGAGGCCACATTTGGTGCCCAGCAAATCAAACAGATCGATGCGCGGGTGTGGCCAGCAGCGTGGTGGTGCTGCGCGAACATGTGCTTCCCTCTAATTGAATGGTCATGGCCGGACCAGTAGTCAACGGCAATACCATGCGACCTGAATCCTCTACTTCAAAGTCGCACCACCCGGTGTGGGAGCGCAGCATTCAACCGCAATATGCTCACCAGTGTACACCGAGGAGACCAACCCCCCCATACACTTCCCCACCGCACCATACAGGCTACAGCAAACAAGCTGACCAATCTATCGAGCTTTAGGTTGTTGTGCTGCTCACGATCCGCGTCTCCGTCGCTGGCACCACCCGTCCGACTAGACTACCCGCTCCCGACTTCCCGTACGCTCTCCTCACATCATTCAACACATCAAAGTTCATCATCATCATCATCAGCGGCAGCGCAGGTTTGCTGCATTGAAATTCTAGTGCAAAACTAGACCAACACCAAAAAAAAAAAACGGATGGTTTGGATGGAGAATGGGGTGGGAAGGAGGGTTCCAGAGGAGCCGAAAGCGAAAAATCCTGTTTTGCAGCCGGTATCGCGGGTGCCACCCCAACCCTGGGGACCACCACTATGCAAATAGGAAAATACCATTAAAGCACTGTTCCGATTGATTGAACACACCTCGCCCCACGATGGGGGAGCGATTAGAACCACCACCACCACCACCACCTCGACTGCTGCACCAGGGCAGCTGCAGGATATCAGGAGCGGGGCATTGGCTCGCTCGCTCACACCTGCCACCACCACAGCCATCGAACTAATCACGAATGCTCTCGCGCCTGAAAACGCCGTCCATATAAATGCAGAATAAATCAAATTGAAAAATAAAAATCAATCATTGAGCCGAATAAAATGGCCGCCGACCTGCGCCACCTCGGCAAGTTCTGGCGGCACTCCGCAGTCGGAGGCGCCAAACGAGCCAAACAGGCGCACCATTTACGGCCGGTGCCCGATGCATAACAGAGTGCATCGGTTGATATCGAGAGCGACAAAAAACAAAAAAACGGTCGAGTTATGAAGCCGATAAAGAGCCATCGGGAGGCGCAAAAGTCGCTGTGTGTGTGTGTGTGTGTACCACGTTGGCATAAGAATAATCGGAAAATCATTGCGAGAGCACAAAAAAAAAGAAGTTAAAAAATCGTGGAAAACAGCGCCCCTCGACGCAAAACAATCAATGCGCGTGGGTTGCAGCCGGTGGTAGGTCAACCAACGGGTGTGAGGGGAGTACGAGGGGGAGTAGTGGTGATAGAGAGACGGGATGGTCAACTAATAGGGAATTTATTGAAACCAACATTAAATCGCATCCCGGTGCAAATGGCGGAAAACATCGATGGGGTGGAGGGCGGAAAACGGACCAAAATAAATAGACGGATTTTTTGTTCACACCTTCGACGCGACTGCATGCGGATGGTACAACGGCTGCACGGTAAAGGTGAAACAATTTTCAGCATTTTCCACCCAAATGGGCGCGACAGCAGGTGCCGCGGTGGCTGTCACCGGACGGCAACCGATAGTTCCCGGTCCAGATGGATGTTTCTTCTATTTCCCCATTTTTTTTTCTTCTAGTTTTGTTTTAGAGTTGTACTGGAGTGCTTTATTAGACTGCGAGTGCGAGGGAGACGCGAGGGAAAGTTAAATTGGTGGAAAACCGATGGCATAAATGACGAGTTTTAGACGACGTTTTTGTGCCAAATGGTGGTCGAGCGTGCATTTCACGTGGCGCTCCGATCTCCGGTGAGTGGAAAGCACCATTTCTCTTTGTTTCTGCAATGATTTTGCGTCTATTGTTAAGTAATAAATATCCTAAAGACATCGCACGACACACGATTGTATCCACAATCCACACAGCGTCTATCTGACTGGTCTCAGCGTTGGCGATGATCCTCGTCGCGACCGGAAGCCCGATGCATCGATGCACTCTTTGTTAAATGATTCATGTCACCGACAGAAGCAGCAGCAGCAGCAGCAGTAGGCCTTGCTTTTGGCCTCAATTTCGAGAGAGATGCAGATTGGAACCTTTTTTTCGGGAAAAACTCTGCCCGCAATAACCGACATTCAGACCTAACGTCGCAAGGTTCACCGCCGGATGGAAAACAATATCCATAAGCCGCAGCACAGCTCATCCCATCCCGCTGGAATTGTGGAGAAATGGGAATGTATGCGTTACGCACTTGCGATTGATTCGACGGTGGTCCGGGGGGCGATCCGATCGCAGCACGATAACGATAAATCGTTTCACATTTTTACGCTGGTTGGTCTTGTAGGTGGTGCCGAGGCTTGTAGCGGTCCCCGATCGGTGATATGCGGTACGGTAGTGTGCATTATGATTGCTCTGCATACGGGCGAGATGCTATCAAGATATGTGGGGGTCCTTTGGCATCGACATAAATCCCGTTTTTCGTTGCGTTAGTGCCCGTTAGTTTTGTGGTTTTTCCAGCCCTAGGTGCAATTTGAAATTGATATTCTAGCCAGCATAATGGACGCTTTTAAGAAGCCTTCGTTTTTTTTTTTGGGGAGCTTCTAAATCGATACAAATACTTGGACAGAAGAGAGCGTGGGTATTGATGGCACTCAGGTACACCTCGGTGTGTATTTCTACTGTGGTAGCTGTAAATTGAATGGGATCAAAAAGGATCAGAAAAACGGGACATTTTATTATTTTTGCAGGGTTCAGAATCAAGGACAGTTTGCGTAGAGTTCAGACTCATTGATACAACCATTCGATCATGCTGTATGTTAATATGTAACAACGACTTGTGGAGAATAAGGTAGAGTATATATGCTCCGATAAGACTTGCTATGTTGGCCTATTCCCTTAAAAATGTAGTCACAGTGCTAATGTTGCAACACAGCAAGCCATTGAAAAATATTGAATTATTATGAGTACTTCGATGCAATTAGAATAAATTAGTAGCAGCTGGCCCCACCATTAGCATAATACCCTCTAATGAACAAATAATCGGTTCATTGAGATGTGTTTTTTTCTTTCTCAAAACCAAAATGTGGTCCATCACATCCCCACCCAACCGGGTGAATGGACGGATGCATGAGTGGTACAGAAAGCTCCCGAAGAAATTATGTTACTGTCCACTGTCCGTTGGGCGCTGACCGCTGTTACATATACACATCTGCCACTCCTGTCACGGTTTAGCTGCGATTTGATTTTCTTTCTCCAATTCTTTCTTCTCTTCCTCTTCTGTTTGCCTGTCCTTCCCTTTTTCTCTTCACTGCTCGATCCAGGGCACACCGGTAAGCAGATTACTTAACCGTCTTTCCTGCAGCTTCCACACCGAACTTGACGAGCGCACGCGATGACGTACCGCCATGGCTCTCCACAACAGCAGTCCGTAACTTCACCGAACCTGCTAGCACCACGAGACGGTTCAGCCAGACTTGGGAGGCCCCGTTTGGCGGTTCAAATGTGTGCGACGAATCAAGACGAAATTAGCCAGCACCCACCACCGGTCCACACGTCCGTGAAGACGGAAGAGCCGGAGTGAAGCACCGCGCGAACGATCTACCGTTTGTGCCGGTTGTCCGAACCCGAACAGTGGACCAAACGGTGGCTGTTTTGATTGATCCGGACAGTCCGGCAGCGAAAGTGCGAACCACGGAGCCATCGCAGCCGAACACGGAACGCGGCACGGAAAGGGAAATACACAGAGAGAGCACCTTGGAGCACGGTGGTGCTTAAGCGAGAGCAACGAGCCATGTAACGAGGCTTAGGAGGAGGCGAGACTCTAGACGATTAAGCAATGAAAACCCAACCCAACCCAACACAACCGTGGGGATTGTATCATCGGCTCCCCGGGTATGCTGGCAAGATGGGCAATCTGGGTCACCGGTCTACCGGTGAGATGGTATCGAGAGGAAAAGTACCGCACAGCTTCACCATCGCCAAGCTATTACAGTGCGTATCGGCAGTCGGTGGTCGATCGCGGTTACTCATTTTCATCATGCCCGCACGTGCCCTCATTAAACACGCTAATCGCTCGTCTTCATTTGTTTGTTTTTTTCGATTTGTAAATTGTTTGTTTATTGAGATTTCTTTGCTTGCTCGGTGGCCTCGGACAGCAACTGCATCAGCAGCAGCAGCAGCAGCAGCAGCAGCAGCAGCAGCAGCAGCAGCAGCAGCAGCAGCAGCAGCAGCAGCAGCAGCAGCAGCAGCATAAAAAGCTCGCTCTACAAACGAAGACCACAACACAGGCTGTTGGTTTGAGACTAGAGAGGACAAAGTGTGATTACATTGTTGGTGGTTGTCTTGGTTAAACATGAAGGACATGCTGCTGTTGCTGTTGCTGCTGCTGCTGCTGCTGCTGCTGCTGCTGCTCCTGCTACCACTACTACTGTTGATGCTACTGTAGTTGAAGCAAATGCGAACGAAGGGATAATCTCGAAGTAGAAGCACGAGTAAAAGATTGAGCTACGAGAAGGATACTTATTATGCTAAATGTGTCTCAAAGTAGCCCATTTCTTTGGGATGAGCAATTGCTGCGCCTTACGCCTACTGGGATGCTTCACTGTCGGAGGACTTTTTGTCGGAACTAGCGGATGCCGGATGTTCCATGGTAGCCGCTGCCGAGCCTGACTTCTGCTGTTCCTGTTCGACCTTCCGTTCGATCTTCTGCGATTCCTCACCATAGTGCTGCTCGTGCTCGGTGTGGGCGTGAAGGGGTTCCGAGATGAAATCGGTCGACTTGATGCCAACTGGTCGGATGTTGTGATGTACGGCAGCGTGATCCTGCTCGTGGCTATGCAGCTCGTGGCTCTGCTCCTGGCTGCTGTGCTGCAGCTCGTGGCTGTGCTCGTGGCTGTGCTCGTGGCTATGCTCCAGGAGCTGTTCGTGGCTCTGCTCGTGGCTCTGTTCGTGGCTCTGCTCATGGTTGTGTTCATGCGATTCCGCCTTCTCGACCAGCACTGGCCGATCGACGTACACCGGGTACGGCTTCTCGATCTCGACACGATGGATGACCGGAACGTGGACCTTCTTCTCGACCTCGTACGGCACCGGGCGGTCGACGTGCTTCACGACCTCCTTCTCGATGTACACCGGGTAGGGCTTGGGGATGTGAACTGGGTACGGCTTCGGGACTTCGACCTCTACCTTGTGGTACACCGGAACCTTCACCTTCACCGGGTATGGGACGGGCCGATCAACGTGCACCTTCTTCTCCACGTACACCGGTACCTTCTTCTCCACCTCGACACGGTACGGCACCTTGACCGGGTATGGCACGGGACGATCCACATGCACCGCCACCTGCTTCTCGACGTACACCGGGACCTTCTTCTCCACCTCGACCGGATAAGGGACGGGCCGGTCAATGTGTACCGGGACCTTCTTCTCGATCACCACCTGCTTCTCGATGTTGACTGGGTATGGGACCGGCACCTTCTTCGTGATGACCGTGTGCTTCTCGTCCTTCCAGCTGAACGTACCCGACGAGGACGGTTCCTTGTAGTACAGGGCCGCGTACTGGTTCTGGTGGAAGTTTGGCAGATGGTGGTTGAAGGACTTGTGCGTCGGATAGTGTGGCTCCTCCACCGAACTGACATCATAACCGAACGATGGCTTAAAGCCACCCTGTAGCTCCGGTTCTTTGGCGTATCCGTAACCGTAATCGATCAAACCACGTTTACCGTGCGTTTTCGGCTTTTGCTCCTCCTGAGCCGCATCCTTGGTGGAAGCTGGCTTGTCCAGGCTGGCACACGCCACCACTGCCAACAGTACACTCAGCACAATGAACGTCTACCGAGATAGAAGGAGAAGAAGAAGAAGAGGAATAAAACGAATCTTAGAATTAGAACTTGTAGGACTGGATCACCCTGTTACACTAGGAATCACTATCCCACACTCCCCACAGTTTCTCGTAATGTCCTGTTTTTGTTAATTGTCTTTTATCACTGAATGTTTTTGTTTTTCTCAGCACAAGTCACTACACGCACCTTCATGACTGAAGCTCAAACTCAAAACACTGAGCTAAGCTGCTGCTGCTGCTGCTACTGTTGCTGCTGTTGCTGCAACTTGCTGGATGCTCCTTGGAACCACACCGCACCGAAACTCAAGCCAAAGACGCGAAACGAACTGAGAGATGATGGCTTCAAGCGATCGCCAACGAATGATGCTTTCCACCGATGATCGTAATCAATTTATACCGAATCGCTTTTCCGAGCGATTTTCACGGCTGCTTCATCGCCCGAAGCTCGCGGTGATCGTCGAGCCCTGATACCAACTGCCGCGAGGTTCCATTTTTCTTCTTCTTCTTTTTTTTTGGGAGTTATACCTCCCCATTCATTGTATCCTATTCGCTCCGCTGACTTCTGCTCACTTTCGATCTCTTCACACCCCTTGCGCGCACTCTCTCTGTCTCTCTCTCTTTCTCTCTCTTTCGCGTCTGGCGTCGCTTCTGGAAAGACCCCATGCTGGGCTGAGGCATGATGACGAAAATGCCGAGGAAAACACCATATAACATGACAATCGTGATAGGTGATAGCGAAAAAGCCACAAATACACACCACAAAACCACAAAAATGCTAATCGTCGCACACAACAATTAATGGAGCGCATGAACCGCACGAAGAATCTCCCCCGTCATCACCAGCACCAGTCACCTTGGCTTGCACCATATCATCCTCCTCCTTCTTCTCCTTCTCCTCCTCATCCACATGTGTGTCTTGCAGAAGAAAACGGGAAAGGTTTATCGCGAGTGCGGACGAGGATCACACCGATCGATCAGGTCAATAATCGCTCTATTAGCCAATCATCATTTGGCGAAGTCTGCTGCGTGTCCCCGCAGTGTGCGTGTGTGTGTCTGAGGTTACGACAGTATCCAGGGTGTCGACAGTTCACTGGCGATAACACCGATTGATTCCTTGGCTCCGTGCGTCGCTTTTTCGCCTTTTGCCGCGTTGTCCGATCGATTATGACCATTTTCTAAGGCCCGATGCCTATCACCTAACGCCTTTGATAACAGTTAAGTGTGCGTGTGGCACAATCGGCCATCGTGGCCTACTATGGCTCCCAGAGGTGTTTGCTGACTCGCGAAATGCGTCGTCATGGCGGTGAGATCCGAGATCCGAGATTAGCTCCCATAAACGATCGGCAGTGATCACGGCGGACAATCAATGATTGGTGGTGCCGATCAGCTAAAAGACTGAGGCTCCAAAGACCCTTTTGATAACGGTGAGGGAATTTATGTGATTTTAGGTTACGAGTGGCCGCTAGCATAATAATGATGCTGTCGCAACACCACAGCCTCTGGGCTAGGGCAAGAGCATAATTCTTTTTTTTTTTGGTTCAACATAAAACTCCAATCAATCGCATCAGTGTGATTGTGCGTGTATGTTAACAGGTCTTTGGAGAATGTAACGTAAGGAATCCTCCTTCATCAGATCCCTATAGGGCAGAGCGATAACTTGGGCGGTACTTCTTCACGCGAAGACGACTTCACTTGGTACAGCATTGCACAGCGACCTTACGAAGCGATTTTCCATCAAATTAAACGCATCTCGATAATGCGGATGCTCTGTGAGGGGTAAGGCGGTAGATGAAGTGGTTGAAATCATTAGCAGCATCGGCGAGCCAACACAATCTGACGTCACGGCGCATCTTATGCTGGGGATGATGATGGTTGAAAAGTGTCTACCGCCCACCTGACCGTGCTGCCAGTTGCCAGGAACGCTTCCCAAGGAACACCGAGGGTTGGCGATAAATTTCGAGGAAAACCATTTTCCCGGTCATAGCAGACGAGCGCAGCGAAGCGGAACCGGGGTCCGAGATAACGGTCAGCATCAGCATTTGGCAGCTGATAAGATGCCGATGCCGATGTCGGTTCGCACGGATAGCGTTTGCGGTGCGATATGAGACCATCGGGTGGGGTGAGATAAAGGGAGTAGTAAGAAGAGAAGTTGACCAAGTGGTAGCCAGCGGCCAATAGGCTGACATGCGGAAATAATTGAAACCGTTAGCGATAATTTATGGTGCTCGTAAAACAATATCCTATTACAGTCGTCGATGATGCAGCCCCTTAGCTACCGAGGATGCCGAGCGACTGCCGGCGATAATCGCAGTAGCCATCGACCATCGGCGCACGGATGGTTTGCCTTTTGCACGCGCATCATCTGCATGCGGTGGTCCGGGATAGTGAGCTCCATGGTTTAATGCAGGATCCTTCCGGTGTGGTTAGGTGTTTGCGAAATTTAATGATCTTATTGGCAGCATGGCCAAACCAGCTGGCCCTGTGTTCATCGAGACTTTAGGAATGCACCTTAAGTTATTCTTTTTGTTTATTTCCGGTTACTACGTTCAATTCTGTCTTGATTCACTGAGAAATCCATATTTAATATTCTATTTTATTCTATAATATTTGTTAACAGTCTGATAACGCCGTCAACGAATGGCTTATGATTGAATGGAGCTTCCCACTGGAATATTCTTGCTGATTATGTTTGAATAAATATACGACGTCATGTGTTTAAGCTGATTATCCTGTTGGTCGTTTTTTCCATTAAAGAATTTCCTACAGCCAGTGTTCGCAAAGGTTTACCAGTTTAAAACGTCAATGTTCAGTGACGTCAAAAGATTTAAAGGCTCTGCACCATCATTCGCAAAGCCCTGCTACACAACCATTCTTATCAATCGCTCAACATGTGTTCGTGGTTCGTTCGTTTTGCAATCAGTTACTAATCTGCCCATATTTATTGGATCTACCAACTCTTCTAACTCCATCCTTTAGATAGAGATCTATATCCTTTGTTTCACATCTGAGCGTGTCTGAGTAGAGCTTCGATTACATGATTTATTGGCGAGTAAATTGGTTTTGTCAACAGACGACAGACCAACTTATCTTCCGGCTACTCATCACCGATTTGGATTGGCCGCAATTATAACGATCGAATAAAAAAAAAACGAATTGATTAAGGTGTGAGATGTGATGAAAATACAGAAGACTTCATTGAACCGAGTGTCTCGGTATGGTTCGCTGAATGATTTGCATTTTACTATCACACTTTTCACACACCAACCCCTTGATGTGCCGGCATTACGCTGATGAATAATTCAACGAAAGCGGCGGCATAAAAATGCAAAAATCGAACAGCACAGCTTGGGTAGTATGGATGATTCCGAATACATATTTGGGACCTTATGCTGGCTCTTTAACAGACTACCACTGTGTGGGCCACTAATGCTACTGCCAAAGGTATGCTGTCAGTGCCTGCCAGTATGCTGGAGACAGTTTCAAAAATCAATGCCGGCGCCGATACGTTGCATCACTCGAAGGCTTTAAGTAGCCGCGCCCAGCAGCAACCTCTTGTGAGGCAAATCATGTTAGCTCATTATGCTGCAATTAAATAGTTACGTGAACACTGAGCGGAGATGGCCCTTAGCCCCTGATGATGCTGCAGCCGATCTTCCATTTTAAAGCAAATACCAACCAGCCTTATTATGCCGACAAATTGGCGCTAATCAGCTCTCTCAGCACTCAGAGGGCGGAGAGATTATCACACTTACGAGGGACGTGTTGGAATTAAAGAACAAGCTCTCGCTCTTTGCACAAAGAAGGTCGTTCCGTTTCGAGGTGCTAATTGTGCAGGCATTTCACTCCAACACCCGACCTACAAACATACCAATCAAATTGTTGGCAATAGGCAATGCGTAAAAGTTGGCACGTGATCCACTTGTAGAATTCTACGAACACTCGGTTCTTGAAGGCCCGCTTCCCTGTCAATCGAGATCGAGAGATGGGTGCGTTTGGCTGAGTTGGATTCGCGTCCCGTGACGAGGGTCGAGAGTCAATTAACCGAAACCGGACACTGACGCCGGTTTTTGTTTTTTTCGGAAAGTGAATTGATTGAAATACTTTATCGTCGCGCATTGACGTCGAAACACAATAGTGAATTCATCCGAAGATCGAGAAGGATTAGTTAAAATATTTGCAACCCACTTTGAACGTCCATAGAGCTGTACGAGGATAAGTTTGATTGTTTATTTATTTATTTTTTATGTATTTCCATATTCCTTGTCTTTTTAATAGTTTAGTTGCTAATTTTAATATTATCTAGCTATGACGAACTACATTCGAAGTGGAATTCAATTGCTGTTCAATTTTTAATTGTGTAATGGTTTTTTTTTCGAAACCAAAACGTAATACAGACTGCATTAAACAACTGTAGCCTTTAAAAGAAAGGTTTCTACACGATTTCACATACAACATGGAATCTCACAATATTCATAGGAATGTTCTAGTGTCCGCCTCGACAGATACTTTTTGTTGATAATATTTTGTGCCTTAAATAGATAATGGTAGAAAATTTGTTGTGCATCTCATCTAATAAAACTCAGTACGTAGAAGCAAGTTTTAAAATAAATATTACTGTGTTATGTTTGTGTTAAATTAATATGTTTGTACGAAGGCAATATATCCGTGAGGATGCTGTATCGCTATTTCTCAATCAGTGCAGCGACTGTTCAGCAACATCCGATTTCTCGCTCAACGTTACCCAATTGATTTATATCTTTTGTTAGCAAAAAATTGTGAACATCAAATTAAAACACAAATTTAATATACTTGAAACCGGAAAAAAAACATATTTCACACGCCGCGCAATTTCCGTTTTCCATTCCTTCGAAACCGGATTCCACACATTGCTGCACGCCTGATCGCGAACCATAAAACCACACCACTTGAGAATATGCCGGATGACGGATCGTGAGCACACTTCCCGTGATTCACTTTTCCAGCTACTGGCACGTGCCATGTCACCACCAAAACGACCCCGTCCCCACATGTTGCAAACCTTTCGTAGCTCGAGTTGTTTGTAACTTTTCGGTGTGAAAAACACTCCGACAGTGCAACGATGCGTGTGAAGACATCAGAAAGGCGCGGGGCCACTTAGGTTTTGGAGTAAGTGAATGCCGGCACCCTTTCTACTCATCACCGGTCATTGAGTTCGCGAAAGGAGTTCACGGGGCATGCTACTTGGGGCCCAAGCTGGTCATGGGGTTTTACTGCTTCGATGTGGTGGCAGCGGTTTGGCCAAACCGTGCGACCGGCCGACGACGATGAGCCGAGGATGCGACGATGCGTTTCGTTATCACCGTCAACCGTCGCGTTACTGTTGGATGTTGCAAGGACCTGTTTGTCTTGTGTGGTCGCGATGCGCGGTGGCCGATATTCGGTGGCCGAAAAGGGTACGCACGATAACCGCGCACCACGTGACGTGAAACTGGAACGCATTCAACTGCAGCGAACGGTTTGCGACTAAGAAATGGCCGGCACCTGATGGATCCATTTCAACGCCGGCTTTCGGAGGTGTCTCCGGCGGCACAAAACCCCCAAGTGACATAATCGCAAATGGCCAACGCCGATGTTGTGGGCCCCCTGTGCATTAGTGTGTGCCCTCTGTGCCGCTGTGTGCACGCGTGGGGCCTTCACCTCCGCGTGGAACCGCTGGACGCTGGATTCGATTCGGTCGCCGTCGATTAGCCGATTTGTGGCGGACTGGCTGGTTGGAGCCGGCTAGCTGGTCCGAGCGGAGGCATTGTGCTAGTCGGACTATATAAAGTACGGTTGGTGCTCTGGTAACAACATCAGTTACCAACGATCTGTCCAGCAGTCAGCAGCAGCAGTAGCAGCACCTGTTCCCACATCTCCGTTACACGTCCCAAAACATGAAGGTAAGTGTCAACGCGTGGCATTCGAAGTGAAAGTGCTCCCGGTCCCGGATCGCTGGGGATTTTCCCGGTTTGCAAATTTCATTCGGCGAAAGCTCCGGCGATCTTGGCGAAACGACATCTCATCTCAATCTCATCGTTTTTCCCTTGTACCTCCCATTCGCAGACGTTCATTGTGCTGTCCGTGATGGTGGCGCTGGTCGCCGGTGCAGCGATCGAATCCGGCGAGAGCGAAGCGAAGAGCGTACAGAAGCGCTCGGATCACCACGTAAAGACGGTGACGATCACGAAGAAGGTCCCGGTACCGTATCCGGTCGAGGTGGAGAAGCATGTGCCCGTGCCGGTGAAGATCCCTTATCCGGTGCACGTCGAGAAGAAGGTACCGTTCGTGATCGAGAAGAAGGTGCCGGTGTACGTGGAGAAGAAGGTGCCGGTGCATGTGGATCGCCCGGTGCCGGTTGAGGTGAAGGTACCGTACGAGGTGCCGGTCTACCACAAGGAGTACGTCGAGGTACCGAAGCCATATCCGGTGCACGTCGAAAAACCGTACCCGGTGTACGTGAAGAAGCCGGTGTACGTCGAGAAGGCCGTCCCGGTGACCGTGCAGATCAAGAAGGTCCACAAGCACCATCACTAACACTGGCGAGTGCCGTTCTCAGGTGCACCGTTTTCAGGTGCTGAGTCAGGGGGGGGGGGGGGGGGGGGGTCGGCTATAAGGTCGTGGCGAGCACGGAAGTGAAACGAGGAATAAAGTGAACCGTCCATTGGTTAGGAATGGTCGGTGATTGTTTAAAAAAAAAAAAACGATCCCGTTTTTGTTGGATATTTCCGTCTTTCATCAACATTAGAACTGTCAACTGTCTTCTGGAATGAAAACAAAGTAGCCCGGAATGCAGATGCAGTGTTGAATGCAGAAATTGCAATTTTGCAGCGCGTGAGCTCAACTCAACTAACTCAAGAACCATAGCAACAGCAACAGTAGCAACCTTTTTGACGCTTTGATTCCTCCGGCAGCGTTGGCATTAGGGAATTGCAGGCGTCTCCATGGCACGGGGTTCACCGCTGGCTGGAACGTTACTGCTGATGAGAGAGAGAGAATTCTTTTAAAAATGAAATAATAATTTATTGCGCTCGGCATCGCTGTCAGGACCGGGATGCCGTGGGTTCGAAATGTGCCCCGAAATGTGTGTGCGAACCATTCAGGTGTCTTACCGCTCGTTGCACCTGTGTGCACCCGTGTGCACCCTGTTCCGTTGTTTGTTGCTTTGTTCTTTGTCCCACTGCACCCGGGGTGGGGGGATGCATTTGGTTTTATTAAATTGAAAGAAATCATTGTTTGCCCTTTGTATCCCTCTTTTCTTTCTTTTTCTTTTCCGCTTTTCTCTTTTACACTGGAACTTTGCTCCTGTTCGTTTTTGTCCCACAACGTCAGAAACTCTTCTCCTCCTCCTCCCTCCGGTGGTGCTGCTGCACGAAACTTGGCCAGTGGCCCGTTGCAGTCAGTAAAAACCCGGGTGGCAAGGGGAAAAGGAGTGGGGTGGGCCAGTGGGCCACGTTGGCAAAAATTAAGACGCACACAGCACGAGAAGGCCATCGCGCGGCTTCCCTTTTTCCATCATGCGAATGCATCGCGTGTACGCTGTACGGTTCGCGTTTCATAAATTCAAATTTCAAATCATGCTTCACGACACAAACCACCCAGCGCTAGCACGGGGAGCGTGTGTGTGTGTGAGGGAGTGAAAAGGAAGAAAGGGAAGAAAGGGGTGGGGAATGCCATGCAGCGAGCACCGGACGTCATCGTTGTTTCGGGTTCACGGAGGTTTTTGTTGTGATACATTTCCACCTTATCTAGGTCCTGGTGGTGGTGGTGGTGGTGGTGGAGGCGCCTGTGTTCCTGTGTACTATGTGTCCTTACGCCAGCATCGGCTACACGGTTGTGCGACTTTGCCAAAGTGCAGCTGATGCTGCAGCTCCACTCCACGTTCCTCCGGCATTCGATGCTTATAGCATGCCCTGCGCCCATTTTTTTGTGTTGTGCCCGGGGAAAACAATAAAAATCTCGGCAAAACGGGGAGGTGGATGGTTTTTACCACCGGGGGAAAGCAACGCGCTGCTCGGTCACGTCGGTTTCGTGTCGCTGTTTGGTCGTCCTGCGTCCGGTGGTGGTGGTGGTGGTGTTGGTGCTTTCCCTTTCCCGAAATGAATCCTTTTTGGCGCGTTGTTCTGGCCTCTTACTTTAAGAGATGGTTTTTTCTAAAATAATTTGCGACCATATTTTTCCCTCTTTCTCACCCCTTTCTATGGCGCTTCCCTCGATGGCGATTCCCGCCATACTCGTTCGCCGGAGCTAGACCAGAGCCTGGAGAAATATTTTGCTTTTACAGTTTTCGCACGAGAACAATGAATCCATAATTTATAAGAAATTCAAAAAGATCCTCTTTTCCGGTGGAGGGATGTGTGATGGAAGGAGGAAGGGGGAAAAGAAGAGCAAAAGAGTGAGTGGGTGGGTGATGCAAACTAACCTCATGCTCATGGGAAGCCCGAACAACAACCTAGCTAGCCGACAATCGTTAGCTATTCGCTGCCGCGAGGGTCCCCGGCGGCCAGCGTTGGCATCCCGCAGGCACTTCCGCAGATACCGCTTACCCTCAGCCGACGGTACAGGGCCTTGGAGCTTGGAGAATTAAAATCACCGTGAAGCAAAATCTAATAACGTAACCACTAAACAAAGCGGAGCGGGAACGAGCGAGCGAACGAGCGACCGAAGTCCGACACCATAAGCTGGCGACAGGCATAAAGGCAGTTTCCTCAAAGAAGACTGCCCTTTTCCCGGTTGTTGGGACAGGAGGAGGAGGAGGAGGAGCGTTTGTTGCAAAACAATGCAAAGCACATACACACACACATATACAATTCAGTAAGGTTGCCAATTGAAGGCACTAACGTTGCTCTCCTGCGCTATTCGCAATCTTGCAACACTTTTTCCAACATTACACATGCAAACCCGCCACCGGGGGGAGGGGGGGGGGGGCACTCCGACCAAGCACGGGGGTTTTACACACACACAAATCCTGTCACCCAGCTCTAGTGGCAGCCGCCGGTTCCCGGCTAGGCGCGCCAGCACTAGTGCCACGATCGCGAGAATCGCAAATCATAGCGCGAAGAGCGACGACGCAGATAGAGGATAGGAAGTAGCTAGGAGTGATGAGGGGAAAGGGGATGGATGCTCCACCGGGACAACGGGAGCATGCCAGATCCCCGGGATCGCTCCAGATGCACGAAAGTGGGCGAAAGTTGTTCGCATCGCACCGTCTGACATCAATGGGTTGCATGCCATCCAATAGAAACGAGTTTGATTCATAGCAAAGCGCGTTTTATTACTTTATGCGAATGCGCGCAAGGGACTTCCATTGGAGTGCGTTCCTTGTTGGAGGTGGAGTCCTTGTTTTATGGAGATGCTTTCGTGAGCATCAGCTCGGATCCATCCCTTCGTCTTCGCCTGCTTGGTGGTTATTTGAAGTATTATTGCAGTGTTTGAAGAACGAACAGAGGGTAATTAGGAAAACGTTCTTAATATTAATGATTCCTTCTGAAAATATTAATGCAATTAAATTTCAATAAACTGCCAATTGGCTCTTGATTTTGCTATACAGGGCTTACTGAAAAATTCGGGTCGAGGATCATACAACATTTTTATCGGTAAAAAAAAAACCGTTTAAAAGGATATGAAAATACGTTCTTCGATGGGCTATATTTTTGGCTCTCGAATGTTTGGCGCTCGAATCGCCTTAAATAAAATTGAAATCGAATAAAAGTGGAACATAAAATTATCCAAAAACAAAAAGAAAGATGTAAACAAGTTGTGTAATTTACTGGAAAATGATCCAGTTACCTACCATTCAATTTAATAAAAATATACAAAACAGAAGATTAGTTTTGGGGAAAAAAATCGTTACTTACCCTTAAAACCATCAAGAATGAAATTAAAAATTTACCAAAACGTTTACTGCAAGGCGGAGTGAACCATTGCGACAAAAACTTGTGCCCGCAAAAAAACATGCTAGAGCACACGGAGAAGTATGTTTGGCCACCGCGAGAACCATACCTTTTCGGAAACCGCTGTACCCGTCAGGCACACAGTCCACACATATCCTTCCCCTCGTCAGTGGTGGAAAATCGCACTCGCACTCGCGCACATGTCCCTGTCCATATTCTCGGGTTTGGCCACACACCGATCGACACACCGGTCCGTTACGGGTTTCGACATCTCTGGCTGACCACAAATCTCGGCTCGGCTCGGCTCTCGGGTTTGCTACAAGCTGCTGCGCAGAATTCAGCCACCAACCGGTACCAACCGGACCGGAGTTTTCGGTCGATCGCAAGTGCATCTAATGGGGGGGGGGGGGGGGGGGGTCTGCGGCCAACCCGAAACGCTCATCCCAACATCCCCTCGACCCCTGTCCCTTCGATCCTTACACTCCACTGCCGGTTGCTATTATTACGCTTTTTCCACCACGCTGTCCACTGCGCACTGTGTGTGTGACCACAATTCATGACTCCCGCTTTCTCCGCGCTCATTCTCGCTCTCTTTCTCTCTCTCTCTGACTCTGGCCTGCCTTTTAGCAATTGCAGATCCAGTTGCAGTGTTTGTGTGTGGTCGGATTGCTTTTGTGGGATGGTGGACGGTTCGTTTTTTTGTCCCTTTCCGGTCCGCCAAAGGATTGCCTTCATTCTATATTTCCATGTCCACCGGCTGTCCGCAACGGGGACTGCGAGCAAGTGTGTTTGTTGGACGTTCCTCCTCCTGTTCCTGTTCCTCGTCCTCCTCCTCCAGCAGCAGAAGCAGGAGGAATGGAAAGCGAGGCTGGCAATTATTATTACTCCATTTTTCATGCAGTTTTTCCAATTTTCTCATGAATTTATTACAACACGAAATTGATGGTGGCCGGTTTCGCGCGGGTTGTCCTTTTGCTACACCATGCCGTAGCTTGCCATGCTGGACGGACTGTGCGGAGTGTTTTCCGCATTTTCACAATATCGAAGCTCGCTGCTCTGCTTCCAACGGTGCAACGGTCCGTGGTATGTGTGCGCGTGTGTTTGTTTCTTATCGTTCACTCGCTCGACCGTGTGGACCGGACCGGGATGAAAGGTTCCATCCTATGCTGTAGCACGGTATTCTATGCATTTATGTCTTCCGGTCTAATTCGATCGCTGGACCGCTCGTGGTCAACGCGACGTCTTTGCATGTCGCCGCTGCTAATGCTTTCACCATTTGCCTTTGGTTGCCGTCTAATGGTTGCCATGGTTGCGGCTGCATCCGTGGTGCATTGTGGATGGATGAACCGCACTACCGCACGCGTCTTGTCGTGTTTGTCGATCTTGGCGAGGGGGGGGTGCGCTTGTACGCTCTGAATGGTTGTTCATCCGCTACGCGTTCTTTTATTTCGAAAAAGATGAGTAAAACATGGAAAAAACAAATACTTAGTCCGGGTCCTGTCGAGGCCAGTGCCTTGACAACATTGGTTACCGAGGAGACAGCGCTTTTCGTTGCCTGGACCACGCGATGCTTTGCAATACTATCGTCCGATGAGTTGTTCCCTTCGCTTTGCATGAAGCGCACCAGATGCGATCCTATTGCACCGGTCCTGGGGTGGAGGATTATGAGGAGCTGCAGTAGGGAGTGCCTCCCCCGTTTCTCCGGTCTCTCGGTTGAACAGTTTAATTGTGCCCGATTGTGTGTGGCGATGCAACTGGACGATGGTTTTTACTCCATCTTTTTCATTCTCTCTCTCTCTCTAAAACCGTTTGTCGTTTTTTGTTTTTGGTGTCATTTTGCGCCCATGTTTATCACCAGCTAGCAGCGGTATGATGGAGGTATGATAAAGGTAGCAGAACAAATTGTTCCATACCATCTTCTGACCAATGGACGATGGTCCACTGCATTCTGTCCAGCAAAGGGCGTCGTTGCGTTGTTACATACGCGCAGTTGGCGGTTTTTTAATTGATGCCGCGGGGTGACAGGAGAAATCGTAAACTGAAGCATATTAGATTTCGAATCGCTGGAGATTCCCCGGAGACTCGATCCCTGTTGAAGGATGGCCGGAACAATGGCTACACGGAAATAGGTTCGGGGACTAGAATTACTTCTTGTAAAAATGGTTACATGCAGTTCGAACATGAACGATGTTGTACAACACTTCTGTTAAGCATTACATTGGTTACGTTGGCTGGGGCCAGCATGAGATGCAAAAGTACTTTAGCCCTCATTTGTCCTGCTACTTTAAAAGGATGCTGCTGAAACCGATGCTACCTTCCTCGAGGGAAAATTTATTTCCTCCGAAGCCTCCGCATAGTATCGGAATGGAATGCTGTAGCAAGCAGCAAAGTGTCTAAGGACAAGAGCAACAAACGTGCAAGCTGCCCTGGTGTTTGGTAAAAGCACCCCCTCCCCCCTCCTCCCCACTGAATCCTTGTTACCACAACACGACTTACGA
Source organism: Anopheles darlingi (assembly GCF_943734745.1). NCBI lineage: Eukaryota > Metazoa > Arthropoda > Insecta > Diptera > Culicidae > Anopheles > Anopheles darlingi. The sequence goes on from NC_064874.1 coordinate 83,697,416, forward strand.
ATCGTGTATCGATTGTGAACACGAGCAATGAAGTTGCTTAGTGGCGGGGCGTAGTAGCTTTAACACCGAGCCCGGGTGTCCGGCACCCAGCGGTCCTGTCCTTGGTGCACAGGTGCATTCGGTATTCGAGGTATTCCCTTCCCTCATTTCCCAATGGTTTCCCCAGGAAATGCGCCATTCAACTGGAAAGAACACGGTGTTGAGCACACGGAATGTGTAGCGTAATTTGGTGACAAGGAAAAGGGCTGGCGGGGAGGGTGGTTGAAGGGAGCATCTCGCATGGAAGTAGTGACTGCGACAACAGCAGCCAGAGACAATGGTGGTGCCTGGTGAGGTTATGCTAGGAAAAGATAAAACACATCCGAAGGGCAAAAAAGAAGGATACGCAAAGAGGGGGGCCAAGGGGCGCATGGGACGGTACTAGCAGCCCCTCCCAGAATGCCACCAATGGACACCAATTTCAACGGTTCACCTGCGCTGTGCACAATTGTGGCGCCACAACAGCAACACCGACCACTGTAAACAAGCATCCCTCGAGCATCGAGCATCGGCCATGAACGACCATCAGAAGCGATGCCGCAACATAAGCGTAGAGAGACAGAGAGACAGAGAGAGAGAGAACGAGAGAAGGAAAGAAAAAGAGGCAAAAACATTAGCAGCACATCCATTATGATCACGCCCTTCGTGCCGTGCCACGTGGATGCAAGAGACAGAGAGAGAGAGAGAGAGAGAGACACCAATTAAAGTTAATATGCAACATAAATTAGGATATGGGCGCGATAGAACACACCGGCTGGGCTGGATGGTGTGTGTGTGTGTGGCCGAAAACCACATTAAATAATTACAAAACATCCGAAATTTATACGTCTTGATATCGCAATTTACAGCGCACCGCAACTCCCGGCGGACGTTCGTGAGAATGCGGCGGACGTTCGGCGCTCGTGCCGTTCTTGAAGTTGCTCTCGACGACGTCGGCACTTTCTCGATCAAGGCAAGGACCTTCCCGTGCATGTTGTGTGTGCCGCATGTTTGGAAGCAGGTAAGGTGTGTTAGCCGATGAAATACGGTGGCCCAAAATATGGAGCAGCAGTAGCAAGGCGATCCCATTATTTATTGGAAGGTGAAGGGTACGCCAGACTCACTCTGAGGAAGGACTTCGAAAGGTTTTCGCCAGGGAGTGTGAACAGGGATTCTGTGATTAACGGTAAGCCGTGGAATATGTGTGTGAGGGTGTGGTCGGTTGCTTAATATTGTTTTATGATTCCAGTCATGAACAAGGATCTTCCAAGCAGCGGATTCGAAGCTCCTTTGGTGAGGAATACTTTGGGGAGGTAAGTGATCCTTCGCGGACTTCTACGATGTTTAGAATCTTTGCTGAACTATTTCTGCAAATTTTTTTGAAGCATTTTGGATCAAGAAGGCCTTGCTGGTGCAACAAGATGGTGCCGTAATACTTATTAAGCAATGCGGTGTTTACTAAGATGCATCTAGTTATTGGATCCGGGAATATCAGTAAACTGTTCTCGATTGGAGGATGGCGGCTAGACACAGAATCGATAAATGACGGAACGTATTCCATTATACTAAATAGTCCGGAATTCTCTATTTAAATATAATTTTTAGGGCTAAATTTGTTTAAACGTCTATAGACTAGTAGGCAGCTACGGGCAAACCTAATGCATACTTTTGACGCTTCTTTTGACGAGTTGAGCTCTAATGCAAGTACGTCTGATTACAAAAGAACAGAACAGTGGATTAAACATATCTTACAAGGTTCAGGTTACTTAGTCTTGCAACTTGGTAAAAAAAATCACGGATTTCTCTTCTCAACAGGCTCGTTGGTCTTCCATTTCTTCATCTCCACCGTGCTGCGCCACGTGTCGATTGAGTGAGGCAATCGTAATGAGCTCCTGAGCTCAAGGCTTCAAGGCAGCAGCAACAGTAGCAGCTATTGTGCAAAAAACAACAACCGATCGTGCGGCATCACGAAAGATCGATCGTTCGCCGATCGTAAATTGCACCGACCACGTACGATGACGTCTGGAAGGATGTTTCCTAACGCTACGCAACCATAAAACGAAGCGCGTTCGCCAAAGCCTGGCCGACGACCTGGCCGCTGACATGACCTGGGCGCGTCAATAAACCGCGAGACCTCCGTGTGTCGTAGAAGATTGCACCGGTGCGTGTAGGTCAGACGGCGAGCAAGTCAATCCAAAGTATAAAAACTAGTACGGACCCCTAGAAGCTGTACCATTTCTTCGCCACACATCATCCGGATACATTCGACATGAAGGTATGATTTCGTTGAGTGTCTCATTTGGCATCTCAGATAATCCGCGTTTTTTACTCCTTTCCCCTGTAGGGCTTTGGAGTTGGAATTCTGCTGCTGATGGCAATGGTCGTGTGCCAGGCGGAACTACAGCACCGATCAGGAGTGGCCTATGCCTATCAATATCGCACCGATCGGATCGCACCGGTTGCGATCGCGACACCGGCACCGGTCATTCTTCGTCCAGTCGTTCCCGTTCAGAGTCATCTGCATCTGCTGTATGGAGCGGTACCGAAGCGATCGGCGGCCATCACCCCTCAATTCCCTACTCGGCGCCCGGTGGCAGCGACAGCACTCGATCGGCTACACACGCGAGTTGATATACGGCAGCAGGAGAAGCACCAGCCTGGTACGCGTGTCATTGCTACGCCGGCCGTACTTCTGCATGCCGTCCCTGCTCCGGCCAGTACCATCGTGTCGCACTCGCACACTGAGGTTTACCGCAAGTATCATTAGCAGTACCAGCAGAAAATGAAATAAAAGAAAAAAAAACAATGACGAGCGGCAGGGAGTGAATCGTTCGCTTGTGTAAAATCAATCCGCCCGTCTGTTGGTTTTTCGCGAACGACACAAAAAACCCGAATCCGAATTTTCCACCTTCCAACCACCGGCACCAACCAACCGCCTTGTGTGGGTGGCCAATTACGATGGTTCGTTAACGACTGGGTGTTGTGTGTCTGTCAGTGTGTGGGGTTATGATTAAATCTAATTAACGACTGGTGTGTGGTCACCGGCGGCGAGAGCATCACGATCATCGTTGTGTGCACGTCTGGCCCGTGGTGGTGGTGGTCGAGGGGGATTGTAAATAGGATCAGATCTACTTACCTAACGATCCGTATGCGGCTGATGGTGAGATGAGGGAGGGTGCTGCATTTTCATAGCCCGTTTGTAATGATAGTGACAGTGAGTGAGTGAGACTATTGGTATGCGGTATGAATATTAACAGAAAGCCTTTTCATGAGGCCGGCTTTATGAAATGATTAAATAGTTTACTAAGCGTTTTGTTCGTATCAACCGCTTTTTCTATGATGTAATAATATTTTGTAATCAGTGCTATACGCCTTGATTAAATGTTCTAGATGTAACAAACTCGAATCGTATTGAAATGACGAATTGATGATAAAACGCGCAATCGGTATAAATTTATTAAATAAATATATTGCGTGCAAAATTACAAATTAAAAACTGGTGAAATCTCTGTAAAAAGCTCAAAAGCATGTGCCGAAGCTAATGAAAATTGAAAAAAAAGGAATGGAAAACAAATCCCTAAACCAACAACGTAAACATTTGTTTTATTTGCCTCACTTTCTGCTTAATTCTACAGCAAAAAATTTAAAATCAATTAAAAGTAAACAACATCGTTACATTCTAGGGCATAAAATATGGAAATGTTTCAAAAAAAGTGAATCAGAAATTCTTAATGCAGTTTACGAATCGGCCTCCTCTAAAAGAGCGAAAAAGAAATCTCCATGCACTCCAAAATCAATTACCGAATAGTGCGGTCTGCAAAGCGAAAGGAAAACCGGAAAAAAACGGAGCGGGGGGAAAACCATTTCCCTTTCCGAATTGAACCTATGTGGTATAGTGATTCAGTACACATCCGCTATGCTGCACTCTATTAGCACTCGGAAACCACCCCAAAAATCCGCACTTTCCGCTTCCAGCATCCCGGACTGATCGTGGGTGCGTGGTTTTCATTTTACAGGCTCAGCAGATTCCACTCCTCCTCGCCATCATCATCATCATTCTGCATTGACCCCTTCGGCTTCTCCGTCAACGACGAGTGGGCATCAGATCTGCACCGAACGGGGCATGCTAGGGCGTTCGGAACATCAAAGCGAGCTGCCGAAGCTCTGCTCTGCTCTGTTCTGTTTGTGTAACGTGGCAGTGGCCGTACTCTTGCGGAGTGGGCCATTCCAACGGGGAAACTGGAGAGTAACCCGATACACGGACCCATCATGAACCCCCCAAAAATCCTGGACCGGAAACGGAATGTTTAATAGTTCAAAAAACCCATTCCTACCCCCGCTGCCAGAGGTCACCACAATTGGGCCACCGCAATGAGCTGTCGAGGAGTAGGAGGAGCAGGTGGAGTACAGCACAAGCACAGCAGTGGTCGCTCGTCAAAGTCATAAAGCGCCCATCGATCAATCATGCTGATGGGATTTGACTTTTATTCCGATCGAACCTCTGTGCGAAACCGAACCGGCTGGCTGTACATCTTGCAGTCATTTGGTCTTCATTTATAATATTTTGCAGAACCGGATGGGGGCAAAGTTGGCCCAAAAATGGTGAACGGTCAGGAGATGCTGAAGAATGTGTTGCGCAATCAGATACTTTGTACGGGCTGGCCGACAATGGGTTGTAGATGGCAAGCGGCAGAGAGAAAGAGGGCAAAGAGCAGCAGGAGCAGCTTGGCCTCTATTCTATCATCGTAATGATGATGGGCAATTGAATAATGCAAACATATCTACTCTACATCACCCGTGGAGACCTGATCCCATCAGAACGCCACCGAAGGAAGGCGGTTTGAAGTAGGATTGGGGAAGGCGATTCGAATCAACAGTCCGGTAGGTTTGCTGTTGGGCGAACTCACCGAGCACTTCATTAAGATAAGTCACTTTTACTGGTGCTGCAGCGAGCCAGCCAGCTAGCTGCGCCACATGCCCTTTGTCCCTCCCGTAGTTACCGGCAATCCGAGTAAATCCTTTCTCCGTCATCTTTTTTCTTTTTTTTCTCTCTCTCTCTCTCTCTCTCGCTCTGGGGTCTAACAGTATTGCACAGCGTGAGATGCGTCTAGAGCGGGTTAGCTCTGAGCGGTGTGCGGTTAGAGGGAACCTTCCTCTAGCACTAAGTTTCCCCTCAAACGGTTCTTTCGGATTGAAAGCCATATTGCATGTCGTACAACAATGATCCAGGGATCCATTGTCCATTCTTTTGCGCCATCACTATACTAACGTCCTCTCTGCCCTACACCCTAGAGCACACGGATAAAGAGGAAACATCCCCTTTTTTATTGGACACCATCTTACCATCCTGCTTTTGTAATCAAGAGAGAGAGAGAGAGAGAAATAGTGGACCGACTACTCGGGACTAGGGAAGGTGGAAACAGCCCCCTCTACACTAACTCATCGACAAGTCGTTGCACGCGCAACCGTGTGTATGTATGTGTGTGTGTGCTTGGCCTGGTTTCAGTGACAGCATTATTGGTCTTATCGTCATCGTTCGTCGTTGAAATAAAACTATCTACCGCCGTTATCCAGGCAGCTCGTTGCGTATTGCCGTGAGCAAGCAGGCAGGAGGCAGGAAGACCAGGGATGTAAAGTGATCCCCGTGCGATGGTTTTTGGGTTGAAGCATAGCGATCCATGGCTCACGATGGAGCATTAACCCATTGATGGGGGAGCACACTGGGACATTATGTCGCTCGTCAGTTAATACCCTCCGCTAGCAGCGTGCGTTATGAAAAGTGACATTGTAGTACTTGTCCAGCTGTCAAACATTGGCGGCCATCGCCATGATTGAAGCTCATGGTGTGCTAGAATGTGACAGCAAAAAAAGGGGAAACAATATACTGGACCACTTCGATGGCAACGGAACCAAGTTGTTGTGTGCTTTCGCCTTTTGCGTCAACACGAATCCCTACTACTAGTGCCTCATGCCATCCACAAAATGTCATCCAATGAAAGTAACTGCACACACACACATTGTTGCACCATTGTGTCCCAACAACACTCGAAACCAATCCTTGAACAATCGTTTCCATATATCTTTACGTCGGCAAGAGCGATTCCCACGCCCTGCAACCGGCAAACGCATACCGCAGTATCGTGGCATCGATTTGAAAACCATTCTCGACGATTGCAGCTAAGATCCGGCCAGTCCTCCATCGTCCATTCTAGCGAAATCAAAGCGACAAAAAAGGAGACGAATCCAATTCTTGTATGCTTGCCCCTCCCCGGGGGGCATTCTCCGCATGCCCGACCAGGAATCGGTTGAACATTACATTCTTGCCATAGCAGCACTTCCTCGGCGGTTTCCTCGTTCGTTCCCGGGGGCGAATCATAAACTCATCATAGTTTCCATGTTTATAGATACCATGTGTGCGGATTGCATCACGGTGACCCGGTCTTCGTCGTTGACCAGCAGCAGCGGCAGCAGCAGCAGCGGTCTTGGTGGACGTCGACTCGGTCCTCAAGAAGATGCAAGGAGTGCTGGCCGCCGGCAGGATGCGCTCCATTTCCTGTGTCCCTGCGGTCAGCTTTACAGCAACAGCAGGATCAGCAGCACCAGGAAGGGTCGTTAAGGACCTCCGGCGGTCGTAGTGATACCCATCAAGCTCCATCTCGTCTCCATTTCCACCTTCTTCGTCTGTAAAGCGATAATATATCGTCAACAAACGGTTTTCCCGGAGATTTGTGCTCTGTGCTCTTCGTTCCGGTTTTTTTTCTTCGTTTTTGATGAAGCTCGAGGTGCCCGGACGCGTGGCCCATCGGTGGACCGTTTGCGCCAAGATGATGCTCCTTTTACGCCCGCATACAATACGGAGCAGGCGATACACGCTCGTTTCTCCCCCCATTTTCCACTTTTCTTTCCTTTCGTTTTTGTGTGCGAGTGCGACTCTTTCATGGATTCATCTACAAATTGCATGTTCGTTACCTCACCCATCGTCCATCGTTCTGACCATTCTATGAAGGCACTCTAAGTAATGCTGCACGATGGAGCTACTGCTGCTGCTGCTGCTGCAAACTGGACGCAGTAGCGGTCAAGAACAGGCTGTACAAATCATAACAGTTTAGACAGAGAAACACCGACAATGCCTAGCGTGGACTATCCCGACACATCGTATCCAGGACGCTATGGACGACGACTATCCTTGCCATGCGTCTTTCCCCACTCTGGGGGCTTTCGTTGCATCGTTCTACCACCGGGATGGACAATGGCACAAGTGATTGCGTAAAAAAGGACGTCCACTCTTTCCCTCTCTCTCTATGGTTCCAATGCCGCCTCGAGAGTCTGAAAGTACGGGCGGTGTGACCGGAACTAGAAATATGAACCACAATCTATTACGAAATACGCTTTGTGCACTCGTCGATGTAGGCAATTTACTGACCGAGTAGGATCTGCTTCTCGCTGCTCTTCGACGAATACGAGCCGGTCCAGGGGAAGGGCAACGGGACTTATAAAGAATCTCTGTCACCGGGATTCGTTACGGTCGTACGATTTGACAAGACTTCATTACTGTAGTGAGACAGAACCATTTAAAATGCTTCTGTTGAATATTGCACGATGTCGTTCACTTTCTGAAGCGATGATGTCCGGAAGGAGTATCCAAGGGCCATTTAGCGCACTGTCCTGGAAACATCATTTACTATTCCAGCTCACGGTGCTTTATTCATGTTTACGGTATTGTGTGTGTAGTATGATAAGAGGATTTGGAGATGCGTTTGAATCTTGCACTGCTGGTGTCCCCTTAAGGATGGACTAGCACTACGCTTATCCCTGCTACCGGATTTGCGGGCATTGCTCTTGTATTCTTGATGATGCTCTTCACCTCGCGATGATAGTGGCCATAGTTCGCCAAAATCCATACCATTAACCACTATAATTGGATACACTGATCTAAAGGACTTTCCCGTACATTCAAGAGAGCACTCTTTACTGTATGAGCTACTAGTCAATATACCTACTGTAGGCCTATAGGTAAGGATCGCGAAACAAAAAACAAAACACCACCAAACGTCCACCAAAAACCGCCCACAGATTCCGCTTGCACTCGAACAACGGCCTTTCTAATGCTCCGGAGGTGTTGTGGTCACACTCTTTTGCTTTCCCTGCTCGTCTCACTCGTCGTGGCTCACTTCAGCAATCAAATGGCAGCGCGTTACGTGATTCCGTGCCATTGCGAACAGCACTGGAATGGAGAGTGTAGAGTGCACGGCGTACAGCGAGGCGGAACCGCGACCACCATCCACTTCACTCACTCCCCCCAAAAACCTATGGTTACCTAAGGGTGTTGGCCAGTTACCGTAGTCCTCTTCTCTCCGCGAGTCTCTCGACAAATTGGCAACCGGCGAATGGTCTGGATGGCTCCCAGTGTGAGGACCCGGAGTAAGTCGGTTTTCGCGTGGCCACAAGCTAGTAGCGGGACCGCGAGTTAATCCGTACCCTCACCGGACCGTACTTAACGATGGTACGTGGCACATACACCGGGTACGGTCGATCGACATTGAAGATCACGGGCTTTGGAACATGTACCACCTCGCGGTGGTAAACGGGCACCTGGTACGGCCGATCGACCGGCACCTCGACCTTCTTCTCCACGTAAACCGGCACCTTGGTTTCGATGAACACCGGCACCTTCCGCTCGACGTGAACCGGATAAGGGACGGCGATCGTTACTGGTGGTGGTGATGCACTGCGGCCCTTGTGTTTCTTCGTCTTGCCTGTACCGTGCGACAGTGTAGTTAGCTGTGCGATGAGATTCGCCTGCTCATCATCATCCTCCTCTCCGGATTCTGCTTCGGCCGATGAGCCGAATCCAGCAGGAAGTGACTGTTCCAGTCCATGATGCTCCTGGTGATGCTCCTGATGCTCTTCACTATCGAACTCAATTTCCACCGAACTGGTGTCCTTACTGTACGGTCCAAGGGGTTCGGTTGAGTCCGTATCCGGTTGATCCTCCGAGTCCGAGTCCGCTCCATAGTAGCTGCTATCATCGGATTTGTGCACCAGCGGACCTCTACCAAAAGGTTTTCTCCATCGGGAAGCTGCCCGGACGTCCGTCAGCTGCCAGATGATCATGGAAAGAAGACAAACGCGCCACACGCCTACGAGTGGACCGTGCTGCGCGGTACGAAGTAAGGGAATGTAATGGAACTGCACAACCTCGAATCGATCTTCTACGATCACTTACTGCCATGTTCGTCAGCTGTTACCGGACGAGGTACGCACTCCGCCGCTCCAAACACCGGAACTGGCCATAAGCCACTAGCCGAGCGGATCTTCACCGTGGATGCTTTTATAACCTCGCTGGCGGGCCTAGCCGATCGAACGAACGACCGAACGAACGTCCGAAACCATCCGAGGGGAGTCATCATCTCATCTGCATCTCACACCTTTCATCCGCATGATCAATCTTGCGAGCCACGGTTCATACAGTGCAGAGCATAAAGAGCGGGTTTGGCCGCGGTATCGTCTTGAACTTTCCCGCATTTTGTTTGATGGGCGCGCGAGCATCGTCGCCGGGGCAGACTGCGCATCACACATTACATCACCAACGGGTCCGGGGGTCCCGGGGTCCACTTTTGTCCAAATGGCAGATGGACGGACGGGTTCGGGCCTCACGCAGCGTGCTTATGCTCGCACGCGGCCCGGTAACATTATTATGGTTATTTTCACTGACCGACCAATGGCATGGCACCAGGCCTAGGCCAGGGGTTAACCACGGTGCTTGAACGCTACCATTAATGGAATCGATTATTCGCACGAGAGCCGAAGGTATTCCGGATGAAGCTACTTCCACATGCCGAGCGGCAGGAAGCGGTAGGGTCGGAGTACAATAAATGTGGCGCTCAGTGGCGACGCGTAGGCATCTCATTTGTTTAGAAATTTGACTTAAAATCGAGCGAGCGAGCAGAAGGAACCTAAGGGCCCGCTTGGTGGACAGTTTTCAGGAAAACAGCTCAAACAGACAATTCCGATTCGAAACATGAAACTTGTTTGACAGAAGCGGCTTTGGAATGGATCCATACCTTAATCGAACAATATAGGCTGTTTATATTCTATGAATTTATCTATTATAAAATAGTTAAATAGTAATTAAAACCTATACTACAGCATATTAAAATAGAGGTAGCGATAAGATAAATACTTAAGTAAAAAGAAAATCAACAAGCAACTATCAACGTCTACAGTACTTTAATTTTCCCAAAATCTTCTTAGTAATTAATTAATTAATTTATTGCTAACATTCAAAATTGGTACATGGAATTTCTGCTGAATATTTCGGTCAATTTTGTGCAAGAATCTTATAACAAAAACGATGAGGGATCTCTACACCATTACTGAATTGTCTGGTTTCGCTGTCACCACACGCTCCTATGATATTCTTTTCCGTACAATACATTTCAGTTAGTCTAAAGCTTATTTATCATAGTAGTCGTTCGACGATTATGAAACGATGATCTAGCACATTGAATTCATAACCAATCACTCCCGATACATATACAAGGAAATTACTACTTAAAATCCTCATCCCGCGCACACTAGAGATTATGGAATTGTAAAACAAGCTTCATCCTCGCTGATGTTACGAACTCAACGCAGCAAATCTGTCCCATATTGTTGATCTGACTGGATAAACGAAAATGATATGTTTTCCGGTCGATACATGTAATTGTATTATAGCGGTCGCTCCAGCGTGAACCGTTGACCAACAAGCGTGCTCCGTTGAACTATTCGTACAACGCGATTGGCACGCTTGGGCCACGAGCGAAATGGTCAGTCCATCAGCATCGATCGCGATGACGTGTGCCTGTCGAATCAGCACTTATCTATCAGCAACATTCATCATCAAAGGGGGAGAAGAGTGGCAGATCCTCAAAATGGCTAACAGGACGTAATTGAATTGTATCTGGTCGTACTGCTGCATGCTGCATGCAGGGGACGGGGAAACCATATTGAATGTATTCGCTAATTTTCGGCCGGCACTGCCAAAAACTGATTTTCCCAATTTCACCGTATGATCGCACCGTTCGCCAGAGTTGTGAATAATAATAATTTAAACCTGCGAGTGCTGGGGCACACGGCATGGCGTAATATCATCAAAACCATACAGCAGGATGCACATTTGGTGGCGCCACCAAATTGGCGCCCTCGGTATTAATGATTGCATCGGTAGTGGATGCATCGGTAGGTGCTGCTCAAAAACTGACGCAAACCACCGCGAACCAACCTAATCCTATCAACCACTTTCAAGGATGACGAAGGGAAGGAGGGGGGGGGGAGAGGAACCCTGCTAGGTGATACGTCCGAGCGGAAATATTGTTTCGCAAACGCAAATATTGGATAAATTTGAAGAAAAAAGTCATCGACCGAGGAAGCATCGATGTCACAGATCGTCCGTCATTTATTGCCCGTGAGTGATTTCATGTGAATGCGTTTGTAATTAAAATCAGGCATTTGGCCCCGTTTCGACTCGGCACCCCCCCCCCTCATCCTTACTGGCGGCCAAAATAGCAATTTTGTGCGTAATTCAACTGTATCCCTCTACCACCGTCCCACCGGTGGGACCTCTGGTTGCCACAGCCTACTGCACTTTGTGCCTTTCATGTCTGGTGCTGCTACTCGATTCCGGTTTGCCATAGCAATCACAGCCTACGACAGTGCCGACACGACTGCGGCCCCTAAATGATTGAGCTACCGAAGCATCGCACGGATTGAGCCGTCAAATTGGGACTTCACAACACGATGGCTGCCCGGATGGAAGAGAGAGAAAAAAAGGGCGGAAGGGGTCGAAATCCCGGCGCTGCGACCATCAATTAGGGGGCCGTTGCCGAATCAACGCCGAATGGGCCGACAAAATTGAGGACATTTTAATCAAACTACTTCGAATCCGGTACATTCATCAAATCGGGCACGTTACGCGTTGGTCTGGGACGACGTTTTAAGGTACGTTCCTGTGGGACCAGGGCGATGATAATTGCTCCTGTTGACAAGGAAGCTGTGAAAGTTTAATTAAAGAGGCTACGAACCGACGGTTTTTTGTTCGGTTAGTAGCCGAATCGATAAATGATGCTCGCAGGCAATGGGATATACGATTTTGCGAAAGACAAAGCAGTTGACTGAACACGTTCATGGAGATTCTATTCTAAGGGAATGCGTTAGACAGAAGGTGATGGATTTCATTATTCTCTTTCGATATCGATAGAATGATCCAAATTCATTGACAAATCATTTCTTAAGTGCTGTTCTTGCTCGTTTCCTAAATCCTAATGTAATGGAACGAAAAACACACAAGCTTATGTAGTCTTGCAGGATGCAGGAATCGAAATAGAAATAAAGAACGCTACAGCATTACGACGACGCAAGGGCATTTGACAATCATCCCGGGTTCGAACGTTACCATTACACTCCACTTACGCGATTCCTCTTATGGCAAATACGACGAATGTTTGGCCCAAAGCATAACTCGGAAATCAGCTTAAGTGCTTTACCGTCACTGGAAGTGTCTGGCGAAATCTGTACCGAGAACCGCGCCAGTAAGTAACGGGTAAGGCACTCGGCTCTCTCCTTCCTGACAAACTCCCGGTACCGGTCACTTAACGTTCACCGGCTGAATCGAATGAGATCATTGTGCGATTGGAGGTACCAGGATTCCAGGGTTTCGGAGCCAATAAATAAATTATCACCAGGTGACGCTCCTTACACTCCGTTCGTGGCTGGTCAATCCATTTTGCAACACCACCAGTGTGGCCACTTGCGGACAAACTGTCGGCGCCGGCTGGAGGAAGTAGGAATGGTAGAAACAAGCTCAATCTGGCAGTACGGATCGTTTGGAGAGAGCGAAAAGTGTGGCAAATGCGATCTACGTAACCAATAGTGTAGGGCACAATATCTGAGCGCTTTAGCTAGCGGGAAGGATATCGGATATGGATCCAGTCAGTTCGTGCGGGGAGCTGTTATTTCAATCAAGCGGCCGTGTGCAGTTGTCCACGTCCGTAACTTCCGAATAACGAGCAACGAGTTTTCGGTAAGCGTTCATTTTGGTTTCCCTTGCCGAAGCGTGTTTTTGTGTCTCCCTTTTAACCTGGTCACCATCTACTGTACCGAAAGTATGGTTCCTCGGCAGTCTCGATTGCTTCAGATGCTACTGCCCCTCGAAAAAAAAAGCGACGGATTTGCAGCTGGGTCTCTGGCCCACGAATTTAGTTTTCGCTTTTTTTTTCAAAATCATTCTAAACCAGCGCACTACTGTATCCCGGTGGCCGAAGTGAACTGTGAAATGCAATGACATGGTCGCTCTGCTCTCGAGGTCTCAAATCTCCTTCTCGGAACGTATCCTTGGACCCATGGATTACAGTGACAAACGGAACGGTTGGAATACGTTTTCCTATCTCAAGATTCGAACCTCGCACATAAGCTACCGGCACGAAGCACACGACTCACGGACGAACGTCCATAACTAAGGGGAAAACCATTTTTCGAACCATCATGCATTCGGCAACACTACCTCAATAAACGGCCACTACTGCAATCGCAGGCGGTTAGCGGTGGTGTGTGTCACTTGAATTTAATTCCATTTGGACGATATTTTTTACTTCCTCCTGTGCCACCTGCAATTGCACCTCATCGTTTGATCGTTTCTCTTTTCCTGGGGAGAGAGGAGGTGGATCGATCTCGAGAGACTATACCTCCTATTGGCGTGCTCTCGCACACTGCCGACATTGTCGTCTGCCGAATTCTGCCGAACTGTTATTATTTATGAAAGCGAACTGTCTGCTGGCCTGGTATCCTCCGGTGCGCATATATTGCCTTGGTCTGATCGCCTGTGTGAAGCAGCAGCCCAAGGAGTGCAGACAACTCGTTCCGTGAACATCCGACTCCTCCGTTTTCGGTTTTTGTCACTCTTTGCGTGTCCATTCGGTGTACAGGGTGGCAGATGGTGGTAATGGGTTCGTTTATGCAGGAAGGTAGATGATGTTTATGGATAAATTGCCATTCGCTCGAGGTTTTCCCGGGAACAGAAGTGGCGTGGTCATAGATGATAGGGGCGTGTGTGGCACGGTAAGCGCTTTATATACGATCGCCTGACAAGCGACACTTTAGTATCCGTTTTAGTATGGTGGGAAACAGGTGGAATAGGAATTTTCGTTTTTCTGCCAGGATGCTCGTTGGAATCGGGGGCGATACTATGTCTCGATGCATATTTTTTATTGTGGAAGGAAATGTATTTCGAGCTAAGCGCAGGAATGGTATTAGTGCATGCCGATTAGTATGAAATCGTGCTACTAAACGAAGAAATGCTTGCCATCCTAAACAGTATCATGATTGCTAAATGATTTATTGTTTTAAGTGTCTTATTTCTGTAATATATTTGATTAAATACGAGTTAATAATGCTGCTCCTTTTAAAGTTTTTGTGTTGCTCTCAACGCTTCTGCTCCTAGTTTGAATCAATTTCACAAATTTTGCTTACATGATTTCCAAATCAATTCCATTTGAACGTCTCCTCACTACACTTTTTTTTAAGATTAACCTTTCCTTTCTTAACCTCCTTTTTTACCATTCTTTCAATTCTGTTCGAATCATTTTAAAAAATATATTTGTTTTTCAAACTGACTCTTCCTTGTTTTCAAAATTACATGCAACGGAAAATATATGTAACCTCGCTATTATTTGTTTCTCTATTGTTTGTTGTTGTACTCTTAACCAGATTTTCTTAAATGAATACTCCGATTCACTTTACATGCTTATTTAGCTATCTGCTTTGACTAGCGAACACACTATTAAATTTAAAAAAAATACAACCCCCGCAATGGATCAACAGTCAACACCGATTTTAAAGTACAGCAATGCTCATGCGACGCTTAAAAGGGCAACGAAACAGAGAAAGCACTTTTCAAAATGTAATGTACTACCACCGGAAACGATTCCCATTTTCAAACATTCTCCAATCCGCAATAGTTTTAAGATACCCTTCATCAATTACAATCGCGACAAATTGGTCCCCCTTCCCCGCCCATTCGCGATTACTCTGCTCTGCTGCAGCAAGCTTCCAAACCGACACAGCACGCATTACAGTGACTGATTGGAGATCGATTTAGATAAGGTGGCGGATACGTTAATACACTGAACACCCCCCTTGCACGCGGCAGCAACCCACAGAACATTCATTTCCATGCCAAAATCACGTATTTCACGAGCGCACACTTCGCGCAGTGCCAGGTAGTGGCGCCAGCTCACTCGTCCCTCCTGCCCACCGAGATACACCGGGCACCTGGGCGAAAAGGAAGAAGCAGGGACCGATGTACCCGATGTTGCTGAAATCGCGTAAACCGACGCTTAAACACGTCCCATAATGTAAAGTATCTGGGATCGAAGATGTGCCCTCGACAATGGCGTATAGGAGAGGGCCAGGAAACCGGCGTGAGGGGTGGGTTCGGGGATCGAATGAAGCATTAGCATATCGCCATCAGATAAAACCGTTTGAAATAGTGCTTTCGATCCCGCTTTCATGCAGCTCGTTATTTTAATTCATTGTTTCGTTCCCCGGGCCCGGGCGAAATAAGCTCATTTTCCTCGCCACCTCGATGACTTACGGGATGGTCGTGCCAGCCCGGGCGAGTGCCTTGGCAACCGATTAGACGCCTCCTTCGATGTAAGTACAGGGCCATTAGTTGGCGGTGTTTGGCTTGCTCGGTGGTGGTCCCCGGTCCCCGTCCGCACCGATCCCGGTGTCTTGTTCTTGGCCGTTGTGCTGCGTTGAACCCGACTGGCAACACCGTGCGGTAACGCGACGACCAGGACCACAACGACGACGACGACGACGACGAAGCTGCTGAGTCTGAGGTCTGGCTGTTGGATTATTAATTTCCATTGTGTGCCCGGTGCCGCACGAGCCCCAATTTGCTCGCCTCGACGCTAACATAAAACAATGGCGAACCAGGGTGGAGGACCTAAAAGGGTCCCGAGGGGATTTGATTAGGAATTCCAGGAGTATCGGTTTCCGATCCAGATCCTAGACCACTAGCACACATACACAGACACACACACATACACGCCAAGAGTGGAAAACGAACGGTGAGGGATGGAGCAAAGTTTCCGAAACAATGACTTCATTGATTGCGATGCAACTCCTTTCGCGTAGGGCGTAGCATACGGCCATGCCGATGCAATACGATCCACCGGCTGACCCAACTGACGTCGTTCTCACAAGACACTCATACCAGCGGTACCAACGGCTCTCCGGGCATGGCACAGGATAGCCTCCAATTAGGACGTAATGAATTAGAGGGCGGCCAGCGTCTTCGTCGCTCTAGGAAGGGCCACCAGCTAACCGATCCGATGGACAGATAGCCCGGTGGAGCGCGCTAACATTGCATCGATGAGACAGCACCATCGGGGACGAGTTTGTTTACCAAACGGCCCATCGGCCCGAAGGACGAAGACAAGGACCTCGGTAGGGTGTCAGTATGGTAGGTAGTATCGGCGAGCCACGTAATCCATATTCGCCCGGCGTCCTAACGAACTCGCGAAGTATCAGGACGGCCACGGCGAGGCGGATAGTAAATTTCGCTATCCACAGCGAATTAATCGTTGCATTCCGTGATGCAGCCCGATAAGCGCTAGACCGGCATCGATTGAATGGACGTTACGGGACGGTTAGTTCTTGCTTACGCGAGGCCACAACCTCTCGCGCCCAGTTGGTATACAAATTATGGAACATTGGACATCGTAACTTATAAACGAAGGACGATTGCAGCGGTGGCATTTCCACGGTGCAATCGGAATCGGTTCTCGTAGACAAAGGTCATGGTTCGTGTGAAGGAATCCTCTGTGGTATCTAAATGGTATTAGTTTTCAATTGGTGTGGGAATTGGCTTTCTTAATAGCAATTTCAGTTAGAGAAGCAAACGCTTAACCAGTCTCATCCACAACACAAAATCGAGTCTTCTTACTGCCTCCATACCACATCTAGACCAGAAACGGTTCACTATTTGAAAGAGCCAAGTCTGCAATACACTGTACTGCACAAGATGCATAAAGCTCGGCTCTGGAATGGTTTATATCCACATCCATATATCCACAATTAGAGAGGGGATATGGTAATGAAGCAGATTCTAGGTGAGATCTTCAAGTAGAGATTTTATGGATAGAGAATTCTCTTTCTAGGCGTAAGTACATAACACTGCCTTAGCCACAACCGTACATCACCTACACCTTTACTGCACACTTTTGCTTTCGTTTCCCCTCCCCCACGCACAAAAACCGCGATGATGTAAAGCCACTTTAAGACCAATTACAGAAACGAAGATGCAAGAAGTTTGTGCGTGCGATGCCGAGCGTTGTTCCGTTCAGCCGCTTTTACGCGTTTAACAAGGTTGCCACCACGTTTGACCGACTAATGATCAACGCGAGCTGGTGCCGTTTCCAAGTAACCAGCCCTGCACCCCGTGGCTGGAACTGGAAGTGCAGTCATGTACGACTACGGCGGCTCTTCAGAAGGGCCCGGGTGTGGTCTCCGGTGCACCTCCGGCGCGAACGCACTGTAGCGAGCTATAAATGCAACGGGCATACGTTAGCCAAACCAACATTTCATTGCAGTCCTTTGGAAGAGCAACAACGTAGGCCGATTAGTATGAAGGTAAGTGACGGCCTTGAGTAGATGATCGGTTTTGTGAGTGCGGAGAGTGTTCCATTGACGTGTGTTTGTTCTACTTTTCAGAATAATAGTCTACTACTCTTACTGGTGATGGTGGCGATGACGGTCCACCGGCAACAGCACACTGTACACGGCATCACGGTGCACAACAGCTACAGCATCAAGCACAATGTACCGCACGGTGCATCCGAGCACGTCACTTCGTCGCACACGTTCGACACGAAAAATCCGGACCCGTGGGGTAACAAGCAGTACAAGGAGGTGACGATCACCAAGAACGTGCCGGTCCCGATACCGATCAAGTACGAGCGGCACGTGGCCATCCCGGTGCGGATACCGGTACCGATCGCAATCCACAACAAGATCCCGATTCTGGTCGAGCGGAAGGTACCGGTGTACGTGGAGAAACCGTTCCCGGTGCAGGTGGATCGACCCGTCCCGTACGCACTACCGATCGAGGTGCCGGTTTTCCATAAGGTGGCCGTCGAAGTGCCCAAACCCTATCCGGTGCACATTCCCAAACCATACCCGGTGTTTATCAAGAAGTCGGTGTACGTGAAGCAGCGTCCGCAGCCCGAGGATGGCCAGCGGGTGAAGAAGAGTCCCGGCAAGATGTCGATGGCGCAGCGGTTGTGGATGTGAGAAAAGTTTGGCGTCCAAATGCGAAATGCCGATCGGAAGGCATTTTCACGTCCAAAACTATGTATCGTCCATGTTGGATTGTTGTATCAGCGAGTTGTTTTCTCGAATAAACGGAAGCTCCACCACCGTCTGGGATATCAATTTACCTTTTGCATACCGACGGAAGTGCCACACGGTGTTGTTCCATTGATCGCGTTTTCGCTAAACATTTGTTGTTTTCACTCGGCAACAACAGCAAATAAACAAATGGCATACAGAGTGCTCCCGTACCCGTGACGAGCAGTTGCACGACCACCCACCAGTAGCAGCCAGTGTGGCAACAACGTCTGAGTCTGAGTCTGGGCACCGGTCGGTCGTGCTGCAAAAATTATTTACTTTTTCAAGTTCATGTACCTCACAAACAGTGGAACGCAGATTGTTTTGTGAGCGAGTGAGCGAACCATTCGAGCACAGTGGCGCGCTCGCCGGTAGGAGTCCATAATTCATTACGCCAAGTGCTAATTACGACCGGCACGCATCGCACCCACCGAGTCTCTCGCTTGGGTGTGACGAGTTTTCCTCCAGGGGGGGTGGGGTGGAAAATTTTCTCCTTCTCGTCTGGCGGTTCGCTTCCTCCACGCTTATCGCGCTACTTACCATCTTCTGCGGATGAAGTGAAAAAAAAAATGATCGCGCCTTATCGCAACAGTCTCATCAATAGCAGTGGCAGTGGCCACTTCTTCCAATACACTTCCGAACGCTGCCTTCGTCGAGGGAATGTGGAGAACACCGATCAAACTTCAAACGGAAGTTACGGCGGACCTAATTTCCTGCCGCGCGAGGCATAATTAAACATCGAGCTATCGGGGCAGATGGTCGGCGTAAAGGCCGCCCTGGGAGCAGCGCTCCACATCAAGATCCACAGTTGACAGAGGCTTGAAGCGCGGTGTCCGAATCGTACAAGGCAGCCTTCCGGAAGCGACTTAATTTTCCGTTTTGACGCCTTCTAATGGGTGAGGAACTGGGAGCGTTTTGCACTGTGAACGACAATGTTCGGGTTTTTTTTAATCATATAATGAGTAGCGACTGAATAGATAGGAACTATAATCAAAGCAAGCACGGAGTTTATCTCCTTCTTGAATTATCCTTAGATTTAATTGCGCACAAATGCACTTAACTTTCGTTGATGTTTATCATATATTTTTGCTTAGTAAGAATAGAAAAGAAGTTGGCATGTGTTTTTAAATGGTTTGAAAAAAGTCCATATAAAGGAATTTGTGCATCCGCTTGCTTGGATAATCCGCTTGCTACAATATTACACTACACACTTTATTGCTAAGCTACGTCGCAGAGCAGCAGAGGATTGGTTTGATCAACAAAATCACTAACTAGTAGCTGATGAACAACCATAGAATGGAGGATTTATTCCTGATCAATCAATCAATTATCCCAAAAATGGCAATCTCCTCACAAACGCTCGTCCCGCAACACGATCCATTTAGCCCAAAACTTCCAAACAATTCCAGATAATATGGTATCCTGCCGCTCCATTCAACCATTTTGGCACCGATCATTGTGCGACGGAGCCGGTGCCGGACGCATATGTCCACCGGGGTGCCAGTTATGCTCAAGTACACCATCACACAACCGCATGAAGCTACCTGAACTGAAACTGTAACCGGCCATTATATGCACAAACACTTCACTTCAACTGCCTGCTGTACATTTCGGACAACATATCCCGTCGCCCGGATTGCTCCCGGCTACCGAGCCTGTGGTCAATTAACCCCTGCTCGTCCACACTGTTCCGGGTTCCTTCCTTCCCTCTAAAAAGCACCGCAGCTTCCGGTGCTAACCGCTTAGTGCAAATATGGCCGCTCATTAAAATCGTTATTCATAAATGGCACAACTGGAGCGGTGTGAGAAGGGGCGAGAGAGAAGGCGTCCGCAAACGTCATCGTTCCTCGGATGACATCCCCTCGGTATGTGACCTCCTGGCCCACCCCGGGACTCCGCATCCAATATCAATCGTTATTGTTATTGAAATTAGCATAATTCGTGCAATAAACTATAACTTAATTTAACGCTAAAATTCCCGGCAATGTTCCAATTTCCGTCCATCCGGTACACCAATATCCATATATGTTAATCGTTATTGAGCTTAAGAGTTGTGCACTGGCATTGCATACTCGGGCTTTCCCGGCACGGTGCAACGCGCTACTCGGTTGCATGCATTCGACATCGATGTGTCGCCCTGATCCGGTGCACGACGACGACGGGGAAAGAGAGGCTAGTTTATGCTTCGCATCGTTTTGCTCTTTCTACACTGCTGTTTGACCAATACAGTCGGATGCACAGCCGGAAGAGTAAGTTTTGATCGTTGTCGAGGAACTTTTGACATCTTATTGAACTCGTTCCGATTGAGGACGATCCTAGAACCAACTGTTCCGGTGAATTCCTCTCACCGTCACGAGAAAATGAGCAAAAACTCCTTCAAGATCATGGGTTCGGGCACCGTCGGTGTCAAATATCAATAAAAACCTACGAGCTTCTGGATCCGAAATCGACGATACGCCAACTATCGACCTACATTTAATCTCTTGACCACTCGCGATGCTGTGCAGCATTACTTGGTTACTGCTATGCTTATAACTATCAGGAGCCACACACACATGACCACACTCTCATGCACTTATGCTGGCATAATTGTGATTGTGGTCGAGGCGAAACTGCGAATGCAACGACCGGGTGGATTGGGCTGGCATCCAACTTCCGTTCTTACGCGGCGGGAGGCGAGCACTGCAGGCGGAGTTGGAAGGGGGGGGGGGGAGGAGAGGAATGGCGAATTGCTAAAAGCCCCGGCCGACAAATTTCCATTTCACGGCAGGATTACCAAATATTATGAGATCTGGTCAACGCTTAAGTCGCCAACAGGGCCGAACCACCGGACGCTCCGGGATTTGGAGCAGGGAATTTGCTTCAGGAATGACGCGTGGAACAGAACGCGTGTGTGTGTGTGTGTGTGTATGTGTTGTTGGCGCTTGTTACGGTTTTCCGGATGGATTTGGTTGGAGTTATTTGCAATAGTTTTGTTAAGCATTTGGGTTTTTGGTCGATACCGTCGGCCTTCGATTCGATTGCGATTCGTGTTGGGTCGGTCCGTCCGCAACAATGCACCGCGCGCACCCCCCCGTCCCCATAAACGGGCTTGTAAAGGCCAACTTGCATGCCGGATTCATTCGTCGATAATGACCGTTGTTTCGATATTTGCGTAAATCCGTATCAGAACCACCCAAACGCCCAAGATTATTGGCCTCCGCCGGCGCCGCCTCCGCCACCGCTGTCGCCGGGTCGGCCAAACAGAATCGGTTCTATTTTTGGGTAAATCGGGGACCAAGGCCTAACCACCGCCAGTGGGAACCACGAGAGGAAATTCAATTCCAGTATCCCGGTTCGAAAGCGGGATGTTGCGTTCGGTCACCAGGTTCGAAGCCATCGCGGATTACGCGATGTGTTCGCTCCGAGCCAATTCAAACACTGCACCGCATCGAGCCGCTCTGGGTGGTCGGTCAATCTGATCAAATGTCGGCTGCCCAGCACAACCCAACGACCACCAACACAACCACCAGGTTAATGTAAATCAATCCCCAAACCGTGGACTCGGTCATCGATGATGGTGTGCGAAGCTGTTTTCGATAGTTCCGGGTTGCTACGGGATATCGAAGCGAGTATCGACGACGGACCACGGGAACCGGCTGCAATCCCTTCGGTGTGTGTCAAGGAATTAAAAATCAAAACCCTCCCATCGTCATTGGTCAGACCTTCTGGTGCTTTCGTCGTCGTTCGTTCAATCTATGGTTCGTGACCACGTGACCCGCGGGCCGGGAGAGCCAACATATTTATTGGAGCGTAACTAATTTCCAATCTGGCAAAAATCTGGCCACCACCATCGGTACCGCGACTACTGCGGTCAAATCATGAAAATACGGTTCGCGAATTGCAGTTTGCAAGGATTGATTCCCGTCGGTTCGGACTGGACGCCACGGTGCAGGATGAATCCAGAATCCCATGAAAAATGTAGACTTAATTTTCATGTTCACCTTCTTTCTGGTGGCTGTTGGCTGCTTGGCGCGTTTTTCATAGCAGGCTGACGTAGGGAAACCGGACGTAGAACGACCAATTGTAGAAGGGAGGTGAAAGGTACATTCCTTCTGTAAATTGCTTCACAATCTGTAAATGAATTGGAGAAACTTCTCGGCATGCAATCGGACCGGTGTTTGTGTTCATGTTTCGCTTCCAGGAATGTGGAAGGTAAAGGTAAATGCCTTTGCAGAAATTCTACCTTCTGTGACCTATTTGTTTGGTCTATAGAAGGACTGAAATGAAATATTGTAAAGTTATCCCTGGACTTTCAATTGTATCTAGGTCAAAATAAACGGTCACTTCAGTTTACACCGAAAAGAATCTGGAAGAGTAATCGTGATAATCAAAACAAATGCAGGAGCGTAATAATGACTATTAAATTGTATTATAGTCAGAAATAAGCAAATAGCAATAAGGTCAGAAAAGTTGGAGAATGAAGCTAAACATTCGGAAAAGATTACCGATATACTTATTACCCTTTATAGTTAAAATGCAGCAATGGAATTGAACTAGTGTTGTCCTCGAACAAATCCTAGTTCTAAGCGAATGCCACAACACCCATTAGCCAACGGATCGAACTGATTTACCTCAGGCTAGCAGTCTCATTGAATTGCGTGACAGCCGCGTACACACCTGATACACGAGCGACACGCAGGGAACTAACTTGACAGATCCCATAAATCATACCAAGTAACCAGACACCACCAGGCAGACGGACGGCAGCACAGCAACTCGTGCGCAGTATATAGTGAGATGGGCTTTTTATCACCTTCCCCTGGTTGGTCCTCGAATGAAGTGACGGAAGGAGGACACTGTGCTGCGGGTCCCTAGGTATGGTCTCACACATCATCGGCGCCGATCCACGCGCCGGCCTGGAACGGAAATCACTGTCGGCCGAAGATGACAGCCAGTGGCCGTAATTTACTGCACCCAAAGGTAAGGATGCACACACACACACAGGCACGCACAGACACGGGCACAAACAACGGACCGATCGCAAGAAGTCAACCAGAAACGCCGCTGATCGCCTGCTAGCCTGGGCCAGCCAGCCAGCCAGCCATCTGACACCATCGTCCATTTCTCATCTTCCTCATCAATGCTGGACGCGTCGACTGCCAGGAGATAGTAGGAGGAGGAGGAAGAGTGTGTGACGGGGGGTTGGAAGGGCGAGCTGGTGTACTACTCCTCTTGGGAGCCACAGTTTTTCTTCCTTTTCCTTTTTTCGCGCTCTTTTTCGTCGCTTTCGCTCCGTTCATGTTCGTAGTGTCTTATCGTCCTGACGATGCCGGTGAGGGGTCGCTCACTGGACCACGACCACCGTTGGTCCCTTGTTGGATAAAGGAGAGGTGGTTGGGGAGTAGCGAAGGAAAATTGATTTATTGCTTTGTGTGATGTTTTTTGATCATTTTTCTGTGCAGCAACCACCACCAACGCCGCTGTGGCCTTACTTTGTTGACATCCCAAGAGCCGCAGATCGGAGGGCAGGATTGGGGTGGGGGCGAGGGTAGCGATGCCGATCCAGGGAGCCATTACCAGGACCTGCTACCACGGTTACCTCCGGCCGGCATTTTCAATTGTCCACTCGCGGGAATTTCGTTTCGCCCGGTCGCCGGGTCCGGTTCGTTTATTAGAATTTATTGCTCCGTGCATCCCTACCGTGCCTGGCATCATCATCGGAGCGTGGGATCCGGTGGGAGCGATAATAAAAATCGATGGTAGCAATCGGAAATCGCTGGATACCGACACCAATCCAAACTGGCTGGTGTATTCGGGTTTCGGGAACCGTTCGGCCTAACAGGGCATATTGCGCGTTGGAGTGTCTTTCGAAGAGGTATTCGCATCATCATTTAGGTCTTCAACGAGCCACAAACTAGTGGATTTGATTGTGATAAGCAAAAGTGGAATGAATAGGTGTTATGTCATTAGCAGCCGTTTCAGGACTATCACCGTGGGATTAGTGGAAAACGAGACAGCTACGGTTCGGATGCTCTTGCCTAACACCAATGCGATGCTAATGAATCGATTTCTTTTCAAAATTTGCACAGTCATTAACTTCATTAATGAAGTCGCCTCCAGCCATCTTGTTTAGTGATTGATGTTAGATTTTTCACTCCTTTAGAGCATCAAACTGTGCATTCAAACATACAGTCGTAGCTTTCGATGAATTGTGCTTTGTAATCATATTAATGCGAACAAAGAAAAACGTCACAATCCTATTGCCACTATTTATACGAATGTACTGCGAACAGCATTATACTACCAACCTCAATGCCTCAAATGTGTTCCTCTGTGTTTGTGCGTCCATTTGACACCATTGTTTCCATTTGCGCATTAAAAACAATCCGACAGACATTTCATCTCACATTTTCTATTATAAAAGGCATCTTCTTCCTAAGCTCCGTTTCTTGTTCTATGGAATTCCTTGATGAAAAACCTATACTCAAGATGTCTTTCATTATTCCAGGAACAAAACAAAAATCGCTATCTTCGTTTTCTAAAAATAGTTTAAGCCTCTTAAAGCAAACTTGCGTCTGTCCGAGATTCAACCACAAAAGAGATGCGATCCTGCAGAAACAAACATCATAAACTGTGGTATCCATCGTCCGGGTACATCGATGGAGATGACAATCGTTATGGACATCTGCGCGCACACATACACACACAAACACACACGCACACGATTTCACTGCGGTGTTTCCGGTTGTCACGTGCAGCATGTGTACGTGCTGCAAAACAATGATGCAAACGCCGGAAACATTCCGCCTTAAGATCGAGCTACAATGCGATGCGCTTCCACGTGAGATGCACTTGAGAGTGGGAAGAGGGAGCTGATGTAGAAATATCCAACAGAGCGTGAAGCGTAAGAAGACAACACAACTGTTTGGCCCCAAAACAACAACAACAACAACAGCATGAAAAACAGCAACAACTGCGAAAGAACGCGAAGGCAAAGTTCGTTCGTCGAGGAAGCCCAAGTTTTGTAAAACTTTGCTCAGCTGCTCCTAGAAGGAGGTCAAGCAGGAGGAGTTTTGTAAAAGAAAGCTCCAACCACATAGGGGGCCCAAGCCAAAACTTTGGACCTCTCCCCTGGAATCGGTGGAACTTGTGGAGATGTGAAGCCCAAACCCCAAGTCCCAAGTAAACCAACCAACCGTATTCCGAGGATTACCATCTCATTGGCCGTCACCGCTACCACGCAGGGATGCTACTGCTACTGCCGATGATCGCTCGACGGGGCGGTCGCAAGCAACCGGAACAACCGTTCCGTGAAGTCGTAAGTTAATCCTGCTCACCACGGGTACTGCACAACTTACGTCCCCCTCGAGTAACGGACCTTCCCCAAGTGTTGTCGTATTCATGTCGCTCACTAGCACATACACCGAACCGACTATCTGTCGCTTTCCTTGCTCATCTTCCACTTGTTTTCACCCGCCATAAACAAGATTAGCTGGAGTGATTTCACTTTTTTGTGGCCCGACGTCCCCAGCTGGACTGGATGTGTGCCTGACGCGATGTGGACCGTCGCTCAGCATCGCTAACCGGATGCAACGATTCAAAGGAATTTTCAATTTTTCCCCGGATCTTTTTGTGCTGTTTTCCACCGGGGTGGTGCATGGGGGAAGCCTGATGTACTACAGCAGATCGGTGCCAGTAACCAGGACAAAACTTTTGTTTGGCGGCACTGTTTACTGTTCCTCCTCTGGTGGGTCTTCTACTTTTTGTTTCTTCTGCATGAAGTAGGGCTTCGGGAGCGCATAATGCAGCCAGGGGGGACATAGCAACGGTGCCTTCACACGCGCGCACACATACACACACACACACGGACACATACGAGCGCTCATGAACCATCACAGCTCACTCGTGTGACGCAATGAACAAAAGGATTCGCTGGCTGCGAGTAGGCTACACGGTCTGGCAGAGCATTGGGAAAGGGGGGGGGGGGAGGGTCCTGCCGTGTGCGCCACACATCGTGCAACAATTGGTGCACTGTTCTTATGATGCCTGCCGCGGTCGAAAGCGCTACAATTGTGATGCACTTTTGAGGACCATTAGGAGGCATTAGTGTTGTTTGCTTCAACTGGTTACACTGTTGGTGACGATGGGAAGGACAAGTGTTCCAGGGAGTTTCAATAATACCTCCTGTTTCAGTGAATTCTATTAATGATAAGCAATTTAAACTTATCACAACTCCGCTTCCTCACGGGCACTTTAGAGCATGAACATGGGGAAATTGGAACATTCCCAACGATCGTCCTCACGTGGTGGTGCTTCGTTGGTGGATTCATTGCCAGCGATGCCAGCTTGCTACGATGCTTCCGACGAGCGAACGAGCGTCATAGGACCCACACACACATACTTCGTGCGCTCGGAATCCATGAATTAAGTTTTGCTAGCGTGTTGAGTTTAATTTTCCGCCTGAATGCATTTCACATGAAAGAGCGGAAGTTTGGAAATAAATCTCAGCTTCTCGCGCTTCTTTCACCGACAGCAGCACCGGCTTCCAGGTGTGTATGTGTGTATGTCTGAACGTGTATGTTCGTAACGGTTGGTTGGATGAAAGACAAAAGGCGACATCAGGCGAAGCTCCGCTCGAGTTCGAGAAGAGAGTGAAAGAGAGAAGAGAGAGAGAGAGAGAGTTTGTGGGGGAAATCCTTTTCACTTTGCAAGGACTCCATCGATCCCTGCAGCAGCGGCAGCAGCAACAGAAGCCGTTTTGATGGTGATGGTGAGTGGCGTGTGTGACGTCTTGTTGCACTGAATCAATTTGCAAGATGAATAAGGAGGGCGGCTCCATGTTGAGCGGGAAGCAAAACGACCTCACGAGCTACGCCGTGCGACCTTTCTCCGAGTGGGACAATTGTGTATTCATCTTTTTGATTAATTTACTCATTAGCTCTCAGCGCTTGCTTAGCGAAATGAGTTTTCGGAAAACACATCGCATTGGTTGACAGATTCATCTCCAAAGGTTGCTTGCAGATTGGTAAAATGTTTTACTTTTATCGGACGAATCGCCGTATAAACGGAGAACATTAATTGTACATAAGGATAGTTATGGAAACCGTTAATTGTTCTCTACAACTTTCGTACAACTTTCAAGCCATATTATGGCATATGGCATTAAACAGACAGGAACAGACAATGTCGTCCTGTTGCAGGAGCATAAGAATGCTGGGCGATGGCGAGGAAATTAATTTTCTGAAATGCTCATTGCGCGTAACGTAATTATAGTATCGGAACATGGAGCGAGCGAGATAACATTTCCAAACAAGAGATTCGAACAAGAAAATCCAGCTCCATATCCATCGTTCGTGCTCCCCAGAACAGGCATCAAGGAATGGAAATAAGGGGTGGGCGAGAAAGTTCACAGAAACTAAAGACCAATCAAGCGCACGTTTGCCTTTATTATCGGTCAATCGGCATAAGAATACTTATCATTTGTGCCAATCAAAAATGGAAGGCAGCTGCACCTCCAATATGCCCGCCGCTCCCTGACTAGCCCGGGACCTCCAGAGGATTAATTATAATTCTCCCGTGGGAGGTGGACCATTGTCGCAGCGCTAGAAACTCTCGGGAGAAATTACACCGGGAGGCAACAAAGGGAAAGGAAAGCGAACGGAACGGAAGGACGGATCGGTTGCCTCTCGCCCACTCGTTCACCAGCTACCGGATAGTTTCGATGCTTTCAATTGGAATATTAAATTTTACGACTTTTTAATCCCATCAAACGGCATACCATCATTAAGCCAGCCAGGGGTCCACCATCTCGTGCCGGGCGCTCCTGACCTGACGGCAGCAGCACCCGCAGCAGCACACGGTCCCAACAAGGGATCATTAAATTTAATATCATTCCGGTTGTTCCTTGGTTCCCAGAAGCAGCAGCGACCGGCTAGCCGGGTGCACTTCTGACCTTAGCTTCTGACCGAATCGAGTTGCACGAACGAAGAAACTTTCATCGTTTTGCAATCGAACACACTGCCCACCTGCTCACCTGGTTGGCTGTCCCTGCTTCCAGAGGTAGGATCCACGGGACATGGATCATCCCCTCTCCTCCTTCTTTGCGAAGGGAGAATACGAACATTCTGGATTGGTTTCTTATTCCACCGGAAGCCGATTGGAGGACCGGGGAAAATCAACGGAATCGTAGGCGTTCTTTCATTCCCGCTGTCCGGATCGTCGCATAGGAACAGAATTCGTAACAAAAAAAAAACTCTGGCTGGCACTCGTCCCACGACCGCTCTAGGCACGTACGCTATCGCCACG
>NC_064874.1:83728652-83763652 GCF_943734745.1 Anopheles darlingi
TGTCCTTGTGCATCTCATAACCTCCAGGGGAATGTGAGTGAAATTGACAAAACTATGAAGATAAAAGTCCTGGGAGTGGGCTGCAGAAAGAATGCTGCGATTCGTTGCATCCGCATCTCCGGTGCTCTGCTGTAATGCTGGATTGCTACCACGGCATCGCTGGCGGTGATCACTTCTATCTATGGCAACGTGGTTCCCGAAACTCCAACTCTTGATCTTTCCAACAAAACCCCTTTTACGATTCTGCGTTACCTAGCGCACTACAAGTTGCCGGTTTTCTGTTACAACCGTTTTGCGATGTTGCCGAGCAGGCGCTGCATTCCGTTTTATTTGAACCGATTTCTTCGAAAAAGTAACCAAATTCTCGGCCTCCGCTTCTCTCGAGCCTTAAAGTAGACAATGGAAAAGGGACGGAAAGCACCGGAAAGCACCGGAAGTATTCCAGAGCAAATCCCGACGAATGGCGACCCTCATTTGCAGCAACAACCAGCAGCAGGACCATCTCGTGCTGAAGACTGAATCAAAGATTAGATAAATTTATATTCAATTAAGAGCTGCTTCTTGCAATTAAAACTAAGCTCACACCGCACACCACCACGGCAAGTTTGTCTCGATGAACTGCGACGACGACGACGACGACGACCTACGGCAAGTTCCTCCTCCGATCGGTGTTTCGGCTAATTTGCGAAGGACAACTTTATCATCGGCTTCGCTACAATCAGCCACGATGCTCAGGGGCCACGATGCTTTAGTTGGGTTGCCCTTCACAGCTTCACGGGCGCAGCGCGGTGGGGCCCCACCAGGATGGCTGATTGCATCAAAGCCAACAACCGCCACCATGATTGGGTTAACATGAAACGACGATGAAACCACGGGACACCTCTCACAGCCTCTCCCGCACAACACGAACCGACAGCGAACCCATCGGTCGCGAAAGGGCGAAATCCTTTAATCCGCTTTGCCATCGCCGAGGTCTGGCCGCGCGATTCGGTTTCGATTCAATCAACGATTATAATCCCTTAGTCTGCCGCTTAGACGCGGGCCGCCGCACAATCGTAACACAAAACTTGGTTCCCTTCTATCAACGGCAACGGAATCGAAATTGGTTGCCTCCATCAACACCGACCAAAGAAGAGGAGGGGGAGAGGGTGGAGGGGGGCAGAGGGTGGCACTCATATGCCGGATGCAAGTAGTACGGTATCATCCCCCTCCCCCTGCGCCTCAATGAAGTAGCTCGCGCGACCTGACCTGAAGTTGGAAAATATTAATTTCAACTTTTGCTCCACGACGTAACTGAGGGAACTATAGTGCTCGGGCCCTTAACTGTGACAAGACACACGGCGAATACACGGTGCCAGTGGAACAGCGGATTAGTGAGTACCGTGGCTAGGCATGTGCAGAAGACATCCATCATTCAATCAGTCCAACCACTCCTCACACACACACACACAGACCGCGGTGTCAACGAAGTAGAATCCGGGAACAGCAAGATTTGGTACCGATAGGAAGCACCATCTTCAACCCGTTTCCATTTCACATAAATTGAATCGAGATAAGCATTGAAAGCACACAGACACAAGGAACACGGTACACGCGGAAGCACATAAAAGGAGTAGACAGGACCAGGGGCACCCCCCAGCGCAGCAGCAGCACAACCAATCACGACCGGACCTGGTGGTACTGCTTCGCTATCGGAAGGGCGAATCTGGACAACGACACGAGCCGGTGATGATACGGCAAAGTCTCTGCGGGCTTCCTTTGTGCAGAAGCTCCCGGAATGGGATGGGTGTGTGTGTGTGTGTGTGAGTGCCACGAGATTGGACCAACTTGGAACCAGCGAATCCCAGGGAGTGAGCTTTTCGATCGGTTTCCGCGTTCTGCCGGCTATAGTTTGCACAGTTTACAGGGGATCGTGAGCAGAATTTTGGAGCATGAATTTAATGCTTTTATGGACGGTTGGTAGTTACCAGGATGCTGGCCCGGGATGGTCGCATCTTCTGTCAACACTTCCCTCTGGTGGAGCTCTCTGTTTCCAGTTTCCGGTTTCTACTGTATGCTCGAGCTAATCGCAAAGCGCCCCGGTGCGAGCTGGCTGATGGGCATCGCTTCTCTGCATGACGAATCCGGCGCCAAACTCATCGATTTGCTTCCACGCTTTGGTTCCTTTGAGTTTCTTACAGGTCTTGGGATCAAGCGGATCCAGTTCTTGAGACCACACAGCAAACAGTGGTAGGCGCACGAGCTACGAGAGATTCGGTATGTATCGCTTTCACGTAGAGATTTACGGATGGGAACACGTAAGGATGAGTGTTAATGGAAGGTAATCGAATTTACACCTTCCCCGGGGCATCCAGGATCCGCGTGGGACGCGTGTTGTAGAATAATAAAGAATCCAGGGCATTTGGATGGGCTTGGCAGCAGTGAAAGGGAGTTCTGCATTATGCAGATGCATTTCTCAAAGAATGGCAGATAAGACGGTGATACCGCTGTGATGATGTAGGATCCCGGATTGTTGCGAAAGAAACCAATATCGTTGCCAACCGTCAGCCAACTCTAGCTTCTGCTGCTTTCCATCAAACTAATAGTAACTGCTACTCGGATACACCTGAATACACGTGAAACACATAAAAGCTACGCGAATCCAAGGGAAGCAGTAGTTCTCGCTGTAAAACTCAAACATCCATTGCACACAGCTGCAGCTACATCGTTGGTTGCAGCACAACTTTTACAATAAGCGCTTGAGCAAAGACAGCAACTACATATCGCATCTCGAACTACAGCCATCCTACAGCCAATCCTCGTCAATCTAGCGTGTCCAACCGGTAACGGTGCAACGGTGCCCACCAGGGATTTCGGGCACGTTCAAATCTCGCAATCCCCCTCTCCAGGCCACCCCCAAAAAGAAGGTTACCGCGTGCAGCAGGACACAGAATCGTTTGCAAAATTCATCGCGCCCCTGCTTTGCCATAAGTCTCCGAGTCCAGCCTCCGAATCCACAAAAGGCGTATGCACCACGCTCGTCCGAAGCTTCTTAAAGGCTTAACCTAGTGGGAGACCGGGAGACAACAGTGCGGCGACGTGGTGAACACCTGCGGGGACACTCTGCTATTCTGTCCACGGGACACTCGGGACCGGGTATGGCGATGAATAATTGCTCTGCTCTAACCGTTCGCGGGACTCGTCGCTTCCTCGAGATGTTGATTAATAGAAAAGGACACACTACTTCACTGGCAGGACACTACAGAGGAGAATCCTATCAAATTGCTCGCCACCGATTCGTTCATTATCGATGCACCTTGCAAGGATTTCTTCGTTCCTGTCGTTTTTTTTTTTTTTTGGGTAGATAATTAACCCACCAGCAAAGCGTTCGACATTCATCTTTCAACACTTTTCGAGCGACCTCTTCCCGTGTTCGGTCCTGTATGTTGCCCGCAATGTTCCACTGTGAAATGTGGTGCTGCAGATTGAGACCATAAATGGACTCACACCGTTCCCAGTGCTATCCCGGAGATTAGATCCCGGAGGAAAAGGGGACCAACGCGCCGATATCCCACCGGTACAGCCTGCTAGCGAAAGGCGGACATTCTGAGCACCGCACCACTCCGCAGTCCTCGTCGGTCCAGCCACACGTTCAGCGCTCGGAAGAAGTGCTTAAAATTTATGGCCGCCACCGTGAGTGTGACAGTAATTTTAAGTTATTTCTGACATATTGGCACCACACGAAACTGCGCTCCATCGTCAGGGAACGTAGAAAGGGAAGGCGACCACGGGGACAGGGGGAATGTCGTGCCGGATCGTGATGTCGGACCCAGGAGCCCGTGTGCCCGGTACACGTGCTGAATGGGATCGTTCCCTTTCCTCCTCCTCGTCGTCGTCGTCGTCGTCGTAGTGATGGTAGCCGTTCATCGCGTGCATCTCAGGATGCCGCTTGGTCTCCCAAGTTGGTCCCAAAAGTTGGTCCACCACACGACGGAACCCGGGATGGTGTACCATCCGGTGAAAGGATTCCGGTTGTTTCGCATGTTTCGGGTATAATTTCTGCTGTCGACAGCTCTCCTCTCCGCGCTCTTTCCCTCCCCCTCAGACACCGGACACGGCATGCCACACGGGGAGGCCTTTCAGACGACTGGCTGCCGCCTGATTTATGTCATCCAGCGCAACCATATGCAAGCAATCAGCAAGTCAGTCAGGCAAGCAGGCAGGCAGGCAGACGGGCAGGCAGGCAGGACTTGGTTTGTACATTGGCGCATTGGCCAAGTTTTTCAATCTCGGCGCAATGGATCTACTGCACGGGGGACCGAGAGAGAGAGAGGAGTCCTATTCAGCGCTGGAGCATTATGCATACATGAGCCGCACCAGTTCGACTGTTTCGCTGGATGGATTAAGATGGAAGATGGGACAGCAGGCAATACAACTTATTCCGTCTAATACCCTTTCCGATCCGATCGTAACGGCCACCAGCAGCAGCAGACTCACAAGGAGTTTGGTCTGCACGTGCTGAGCGCTCTTCAATCACTTGGCAGATGATGCCCGCCAGCCCTCTACAGCTTTTGCCCGTTAGATTGGAGTGCGCACCGTGCGCGCACCGAGCCTAAACCGCGTCAACATGAACCGCGTGTAATGGGTGTAGGCTGCGGAGTGTGACGAGATGGAAATCAATTAAGTTTCCGCGACTCTTTGGCAAACTGTTTGTCCTCAAACTCAATGACGGCCCTCACTCGATGAATGTTTGCTCGGTCTGTTGTAAACTCGGCATGTAGTTGTTGTAGTACTCCATGTACAGACGCTAGAAAGGAGGATTTTCATCTCGACCTCGCTCGCTCACTCGCTCGCAGTTGCTGGAGTAAAGTTTGCCAGTTCATTAAAAATCCATGCAAATATGGTTCGCTGCGTTGTATGCGCTGCCTGCTCGCGCTCATAAGCGCCAGTCATTGTTGGTTCTTGATGGGAAAGCATCTGGATGCAAATCTTGTTTCCGCATTTCGCACCCACCCACCCACCCACCAACTCACTCAAAACCACTATTGCCAGCAACTGGATGCAATCAACTGCACCATTTCAGCGTAAAAGCTTTTTCTCTTCATTGCGGTAATGTGCTGGTGCATGTTTTGCATCCCGGATCATACACAGTCTTGCCGAAATGTTGTTTACCATCGCTGGAGCGCTGGTTCGCGTGGTCTTGCAATAAGTTGATAAGAGATTCGCATTTATTATGTTGTAATAGGAGTTTGCAAAAGTACTAATGCTTCGTTTATGGAGATGCAAAGTAAATAGCAGACATGCGGTCGTACCTTACCGAGTGAGCACTCTCGGTTGAATGTTATTAACATTATTATGTTAACAGGTACATCTTCACAGAGTACTGCTTTTTTCTGCTCTATTTGGGAGTTCCTCGATGTTTATTGAAGAAAACTCATAATATGCAACCAAAGCTTTGATCCAAAGGTAATTGCCAAATGTGTGCGCAGGTAAAACGACTCGCTGTTATGTTATGTTAAGGTTCACGAACATTGAGTGATGTCAGTATATAAGTAGCTAAAACAGATTGAAAAAAAAACTGATTAATCACGGTCACACTGATAGGTCAAAAAGTCGATTCCATTTCGTGAAAGATGCCTCAATGCTTCAACCGCGGGAGTCAAGCGTTCATTCCGGAACTGCCCTAATTTGCGCCGTCCTACAGCCACCTAACGGTGATAAGCAAACAGCCCGCAACGAGCGCTTCGATTTATGCATATTTTGATGAACCACTCGAGATGGGCCGATTCCCGCCATGTTAAGGTGCTGCACCAGATGGGTGGTCGATGTGGTTTACAAACTCGCACCAGCGTCCCGGGCATAATAGTGCATAATGTACGGTTGGCTAGCCAGACCAGGCCAAGCGTAGGTAGATACACGGAGCATCGTGTGCTCCTGTGGTCTGACGCAGCACCACGTTGCAGTACGCGGTATGGAGAGTGCATGGAACGCACGAGTTAACGAACATTCCATCACAAACGGTGTGCTAGCGGCAGGATGGAAATGCCAAATATGCATATCTGTGCAATATCAGTAAAAGCATTTACAATATTTTAATGGAACATGGCCGGATGCATTTTCGAGGTTCGCGACACGAGAGCGCGCTCGAGGCGGCCCAGGCTCCCGGCTGCTAGCCTTCTGGTTCCGGTAGGATGGCTCTGAAAGGTTTCTACGCCGGTGTAACGATGTGCCAGGTGTGATTACATGCAGGGGCATGGAACATGCGCCAGCATTCTATCGCTGACAAGCGACCTAAAGAACGTTCCTGTAAGCGTGTCCGTAATGTAAGCCCTCGAAGGGAGCTGTGTGACGATATGTTAAGGCCTCACAACAACCGAATTCGGAATCAAACCATGACATCCACGTGTTCCTCGCTATGTTTGCAGCCTGCAGCCTTGCCTATAAACTCGCTCCCACTGCCACTGCGTTTATTGATTCCCGAAAATATGCTGGTGCTGCCAAAAAAAAAACAGTGCTTCCTCCCGTTTGCAACGCTGCGAACAGGACATTTGTACCTTAAATCTTTTGTTTGCACCCTGCTGCCACTCCTTTTCCTAAGGATCTAAGTGTGTGTATGCGTGTGTGTGAGTGTGTTCTAAGAACTAAAACTGAACCCCGCGGACACCGGGATTCACCGAAAAGAACCAAAGAACGTTCCAAAAACAAAACGGCTCTGTCCGGTTAAAGTACAAGGAAGAGAAACAATACAGAAGTATCATAGTTAATCACAATTCCATTCCACTTAACACCTAAATGGAGCCCCCGTCTTACGAGCTCCCAGTTTTCCGTTCCGCTTCCGCTATGGCAACATCCTATGCCGGGTGCATATCGCCTCACCGTGCTTAAGTTCATGTGACAAGAAGTGTGTTTGTGTGTTTGCTTCCATCGCGTCCATCGTGTCGTCCATTACAGCCAGCCTGCTGACCGCTAACGACCCCTCGGGTTTCCTCGGGTGGCACCATGGCCGGCCGGGGTACTCTTCAACCGAACCGGAGCTTTCGCTTAAGCGTCCAAAAACTGGCCAACTTGATGGCGACGAAATGCACGACCAGCGTGACGACGTTGAACAGATAGTTCCCAGGGACGACACCGAGCTCGCGCATCATCGTGTTCGGTTTCCTGGTGGTAAGCAGGAGGACAGTAAACGAACGGTAAGTTAGAATGGTGGTCAGATAACCTAGCGCCCAACGCCCAACGCCCAGCGCAGGCAACACTTACGCGTAGTGACAGTAGATCTGGTCGCCCGGGCATACCAGATCGGCCCGATTGTCATCGTAGGCTGTGAGGACGAGCGCTTCGAAGCCGTAGCGGTGTGACGAGAGGTAGCTGATGCCACGCATCGCTTCCGACATGTGGCTGAACATGATGAAGAAACCGCAAAACACAAACATAAAGCACGTCATGATGGCCCCGATGAACGTTCCGTTCTGTTTACAGGCGGAAGGAAGAGAGATTTTAGGAATAATAAATGTTTCCTGGTGGTTGCGTCCGGCTAATGGTTTGGTGCTTACGATTTCGTTAAGGAATGTTCCAAGAAACAGACCGAACCCATCGGCTACGATTGTGTTGAGTACGAGGACGGCGGTAAACATCAGGTACCGTTCCAGTTCGCACGGTTGCGACGTCATCGAGTACACGATGGATGCGTACACGATGGTGAAGAAGATCTGAAAGCCATGGTCCGAGCATTAGAGGGGTCACAACACACACCACCACCGGTAAATCCTTACTCACCTGCACCGGCAACGAGGTTAACATGGAGGCCACGAAATACGTCCGGATCTTGTACCACCGGTTGAATGATTCCTTCTTCAAGATGTTCATCTCGTACGGATCTGCAATGAAAGACGAACGGACAGAGTTATAATCTGCTTCAATGTCCAGTATGTGTGCTCGAGAACACTTACACTTTAACACGCCCGGCATGAGTGTCGTGTACCAGAGATACAGGATGTGTACCAGGAACGAGGCCACGTTGGAGATCGACTTCGTGGCGTTAATACCAGAGTCACCGAACAAGAGCCCAATCACGATCGCACACACGATGTGCACGAACAGCTTCAAGTGCGTCACGGTCTGCGTACGAATGGGAGTTAGTCCGTTAGTAATCGACACCTCACGATACCTCGGATTCCCAAAGGATCGATCTCCTTACCCAATCCCGATACAGCTGAATGTTGGCGCGCTTCATCAGAATCAACAGTTTGGCAAACTCGGACGGTTTGCGGTGTGGTTGGCCCGGTTTCACGGGGAGACCGGTCGTTTCCATCGTCAACGGTAGTGCCGCGTCCATCGCTTCCAGTTCCTCCATTATCCGGTGTCCACCCTGGTACTCGGCATCATTGTGATTGCTATCGTAGGTTGGTGGTGGTGGTGGCGGTAACACTGTGACCGTTGGTACCACTAACCGCCAGCTAGGATCAGTTGCGGCCTTTGCTAATGAGTCCGTGAAGTTACCGTACTCCTTGTTCGTCACCTCCAGTACTGCACGCGAGAAAGGACCAAACGGAACCGTGGGAACGTGTTACCGCGTAGGAAGGAAATCGGGAAACAACTTACGATAATCGGCCGCATTGTGGTACGGTGGACAGTGGAGTCCGACGGAGCGCAAGTATGGGACGGTGTTAAGGGCGGTTCCCTGGTACACGCAGTTCCCATCGGCCAGCACGTACACGTGGTCAAACATTTCGTAAACGGTGGCGGACGGTTGATGGATCGTGCAAACGATGGTGCGGCCTTCCCGGGCCAATCCTTGTAGCAGCTTGATGGTGTAGAGCGAAGACGAACTGTCCAGTCCACTGTATCAGTCACCAAGGAGAACCAATCGCAAACGACAATGTCCGGTCGATCCAGTGTGTTAACCCAAGTCATAAAACAGAAAACCGAAAAAAGCTTCGTGATGATGATGACTTTATATTTTCGGCGCAAATTAAAACAGAAAAAAACCCATCGCATTTTGATAGACACAAGAGAAAAACTCCTCAATACTGATGGGCAATCCACATTCTGAGGAAAAGTCGCCATAAAAAAGTGAAATAGTTTATAAAAAACTAGGGAAAAATACGTAACCGATGTTCAAAGTTACTAACATTTTAACCGTAATATATTTACGATGGAAAAATAGTGGAAAATGTGTTTTTTCCCAACATTTTTACCCTCTTCTTGATTGATGAGCCTGGTCCGTACTACCATAAGGGTCCTGCGATCACAATTGCCTACCTTCAGGGGTAGAATTTAAAAAAAATACCGTTACGTGACAAAACGAAACGTGAGAAGACAAAACACACAACTCCGGCTCATTCAAAAAATGGACTCCAAAATGGTTACATAATGAAGACGTGAGCTGGCTGGGAGGCGATTCCGGCTTTATCCCCCTGCCAAATCGATGCTAAAAATGTCTTGCCGGATTTGGCAGCACACGATGTCACGACCACAGAATTGTCCACCCCGGGGGAGAAGGCAAAACTGAAAAGCGTAACCCCGTTCAGGACGAGGAACGTCCGCCTTTTTGGGGGACTCCCGGTGCTTGCGATTTACTTACGTCGTTGGTTCGTCGAGGAAAAGGATCGGCGGATTATCGATAAGCTCCAGTGCGATTGATAGACGTTTCCGTTGGCCACCGGACAGGCTGCCGCAGCGTGTCTGCTTGCAGAAGCTCAGATGCAGCGTGTCGAGAATGTTGTCAATCTGCGTTTTGGTCAACGTTTGGTACACCAAAAGGAATGAAAAGAAGAGAACGGAACAAAGGGTACAATTGCATAACGCGGTCAAGGATGCGCCGCCGTTCCGGGTCGGTCCGCCCAAAAAGAATCCACCATACTCACCAGCCGATGCTTTTCGGTGCGGTTGAGACTGTTGGATGAAACTTTCAAATCGCAGGCCATCACCATGATCTCCTCGACGGTGAACAGGGGTTGCAGATAGTCCTCCTGCAGGATGTAGCTGCACAGCTTCCGGTTGCTGTGACCATTGCCACCGAACGAGAGTTTCCCCTTGACGCCTTGCGTTCTGGAAGAACCCGAACCGGATTGTGAGGTTATGTGTTTTTGGGGGCGCGCTTACGTAATCAAAGCGGATGGCCCACGAAAGGCGCTCGTGCTTACATGTAACCGGTCAGGATGTTAAGCAGGGATGATTTGCCGGCCCCGGACGGGCCCATGATGGCGGTCAGCTCACCAGACTGGAACCGTCCCGAGACGCCGTTAAGGACATGTTTTTTCTCTGTGTTTGGATGGAAGAATGAGGAGATTTCGGAATTCATTAGCGAGTGTAGCATAAAGACACGAACCGGCGGAAATACCAAGTACGAGATTCGAACGATTCCCTAGCACGCCTTGAATGCGTTCGGTTCCCGCGTCGGGTAAATGGGGCCGGAATGTTAATTGCACCACTCAGGTCCCATGACCTCGTGATCTCCTGTAAAGCACCGCGCTAGTGCCACGGCAAACAGCGCTGTTTACACACCATCCTTCACTACTGGTGCACTTCCGTTCCGGAACGCATCCTTGAGCATCCGCACTCAATGCTAATCAAGCGTCGTCGGTCGGTCTGGTTGGTTGGTACCGGCTTGACTGCTGACAAACACTGGAATTTCCGAGGCCAACAATTAACACTTCGCACCATTGAAACCGGATCCGGATCTCGCCACAGTGCACTTCAGCTCACACTCGAAAGTGAAGGATGGGCCACCAGACCACGGGGCTGCCGACTACTCCAGCAACATACATGCCAACGCCGCCACCGCCGCGCCGCCGCAAGTGTAGCGCCTTCAGTGGTCCATTTGCATCCCACTCGAGCGCGCGACCCTTGGCATCATCTGGTGCAACAGATGGGAATGGAAGTGGAGCGTTCGGATGTGAATGCACCGGAATGGTTGCTGCATCGCGCTGCAATTCGATGACACTTGACCGCACTGTCCAATGGTTCAACATAAGCGGGAGCATATTCGAGAAACGATTTGCCAGCCAACGGAATTTACCAACCATTATAAAACTTCCATCAAAACGGTGCTTAACAGATCTCCAGTAACAGCTTCCCTTCCAGGATATTCATTTTAGAGTAAAGGTTGGAAGCTAATATTCCAAGTTCTTAACTCATATGGCTCTGTTATTGATACATCGAGCATCCTTCATCCGAAAGGTCGCTGCTGGAGACTGGCATGTTACAATTTCCTGCCCCCCCTGGATACAAGTCGTTTACCACTAACACACTGCACTAACGAGTTATCACTCTACCCGGGGGATAGGAAGAAACACTTTCGTCTGCTTAGGTTAGCTTTCTGCATTTTTGACACATCCTTACGCGGGATCATGGTTCCCGAGTTCTCGTAGAAAACCGATAGATGCTGGAACGCCCCCAGAAGTTGCCAGGAGTGGCCACTACACTAACAGTTTGCCAACTAGCCTTGCTGTCGCTCGAGCTCATGATTAAACCACTCCAGGCCAGGCAGGCTTACGTTGCAACCCGTACCTAAGCCCTCTTGGAAGGTGCTGGGAGCTTCACACATCCTTCATGGTCGTTTCCGATTGTGCACATCATGGTCACGAGCACGAGATTTTGAGCATCTATCGTCCGTTAGCCGACCCATAATGAATTCTGCTGACGAGCAACCCTTTGGCGAGGCACATGCTGCTCTGACGAAGGGCTCGTAATTGAATTGCGGTGGCCAATGTTCCGGGCCCCCAAAAGTGCCTTGCTTGGCACATTTTCACACCAGTTCTTTCTTCGATCCTGCCTTCTGGTGAACCTAATGTGTTTCAGTGCGTGCTGCACTCAAGGATGCAAATAAATATATTACATGCCCTCCGGCACCGTACCATCACTCATCGTCGTCATCCATTTGTCTCAATTTCTAAGTGACGTGCCTTGTTGGATGCTTTACAAATGGTCGGTGAACACAAATCACGAGCTATCATTAATTATGCACCGATACAGCCGGCCCTTTGACGGTTTGGCCACTCGGGCTTTGCCTAGAGCATTGCTACGTACGACTTCCGCCCTTCCGTGACCGATCGGGTGGGTCAAAAAGATCAAAACCCGACAGATCGATCCGGGGCCGGTTGGAAGGATTATTCAAATGCTATGATACTGATTCGCAAATGACACATGTCAGGGACACCGCCCGGCCAACGGATCAGGTAGTCCGCTTGACTATAGTCACTGGCAGAAATCATTTACTCAGAAGCAAAGACTCGTAAATCATACATTCATTAGGCATTAGCTCAAGGGAGCTATATGGAAATGATGCTTTGACATTTGAGGGGCCCGGTGTATGGTCTGAGATATAGGGGATTCTTCTGCGGTTTCTCCTGTCTGGAAAGATGAATACTATTATTGTGTGAGATGAATAGGACGTCTTCCTGAACGCCCCATAATGATGGCGCCAGTGATGCGCAAATGCATCTCCCATCATTAAGTGAAATGGAACAAATATTCTCTATTGAACCACCTCACCTTATCGGTGTTTATCACAAAGGTGCAACAGGTTCAGATTGCAATTAAAGAGATCAAGCCAGTTCTAAACTAACAATGGCGCATTCCTGTTTCTCCTTATTGAGCCCAACACAATCGAATCGTTGGATAAAGAAAACCGGAACAGAAACGACAACGACGCCACCACCTAAACTGGGAAAACATCTCCTCATTATCAACGCCGATTCGACTCAAAGCAGCCGATGGTACCGATCGGCATCGTAGTAACACGAAAGTGCTAATGAGCCTTCGCTCTATATCGGGAGGACGTGCGCCCCGCTGCTCACGAGAAGAATGTCACGTTCACACGGCGTACGCACCGCACGTGGCCGATGACCCATTCCTCCAGCCCGAGAAGGACACTAGAACGACTACTGTAGTAGTAGTAGTAGTAGTAGTAGTAGTAGTAGTAGTAGTAGTTGGTTCTTCTCGCTTCAACTTCCGATGTCACGCACCGCCATGACAGCTAGCAGCTCATTAGAAGCGGCTCAGTGCGGCAACTGCGTTTTCACCGAGCGGATAGTCCCTGGCACCAGTAATAAGAGACACTCCAATGCGAATGGCGCGTTCAAGCATGGTGTTGCACACTTTAGCACGCCTCCCGGTTTGCTGAATGGCTAATGCAATTGCGTGGCCCCTTGCCATGACAGGCCACTGACGTGTCGTGGAGAATTGCGCGTATAGCTAATCAAATCAGAGCAATGCGATAGCCACGGGCCATAAGGAATTGCATCTTACATGCGGAACTAGGCGGGGCAGCTCCTTGTCTCCAAGAGCCCTCCTCTTTCTTACGTCCGACGTGACGACACGACACGACGGTCGGTCAACCGGTTACACAGAGGTAAACAGGTACCCGGTGCTCTTTTACGACGCGTTCCTAACATCATTGACCAGCACCGGTGGTTTTTTTTTTTATTAAAAATCGCTGGTGAAGTAATGTGACCAGAAATAAGACGAATTCGATTGATTGCAGTTGCCAAGACGTGTGATTCAGAGTCAGCGACCACATTGCTTAGTTGGAGCAGCTCAACGCAGTTCCACCAGGCAGGTCAAAGGGGTCTGGAAACTTTGAGCTTGCGTTCATTATCGTATTTTACTGGAATAATAAATAAATATTCATGGCATAATTAGGCAGGCAGGTAGGCAGAAAGACTACTCAAAGGCCCTCCCATTCTAGGTGGCACGTGGCGTACACCGGCGCGCGCGATAGCGAACAAAGTTGCTACACACTGTGTGCGCCTCCAGCGTAATGACCGGTGAGAAGATAAGTTTTCATTTGTTTTTCCCTAAAGGCGATACCATAGCTCCATTAGCTTTGTCCATTTGGGTTTCCATGTTCGAACAGCACACGAGCCCATAATTTTCCAACCCATTCGCAGCAAGTTGTTGACGTGCTAATTATAACTTTTACCGGCTTCTATCTGTTTGTCTCAATCCGAATGCTGCTGTGATCGTTAGCCACGATTCGCACGCTGCGCGATTGTCGGTATGAATGCGCCAAATGATTACCATACGCTGGTCATTAATGCAGTCACAAGCCTGGATGACGGTGTCCGTCGGATTACACTTTATTGCATTGCATCTCCGGCGCGCAGCACCTGGGGTACTGTCCCTGAACCGATGCTGTCAGCCAAAATCACACAAACCACAGACACTCTCTGTGGCACTCTCGGGCGCGTTACATTCCTTGCTGGCCGCTTCCCTTGCTGAATGCATTTTTCGTGGCAGCCACAACCTTACCAACCGTTTCCATAAACACGTGAGCCATCTGTTCGAACCAACTGCCGATCTTTCCGGACGCACCGCCACCGTCACCGTCACCTCCACCGAAATCG
Source organism: Anopheles darlingi (assembly GCF_943734745.1). NCBI lineage: Eukaryota > Metazoa > Arthropoda > Insecta > Diptera > Culicidae > Anopheles > Anopheles darlingi. Next base: position 83,742,977 of record NC_064874.1, read on the forward strand.
ATCAGACGTTTGCGTCGCTCCTGGGTGGTCGGATTGAGCGCCGAAGTGCCCACCTGCGCCTCGACCGATTCACTTTCCGCACTGTAGTCATTGCTGTCCATGCTGGAGTGGGCATGGCTGGCATGGCTCGCTGCCGATCGCTTCCTTCTCACCTCTCCGTCTGGTGCGACCGTTGTTCGAGCTCCTTTACCACCACCATCACCACCACGACAAGGGACAGGTGATCGTTTGGGGCGCTTTCCAATGGTCTCACTGTGGCTGGTATCTCGTTTGCGGCGGTTCGATGTTGTCGTACTAGTGGAGTCATCATCAGCGTCTTCCGGTGGAGGGCCACGTGGTGGTCCTCGGCATCCACCGGGCGGTGGTCCCCTTGGCCGTCCACGTGGTTTTCCCTTCGGTGGTCCTTGATCGGTGGAACTCTCTTCATCATCAGTGTCCGATGTCTGCGGTGCTCGCTTGCTACGATGAAGCTGCTTCACTAAGACACGGTTCGATCCTCGGATCGATTCCAGGGCTTCATGAGTTTTCCGCACCTTTCCACCGGCTATTTCACTGTCCAAACTGAAGGATTTTTTCTCGTAGTTACCGACTTGCAGTATATCCGGCGATCGTTTGCGTCTAGCAGCGACAGTTGTGGTCGCAACCACTTCTCCACTCTCCACTGGTGGCAGTTCGCCAAAGTTGTTCACATTCGAGACGGAACTGACCTTAACGATGTTCACGTTCGTACCGAACGGTGACTGGGGCATGAGGCTGGCCGCGCGCGCTGCACTCAGCACATCCAGCGAACGGCGACGCCTTACCAGATCGTCCGTATTCTCCGAGGCACCCGAATTGGCCGCATCCCCGAAGCCACCATTGATGCCGGTATTGGTGCCAAACTTGAAACCAAAGATATCTACAAAACAAAAACCCCAATGGCCCCAGCGATTACAGTGGTCCGTTGTGACATCGAAACTCCTAACCACTAACCGATAGATCGCTTTCCTTCCGATTTCAGACCAATACCGTGATCGAGTGCTTCCTTAATCTTGGCAGCGCCCTGCATCACTGCTCCCATGGCCTGCTCGGCAAGGTCTCTCCGTGAACGCACCGATAGCGCCTGGGCATTCTGCGTGATAGAATGATAAAGAACTCAATCGTACAACCGATGTTCCGATGCCGATGGCTGGTGGCACATACTTGACCCAGTAGGATGCTGCCAAGCAACAGCAACGGCAGCCAAACGCCCAGATACTTCATCGTGTTTCACCGGTTAAACTGAACTAGAACTGGTACACATAGGACTGTGGCTCTGTGATACTCCGGTGGTCCCGCGTGCTCGAGCGGAACGAATGCCCTATCAAACACCGTAAATATTCGCTTTTTATACCAGATCGAGTACGGTGCTCGATCGTTCCATGTGCCTACGTCCAATTTCCGGCAAACGGTGATGATCAACTACGCAAAAGCTATTTCCATGCCATCCGGTAACTGCATCCAGCAGCAGGTCTGTTATCAGGCGTCACTGTTCCGGTGTCGCGTATCGTGCGATACTGCAACACCGAGCTTAACTTTGGTCGATCTACAACAGACCTGGGTGATGATCATGAACTCTTCCGGTAGGCGGTACAACTGTTGCTTCTGGAGCGTTCGTTCGGTCCAGTTTACTTATGGAAGAGAATTGTGCTGGACATGCTAACAGGAACGGTAATAAAGCATTTTAACCTCAGCTCCATTGAAAAGTAGAAAAAGGCGATGTTGAATTACTGAATGGCGATGAGAATTACTGGCAATGGAGGCCATCAAACGCCATGCAATTGTCGAATCACCAAAAAGTGTTGAGAAGTGGGAGAGTATTTGACGTGAACAATATACGGATACTACAAGGGTAGATTATTCTTAACTGTAACTCTACTGTACATACAGCTTGGTATGCATTAAAAGCGATAGAATTTGCAAAGAAAATAAACAACTAAAATAAACATTAAAATACAAAATACCGCTATAATGTCTCAAAGAACAGCGTTCCATAGATCTTGAATGCTTGTGCTGTACCCCATCAAAAGAGAGCTCCATCGACCATCGACACTGCACCAAGAGTTATGCGAAGTTTGAACCCTCTCCCTGTTCCCAATCCGAACTATCCAATAAGAGCAAATTATTATTCATCACGTCCCACACGTGCCCGGTCGAAAATATGCTACGCTTGAACTCGGTACGCATTTGGTCACGGATCGTAAATATGTCAAGGTTGCTCGTTCCTGCAAAAGCACATGAATCATTCCTCTCACGTAATCGACGCCCGGTCGATTCCCGTTTGTAAATGAAAATGGAATGGAGGTTCAACATTTCAAAGCCCTGCTGCCCTTCTGCTACCTTTCTCCGTTTTGCAGCGACCTTGCGTTATCCAATAACTGCATTCGTAAAAGCCATTTGCATTTCTGCTTCTCGTGTGCAGCATCCAAAGCATCCGCAGCAATCGATTGACATTAAAGTGCAGCCGCCTTATCCGGGATAATTAAATGGCTACGACAATTAGAAATCCTCTCAACACAGTTCCGACATCGTGATGACGCCCTGTCGGCTCGATAGAACTCATCGATTTCCATGGCATGGGGATTCGGCTTTTATCGGCTTAAAATTAATCAAACATACACTTGAGCAATATGCCGAGCGACTAATCGACCGAGACCGTTAAGAATCACTTCACTCGAGCTGACTGCTCATGCCACGGTCTGTTCAACCGTTCTGAAGATCCAATCGAGTAGAGCACTAGACGCAGCGGCCGGTATTGTGTGCTGCTGCTGTCACTGTTCATTGATCGTGCAAGCACTCGTACCTTAATTGAATTTCATGCGTGACCTATGAGTCAACCGCGTGCTACCGTACGGTGTACTGTACTGTACTGTCCAGCATGAAGAAAGCGAAACTTGCACAATCCTCATTGCGGAAGGCAGTTCCAGGGGAGGGACTGACGGCTGACGGGCAGCATAAACACATCCCCCCCCCCCCCCCCACCAACCAGTGTCCCTGCTTCGTCAACAGTGATTTCGACAAATGCCAGCGAATGATTGGCAAATATTGACCGAACGCCGGTGACACGCGTTCGCAACACAACCCCTTGACCAAGGCGACCATCGTTGAATCAGCTAGAAGTAGAAGTAGTAGTAGTGGTAGTTAGGGAGCGACTCAAACATCTTCCATTCCTCGGAACGCATTTCAATCGCAACCCACAGAGATTGTTAATTATCTCTTCTCACAAACCGGTAGATAAGCACTCTCCGTCGAGCTCCAGCTGGGAAGGTTGCTGGAAGCTTCTTGTCCGCCCCTGACACTCGTATTCTGCTTCCTGCTAGAGAGCTGTCCTGGGCCTAACGAAACCTGCTTCGCGAATCCGAACGATCCACTCGCCGCACCAAATCACCGTTAGCGGTGCTGCGAATATTTGGCAAAGCAACAAACAAAACGAAAAGAAAGATTCGAATACCCGACGAGGCAGAGGTTGTTTGGCTGTTTTTTTTTGCTGTGTTGATGTACAGCATCCAAACCGCCTGCTTCCATGTTTACAATGTGGCTTGCTGAGGTTTGTTTATCCATGATCCTCAACTGTAAAAAAAAACCCCTGCTCGTTGACGATACGCTGGTTCTTGTTGGGATATCGCCGATTGAATTCGTTGGATTCCGATCGAGCAACAAGAAATCGAAAGAAAACAAAACAGCCCCCAAACGCAAACACATTCCGGCGATTCTGCGTCATCCGAGTGTTCGCGCGCGCGCGCGGGGGTTTTCTGCGAGTTTGTGGGGAATTCGGAAGTCTCGGATCGGTTGTGGCGCTGCTAGATGCTGTTTCCATGCTGTCACCGAAATCTCGGAACACTCGTTGACTGTTGACAGCGTACCATTCGAATGTTCCAAATGTTCTGTGCAAACAGAGACCTATGACGAGGTAAAGGACGGCCCAGTCTTAGTAAGCCGGCGTCTTCAGTCGCATTTGGCACGGTCACACTCTCACCGGACCAGCCCAGACCTTGCCACGGAGAGCAGCCGATTGATCAATTGATTTCCTTGATCAATCAACCAAACCGATCTCAACCGATCGGTCATGGCAGGGGAGGACGAACGATTGGATTTTTAATTCCATTTCTGTTCTGCTCCAATCGCCAAACGCCGGCGATTGGCGCCTTTCCCGAAATGGTTAATCGAGCCGGTTAAACCACCTGTCACCAATTGGTCCGAAATGTTCAATGAGCTCTAAGACCTTTGAGGCTTTGAGACGTTAAATATGACCCAGACTGAGGGTTTGCTCTAGAAATCTCAATCTCACGCGAAGGACCTCACATCGCAATGCCGGACACTTGACGAACTCGGTCTCTTAATTGAACTTCGCCGTCCGCCGCTGGCCAGATACATACCTCCGAGTGCGCTCCTTGATCGCTCCTCGAGAGAAGCAGCCTAGAATCAGCAGCAGCAGCTGGCTGAGCTTCCTTGACCTAAGAAGGTCGAAACCGGTAGCCAATTAGGAGACCTCACGCTTACTCGGTCAAGTGCACAGCATGGTGCCGCCGCAGATGAGAGGTCAACCAACCGGTTGCTACTCACTGCAGATGGTGTAACGCATCTGCGAGCGCATAGCCGGAGGCTACCATGCGATCTCGGTTCGGCTTCGCAGGTAACGGGTAAAGTGTCCGTTGTTTTGCCGTCCTATGTGTATGTTGCAAAACTAATTGGTAGGTCTTTCTTCGGTTGAATTAGGAGTCTATTATTCTTCCTTTTTTCTTTTGGAAACCATTAACTGTATTCTTTTACAAGCGTTTCTATTTGAATTGGACCGATAGCAGAGGTAAAATGTGTGGTAGTGAGGTTTAGGTTTCATTACTTTGCTTTAACAGTATAACGCACACGCGCTACATCACTATTAATCTTCGTAGATAAACCAGTAGACAGACTGATTGCAAAACATCAAGGCAGTTCACAATCCGACGATGACGTTGGAAATGTCTCCAGTTCTGTGCCACGTTGCGATATGTACCCCCTTGATCGCAGAGATAGAATTTATATTAATGAATTCATTGAATTATCAATCCATCTGCCTACACAGTCTATAACCCGTTTAATGATCTGTTCGTCTAGTGTATCTGTTGATACACGTCGAGACCATTCCGTGTTAAGGTAATCGTATTCCTCTTCCTATATATAAAGTAGTAAAACGAATCACTAACACGGAATCATTAGCAGTTATTGTGATAAGAGAATGATTTAGAATGAGTAATAATTTGAAATTGTTTAGACAATTTTGAGTCATGTGCATTTTCTTATCATATTCAGATTGCATTCGTCTCAATGACCACATCTTGGTGCTTCAAATGGACCGGCTAGCAATGTTTATACCTGCAAGAAGCCGCAGTCTAGTGTATCATTAGGAAGTCATGTATTAGTGCCGATCAAGACTGTGTGTAGTCGATCTACTAGGAGTATGAGTTGAAATTAGTTTGATCGTTGATTTAGCACCTCGAAATTTAGATCTTGCATCTTGTAACACGAGCCTAATGCCTAATGTTATATAGTTGAACAAATTACGTTCCCACATTAGCTACTGAATAACATCAACCATAATTTACTAGACTCTTACTATTTGATTAACACCACCGTAAACCACCATCTGTAAGTTGCGATGTTTCCTTCTAATGCCAACACGGCCCTCAACCTGTTATAAAACCTTCTACCAACCCTCCCGACCACTCCGAAGGCCAGTAGTAAAGTAAACATTCCAAGTTTAAGACCCGTTTCTTGGTTCCAACCCCAACAACAGCCGTTACTTGCGCGCATAAACCATGCGCTGCAAAACCACACGAGCCTCCACCGCTCGACTGCTGAGCGGACGGCGCGTTTCTGGTTTCTGGTCTGCATTTCTTCACTACTCTTTCCTCTCTGCACAGATCCAACGCGATCCACTACTACGGGTCCGTCGTTCGTCTGACTGACTGGACTGGGGCTTGTTTGACCTTGACATTGAAAACCGTTTCCTCCATCGCCGCCGCCTCGTACACGCACACACGTCGTCTATATGCCTTCGCCTATGGTGCGGTGTGTTGCCAGCTACGAACACGACCATCGACCGAGCCGTAGCCGTGGCGAACTTCAAGTTCAAGTTCCCAGCCCCATGACCATACCACAGCACGCCTTCCCCTACTCGCTCGTACTCCCGAACCAGCCATCGTTATCGGAAATGCCAGCAACCGGACGGGATCCGGATCGAAGGACGACGTCCCCAGTCGCGGCCAGTTGTATCTATGTTGCCACCGGTCTCCGGTTGGTTCGCGCAAAACCGCGCACCCTCCAGTCGGACAAAGGTGCGATGAACCAGTGGCTTGGAACGTACACATGACCGCGGCCGGTGGCCGAAAGGGGTGGCATCAGTGAGTGAGTGGCTCTCACTCTCTCGTCGACTGCATCATCGCGTTGGCCTTTCAAGGACGTTCAGCATCGCGTGGGGAGCGTTCGCTCGATCACTCCGGCGATCGCTTGCGCTCAATCGTACTACCTTTACACTAATTGATTCGCTTCTAGGATTCGCTTTCTGTTTTGCGGATCGCTTTCGTAGCGACAGCAGCATCAGCAGAAGGTGACCTCGAGGATGGAACGGTTTTTCTTTTTAATTTGGTTTTAATCTGTATATGTTAAGCTTGACAAGGGCAACGCGGTTTACAACAAACCACCTTGGCAGGCAGGAAATGGAAAAGGTTGCGAAAAAGAGCGTCACTTTCCAAACGGCATGACATGCACTGACACTGTCCGCACGAGGCAACCGATTCGTATGTCCTACACTTTGACATTCTAACGCTTGGATACGTCGGAATGGCCGTCCGAGAGGAGGTATGCCGAGAAGATGAGAGAGATTTATAGAACTTCCGGTAAGGACGACCTGTTTTATGGCGGTTCTCAGCCACAGCCTCTTCAACGTTCCCACATGATTCTTGCTTTTAAATGGCATCACGCCAACGAACACACGCCATGGCCATTCCTCACCCCGCGGTGTCACCGATTCGTCGGTCTTAGTGGTGCTAATGAAACATTGCTAATCAAACATGCGGCCACCTCCGGTCGCAGCCGTCGATCTAACGTGGAACGTAAGGCCCCGGAACGTGAGCTAAACGAGCTGCAATCTTCCAGTGTTTTCAGGTCAACAAGGTCTTTGAAAACATTTGATAGCAAGACCGGTGGCTCTGAGGCTGGCTCACGATCACAAACCTTAACCATACAAAGTGTGAAACTCAAAGGGCTCCAGTGTGATCGGAGTTTTGTATTCCAGCCTCGCCGGTACGGGGGTACTGGTGTGCTGGTTCGCAAAAATAAAACCGGTTCTCAACCCGAAATAACCGATTACACGCCAAACTAGAACGCGGTTTGCGGGTTCAAAGCAAAAACGAAAAATACGTGGAATCCCCCTCCCGGCACTCTCCTAATTAATCATCTGGTCAGCGCTTCCTCCCGTCAAGCAATCCGTTTTCGCAATCTTTACCGAGGCCTTTTATGGTCATCTTGGGGAAGGGGGGTGGTCATAAACGATGTGGCCAAAAATGCCTTTCTTTACCTCGCGGGCAACGAAAAAAAAACTCCATCAGACATCCATCATCAACGATGCCTTCATTCTCTGCACGATCCGGCTTTAGAAGCGGACACGGATTGAGGCCTTAGACCGGGGCGTTAGCTACAGTATGTCCGTTTGTGCGTGTGTGTGACCGAAATGATCGCATTGACCCTGGTGAGGAGGGGTGGGGTTGGCCATTTGAGAACCACTTTAGCTAATTAATCCACCGAGGAGGTAACGTGTTTTTCGAGGAAATTAAGTGTGCAAGAAACAAGAATAAAGCCCTCCGAAATGTCTGCGACAGTGCTAATGTATGTGATGGTGTTGCGTCGTGTTTCGCTGGCCAGAACTTACCTCGCTTACCGATGGATACCGTGTAGGTAATGTTGTCAAAAGAGACATCCATGATGCGATGTGCGTTGTATTTCGTTGGTCAGTGTTTTGGTTTTACTGCAGGCTTGTTGTTGCTAAATGACGCTCACGGTTCACGATAACGATGTCACCGGTGTATGCGCATAAGTTAATGGGCACCGAAAACCGAACAGACCAACCGCGAATGTTTTGTACAACGCACAAAGAGTTACACGAGGCCAATCAACTGGCTAGCACACTATAGGTTGTTCCGCGAAGCGCATACTATGTTTGGAAGAACACAATTTGTACTGTTCACTGTTACCACTGGAAATGCTGCAACTGCTGCTGCTGTTGCTGCTGGACGGATTGTTCATATTTTTTCAAATATACGATTGACAGGAAACATCTGAAGCACTAAACGATGCCGCTATTAGTATTAGTTTGCGGTGGATTAGAACCTGAGATGAAAAAATCCCGGATTCCCAAGTACTAGTACATTCTATTCTACCATCCCACCAGTCTAGCTCACTAAACGTCACGAGCCACGATTAATGCGAATGAATCATTCCATTTCCAGCCCAGCCTACGGGCATCGTCGTACCCCAAATTACAGCTCACGCCACATGCCGGGACCTACGTAGCCGGGAATTTCATCGAGAACAAAGTTGCTGGCACCAAGCGGGATACTTCGCGATCAACAAGGTAGTAGCATTGCATTACGAATCAATTTGCGCAACTTGCGACAACAACACTAGACAAAGGCACTCCCCTTGGCGCACTCGTTAGTCCGGGCGGAACAAGTTATATGTGCCCGTCACCAACCGGCAGCTTTGGCCGATCAAAACGCCGTAGTCGCCAGTGAAAATGCCTTCACTTAAAGCGGTGCAACCGGATCGTGGGCCCAATGATCACTAACAGATCATTACCGGGGGGCTATTAACAGTACGGTGACACGATGTCCGCAACAAAAACATCACGCTTCATCCGATCCGAACCGAACCGTTGGAAGTTGTGGAAGATCAAGAAGCTCCATATCGATCAGCGTAGCAAGTTCCATCCCCAAAAAGCCCACCAACCTTGTTCTACCGAGCCGAATGCTAATCGCGTGTACTAGTAAAAGGGTGCTACGGGTGAGCGCGAGCATGATATCGGCTACCGGTGCTGAACAAGGAAGTGCGCGAAGCTATAATCGAAATGCGCGAGCCCCTAGTTAGGCCGCAGCCGCGGCCGCGACGTAGCTAAACAGGTCCAGCACCACCGCATACGGAGTCTGCGCTCGTGTGGTCCAAGGGTCGCGCAACGGAATCTCTGTCGTTCGGATTAAGCGACCGACCAGCCGTCGAGGAAGCTTTTGTGCCCATTTCCTGTATCTGAGATTAGCTTTGATATTGAATCGGATTCTTCCACGCGTTCTACTGCTACCCGACTGCTTGGTTTTGTGAGACCGTGATAGAACCAGCAACCAGACCGCTTGGCTCTATGGATTCATCAGTTATTCGTTTTTTTTCGTTCTCCACTCCACGTGGTTTCCCCGTGCTATGGAAACAACAAACTACGAAACGGACCGATGACACCAACGGAACTGAGCTTGGTTGACGAACCGAGTATGGTCTACCGACCAGATTGCAAAAGGGCCCCTCGGCTAACGATCAGAAACCTTCCGGCTACCAGGCAGTTTCGGTGCGCAATCGACTGCATCTTGGCGAAGAGAAATCGCCACCAGTAACTACACTACCGGGGACTATTTCAAACCGAAAATTCGATCACTATCATGTGGCAGGCAGGTTGTCTTTATCGTCTTTCCTCACTCACCACTCACCACACCACCACCGATGGCAGTTCGCTTTCCGTACGTTGTCGAGGCAAGCAAATCGCTAGCAACGATGCACTCCTGCGAAGCGACGGATGTGAAGCTTACCGGTGCACGGATGAAGCAATGGCGCAAGACGCTTTGTAAGACGCTGGAACCTGCGAAGCGTACAATCCGTTGCAGAACCGAGGCCAGCACCGAGGTTCGATTTACGTGCTTGCCACTTTCGGAGCCAATCGTTCTAACCGTTTAGCGCCAATCATTCGCATCTTTGCGGCCACCATTCCGCAGCCCCCTGGATTATAGATCGAACTGGCGCGTTCTACACAAGGTCACTGTCGAATTCCTTTGGTGCTGTGGTAGTAAACGGTCGGATGCTGATTGGCGCCGGTGGTGCAGTTTGCAGAAGATAACGCAACACGGTTACGCCAAGCGCTTCGAGAACCTTCAGCGCTCCAGAACTGCTCCAGATCCGGCCGATGACGAAGGCACCAGTTGCAGCAGTCTGGGTCGGTGAAGAAAAACCAACTTCTGTAACGCTAGCTGATAACAAGACCGTTGGACACCATTCATCGACACCCTAGCCCTAGCTAGCAGCAACGCGGTTGTGGTAGGTCATGAAGGCATCACTATCACGCACCGCGGTTGTCGTCCATCCCTCTTCTTCATCCCGATGGTACGAAGGGCCCAATTCTTGGACTCGTCAAAAAGGAGGTCATTCGTTGCGAGTGGTTTGCACTCACATCCTCACTCACTAGTGGCTCGCTGAATCACTAGGCGGCAATCGAATTGATATGAACATGGGCGCCGGGCCACGAGGTGTTTGCACGGCCTGCAAGAACCAAGACTCATTTACATCACCCAGCCGGCCGACCCCATTCTCAGCGCCGTTCGATCTTCCCCACGATTGCAGGCCCTGCATTCTGATGAATTATTCACTGGCCACCGGTAGTGACTGGCCAATGGCATGCCGGTGGTCGAGTGAACTTTTACCGATGGAAGCAATCAAATGCAAGTTGCCCCCGGAGGCGAGAATTCTGTTATCACGGGCACCAATGCAAGTTCGAGGATCGAGTTAGTGTAGAACATGCAGACGAGACGCCTAAGATAACTGACCCTGGAGACAGTGGATCACAGGTTGACCATCGATGGATGCATTATGATGCAGGCGCTATCAGATGACTATCATATGACTTAACGATAACGACCAGACGGCGAGTACGACCGCACCATCCACACATTTGTGATCACATGCTAAAACGTGGCACCCCATGCTGACCCTGGCTTCCACCTGATTCTCACGACAATACGTCCTCTAGGAAAGAGTCACAACCTCGCGCCGCTGGTACAGCGTGGGGCGTTTACTCTTAATTCAATTAGGCCAATATTGTTCCTTCACTGATCGAGCGGCCCAAAGATCGCGCGCGCACCTCGAAAGCACAGCATCACAACAACAACACCGAGGAGGACACGAGATACACCGAAAGAGAGAGGGAAAGATAGAGACGGACGAGATAGGGGACACCACAAACAACCCTCGCAAGGTGGCCCAGAATGTTTCGAAAAAAGAAAGTTTGTGAATTCGGCGGGTTCGGGACTGTTTCTGCAAACGACTTTGAACTGCGATACTAAAAATACATTGCACTTGGGCGAGAGACGCGAATTTGCAACCGAGAACTGCACTGCATATGCACATAGATGCACTACCACCGCAATTTCGGCAATTCTACCGCGGTAGAATCCAGTGATACCAGTGGAGAGAGAGACCGTACCGTCGACGAACGCCAAGCCAAGCCAAACAGCGCGACAACCACGAGACGTCTCGTCCGGTTTAGGTTTGCGCGAGAACTGCGCGCACCGAGCAGCGGTTCCGATCGACAGAAGCCTGCCCTACCGTTGCCGGTGCTGGCTTGCACGTTTCGCTTGCTTGCTCTCCTCAACCAGCCAGCAGCGCGACCGATACGAGGCGATACGACGTTGGTTTCTTTGCACAGAAACGCGTCCGAGTCTGAGAACCGCGGTGCTTGCGACGGGACACTTACGGCTTGCGGTGGTGGTGGTGGTACGATCACGCTTGCCCCACGCACGCGAGAACGAGAGATGGTTGGAAAAGATGCGTTTCTGTGGCGGGGTGCCAGGGTTCGTTGCGTCAACATACTCCGCTCGCCGATAGCGCCGGAATGGTTCGACAACATGTTTACTGGCTCCTTGGAGTCGTTCGAAACCGCTCCGGCTCCTGGGAAATGTTACCATCTGTTAGAGGACGATTCCTTTATGCCACTGAACGAGGGACAAGGGCTTCATTTATTATTGAATCAGAAAGGAAAGAAATTAGGGATGGACAATGGACCGATATGGTTAGCAGGACTACGTCTAGACCAGATGTCTGGAGTCACAGCAAAAACTACAAAACGTTACTTCATGCTAGTATTTTCCTTCACTAGTACTAGTAATGGTTCGAAATTCGTTTACACTGCGAATGTAATAAAATGCATACATAAAGTACGATCGTTTTTTTTTTTATATTTCATGAAAACATTTCAGAAAGAAAAAAAACATCCACTCCATTCCAGAAGTATCAAGTTAAGGAAATTTTTAATTTTTTATTTTTTATTTTTCATTTTTTGATAACTTAACGATACATTACGGAACGCCTGTTAGAATACCGAAGCTCTAACAATTCTATCCGGTCCTTCTCGAAAGAGTCGAAAGTCACGATGCTTCTACAGCGTTGAAGTGCGTTGAGCACGATCGTCTTCTTGTTTTGTTCCAAACATTCAAAAGAACTCTCTGGAAACACCGTTCAATTCTCTCACATCACGCTTCTGTCAAGCAAGCGATCAATCGTCCGCGATTACGGTGCAGAAAGAAAACAGATCACATCACTCCTGTTGAGTGATCCTCTAGCTTCTCAATGCGAGCGTCGCGGTTCGCAGCTCGCACTGATCAGGTTATGAGTTTGGCTTCCTGGATAATGTCCGATGAGTAATACACTCCAGAAATCTCCAGAATTCCTGGTGCAGAACCTGTGCTGACGCCGGTTGTGATCACAAAGATTGGCTGGTGGGAGTTATTTTTTCTGTTGTTCGCTCGCATCTTAAAACCAGTATGTTTGCTGATTCGCTCCAAAGTGCAAGTTTGCGCCTGTAAGCGAACAACCAGTTGTCGTATTCGGGATAATAATAAATGGCGTCAATCTCGCAGCTTGCCGAAGACACGATCCCCACTATATGCTGCTCTGGCCGCCTCTGGCAATACGGCGCCCGAAAAAAAGCTCACAAAACCGGGATTCAAGGACGGTATGCCGGAGCGTACACTGCTCCCCTACAAGTCAGCATGCATCCAGGAAGCATAGCAATCTCTCTGCTGCAGCATTCAAACGGGTAACCAAACCATTGACCGTGAACCTGATCAAGGTCGCTGCTTCGTGGGCTTCGAAGTCTCCAGGAATACTTTCACTTCGTTTAACGAGTGCTTGAAAAACGTTCAACGAGAGTGGTTGAACGGCCCATCGTAACCTCTGGGTAAGCGAACTCCGTAAAGAGCGGGTCTCCAAGGTATTACTGCGAACTGAAATCAACAAAACAATAAGCACCTAACCCGGGAGAGAAGGGCGTGCGTCAGAGGCGTGATTAGAGGTATCTAGTGTTCTTCCGGTTTCTCATACGTACAACGCAAGCACAATGCAAGCTCCCTGAACGTTACTCGGTGAGATCGTCAAATTACCGTCGATCACGAATGCCTAACGGACAATCTCTCGCTCATGTCGGATCTACTAGTACCCGATAGACGCCACGTTTGTAGACCTCAACGGAGCAACGTTAGCCGAAGGAACGGGCGCTAAGTTATGATAAACTATGCGAAATCCGAAAAGACCATCTAATTCACCAACAACATGTGGCTAAGGTGTTGAATTAATTGCTAGCGTAGTTGGCACGCCCTCGGGCGTGGAGAGTAGCGCTTGGTCGCATAAAAACATATCCATCGTCACCAGCTTGGCAGACAACAACATTCTACGAGCGCTGGGCAACGATCGCTTTATGGACGCGCCACCGCAAGGTGCCCGAAAGTGAAGCCAGGACAAACAAAAAACTAATCTACTTCATAACTAAACGCCACCTGGCCCATCTTAGCGCCACTTTACGGGCACTTCTTGTTGTGTGTGTTCTCCATGTCCATGCAACTATGCTTATATCTCGGAACTGGTAAGTGCGGTCCGGTTTCGATACACCTGTCTATCAAAAGCGGATAAAAACGAGGGTATTAACGTCCGGTCGGCAAGCTGTGGCAGCGCCAAACACGCAAAAACCCCGTGGAAAGCGATTCCCGGCCTTAGGCCTGAGACCACGAGAAACAAAGTAAAGCACTGGACGATGACGAGACGACGACGACGACGACGACGGCGAGCGACGCCGATGACCTTCTAATGGTAGGAAAGGGCGTGATTCCCCCACCGTCATGTGAGATTGCTTCGGGCTATGTAATGCCTATGATTAGATCGTGGATGCGCGTGCGTGCCACCGCTAGTCATCAAGTGTCCACCGAACCCGGCGCTGGAGCGCCTAGAACGTTAGCTAAATCTTCATTATCCGGTCGATTGACAAGAAGGGGATCACGCGCTTCCCGCGTTGGTGGCAGGTACACGGGACATGAGAACGCATTTAAGCTAATGGTGGCAATCCGGACGATCATCCAGCAAAGGGCTATAGTTTGATGCCGTAATGCGTTATCCACGTGTCTAAGGTTAGGTGTTCCAGAATCCTGTCATGGTTCCTAGCACCTGGTAATACCGTATCAATCCACTGCAACAGGTGACTCGTGCTGCTGCTGCTGCTGCTGCTGCTACTGCTGCTGCGGCGATCATAGAAATGGTTAAACGATCCTTTTAAAGGCCATCCATTTGAACTTTGCTGCTGATCATTGGCCACTTGGCGTCCCAATGGATATCGGATAGCCACAGCTTGTCATATCAACTAATGGCCAGTGTAAATGAGGCCACGAGCAATCGAGTATCGGAACGAGTTCCATTTTGACGACGACGACGACGGCGACGAAAACGCTCGTTCCACATTTTTCGTGCCTTCGCTCCTTGATGTCCCACCACAGATTCTTGCGAGCCAAGATTGCCAACTTTGCACGGGGTCATTCGTTTCAATTAGGAAGTGTACGCTACCAGATACATAGAGGGAGGCAGGGATCCGATGTGGGCCCGTATGCTCCCCGCCATGATTGCAAAACGTTTGGTGTTTCGAGTTCGAGAACTGTCCACGAAGACTGGGCTACCATCGATCGATTGGACGGAGGAGGGGATTGCGCCTAGCGCAGGAGTCGTCTTGGAAAACGGCCCAAAACTACTTTCCATTTTCATCCTCCAGCTGGCAGTAGCTCCCGATGTGGTGTGGTGTTCTCTCGGCTTACTCAATTCCAAGCACTCGACGCAGGGACTTCGCATGCCGCATGCGGTACCTCACCGCGATCACCCCAGTCCAACGTGATCCGTGCGTCCCGAGAACCACGCAAAAGGAGTGGAGTGCCACCAAGATCGGAGATCGCACCGAAACCGCCGCCACCGATCGAGCGAGTGCCATTGATTAGCAGCAAACCCTGCTGGAAACCCTTTTTGCAAGATCTATGCGCACATACACATGGTGCGCATAGGTACCATGTGTCATGCTGCGTACCTGGTTTACAGCAGCCGGAGTACACCTTCCACCGATAGTGAACAGGAAAAACCGCATTCGAGCTTCGTAGCAGTAGCAGCAGTGGAGAGTAAAGACTACTACGATGTGGTGACGGTGAGGTTGCTATGCGGTTAAAGCAAACCATCATCCCTCGTGTCTCGCTGGCATGCCGCACTCACAGGTGGTGCTACCGGACCCAAAGTGGTGGAGTGACCTGGGGATGGTGTAGAGGTGGCGCAGCCTTAAAAATTGTCAAACACGTCGGCTGCCTACTGGTCTGGTGCTAAACCTCACACGACGAGCAACTACCAGCCCGCACTGGTGCTGTTTACCCAGAAGCACTACCACTACTAGGTGGATAGTAGGGTGCAGAGCATTGACTTGACTCTCCTGAGCCCGATGTGGCCAGTTATTGCCTAATTTCGTGGTTCCGCGTGCTTATTCGTTTCGTGTACCAGCGGCACGTGTATTTCCAAACCATTTCGAACGGTATTTGATTTATTGGCCACGGAGGTAAGGTGCGGCACGAGTGCAGCGCGAGTGCGGCGGTTAAATTCTTGACGGTTACAGCTTTAACCTTATCGAAGTAAGCCATGCAGTGGGGGAAGCTTGGAAAAAGGGTTTTACGTACGGCGTACTTCGATGAGCACTTTGCGTATAGCGGAAGAAGATGCTACCTTGGCATTTCGTATTGAAGATCGTGCTGTTTGCACGATCACCGGTGGTGGTTAGTAAGTAATCGTCCAATAAATCAATCTTATTTCTCCCACAGGATTAGAGTTACAAAAGAAAGCACTTAGGGATCTTCCCTGTGTTAGACGTTCTCTTAATTGAAATGAAATGTCGGGCGGCATTTAGCTTCAGCACATGGTCATGTACATTGTCCACGACGTACCGATGTGAAGATAGGTATGAGGTATACTCAATGTCATAAAGTACCAATTCAATCAACCGCGAGCCCCTGCAAAATAAATCATAAATGGCTACAACTCCATGTGCGCGGGCACATCGATTAGCATCTCCTGTTCCGTGTGCTCACAGACGGAGTAGACGCAAATCCGTACGAGGTACGTGAAGTTTTGTTCGATTCTTCCGTACAGGTTCATGCAGTAATGCTTCCCGTTTCCATCGCAAAAATTCACACCCGCTGTCAACGGCCGAGCAGGCGAATCTCAAGGACCAACATCTGGTCTCAAGGACCAGACTCCTATCTGGAGACGTGAAAAGGGAATGGACATGGCCCCTCAGTCCACTTGTTTGCGAAGAGCGTCTGGTTCGATGAAACGTGCTTCCAACCATGCCAGGCGTTTGCAGCGGGCGTGAAAGTTATGGACTTCGTGACTCGCATCGTTCATAAATCCTTTATCTCCGTTGCTCTTGCCGGTTCAGAGTCTGTCTGCAAGACAAAGCGCCGAACCGACCGACTCCAGGGCGAGATAAGCACAAACACGACGAAACGTTGAAAACAAACAAAAAAAAATGATGCGAGTAGAGTGATCGCGATTCCTATCGGAAGAACGGAAGAATGATTCACAGGTGAGGGGGGGGGGGGGCGTGAAACAATAGAACAATCGTTACAATCTGAAGCGTTCGTTGCTGTCGCAAGTGATTTAACGGTTATCTTGAAGACACATTTCAGGGAGTAGAATATCGTTTATTAGGGAATACGCATAGCGACACAGCTAGGGGGATACATGCGTTAATTAACCAACAGAGTACATTTGCAAATAATAAAAAGGCCAAGCCAAATATAGGTACAGTCAAGATGCCTTTTGTTCGCCTAATCGAAGCTTATTAGCTCAGCTGTGGCCGGCTCCGGTGCAGTTGCCGTTGGTTGCGGTTGGGATGGTACCGGTGTTGGTTCAGGTGCGATAGCAGTAGGCGGCGGTTGCTGCGTCGGTACTGCAACTGCAGCAGCAGGCTGCGGATGCTGTTGCTGCGGATGCTGGGGTATCTGCTGTGGCATTGGAGGCTGCGGTTGTTGACCCGCCGGTTGCTGAAGTTGCTCGGGACCAGGCATTGCAACCGGCGGACCGCTCATCATCGCTGGCGGTGCCTGCTGTGGAGGTTGTTGCGGTGGTCCCATCATTGGAGGAGCACCAGGCATGGCCATTGCTCCCGGTGGTGGTACCTGTCCATGCATTACATTCATTCCCGGTGGTATAATACCGGGACCACCCTGCATGGGTGCTCCCTCAGCTCCCGGCGCAGTAGCTCCAGGCATTGCGTACTGACCGGCGTGCTGTGGTGAGAATAATTGCTGCGGAGGCTGCTGTTGCTGTTGTTGCTGTTGCTGTTGTTGTGGTGGCTGCTGGGGCTGTTGCTGCGGATGATAGTGAGGAAGCGTACCGTTGGCTGGTGGCATCGGAGCATAGCCATAACCAGGTCCCGGGTACGGTCCCGGCATGCCAACGTGTACTGGTGAGCCCTGCGGTCCCTGCTGTCCAGGGCCCGGTGCTGGCATGAACGGGAAAGCCGTTCCCATCCGGTACTGGGCCTTTTGTTGCTCCTGGCGCATCTGCATCTCCCGTTCCTGCTCCTGTATACGTTGTAACGCTACTTGCCGCTGGTACTGCAGATACTCTTGCTTCTTCTTGCGCATTATCTCCAGCTTCTGGGCCATCTGCAGCTGCCGTTGGCGCTCCTGCTCCTCGGCGATACGCTGCAGCTTCTCTTGATGCTCCTGCCGCAGAACATCCAGTGCCGCCCGGGAGTCTTTGATCTGGGTCAGCTTATCCTGCAGCTGCTCGTACCACATCCGCTTATCGTCCATATCCTTGATGAACGTAAGTAGCCGGGCGTGCAGCGAAGTGAGATTCATGAACAGCGTCTGAACGGCACTATCGCACGAGATGCTACGACCACGGCTCGAGTTTGATTTCATCCGATTGACAAAGATCTCGACCTGCGTTTTCATCGAGTTGGAAAAATCATCAATTTCCACGTCCTCTGGGGCACCCTTCAGCAGCAAACTCGGTTGCAACGAGGGCATTGGGCTTGGCATGGGACTGGGAGCGGACGGTGAGGCTGGCGATTCCATCATCTGCCTTTGCTCCCAGTAATTGCGGTTCAGATAGCGAGCCAACTCCGGATCGGTCGGTGGTTCCTCGACTGGCGATGGGCTCCGTTTGATCGGGGCCGCAACCGTAGCGGCCAGCTGCGGTTCCGGCGACGGTGATTTGTGGAACGTGGGAGCACGACGCGTTTGTGCTTGCGCTTGTTTCGTTTCCGCCTCCGATTGGCTGAGAGCGAGCGCCAACTGTAGCTCTTCCTCTTCGCGTAGCTCTTCGTCTGTCTTACGCGCTGGCCCTTGCGCTTGCTGGGCCAAAGAACTCGTCAGATATTCGGCCGGCAGATCCTCCTCTTCGGTCGACTTCTTCGTCAGTGTGGCCGTCGGACGCTGCAACTGCGCGAAACAGCCGTCACATACGCGCACTTCCTTCTCGATCCCGAACTTGGGGAGGGTGCTCGTCTTCGAGGAGCACAGCGCACAGAAGACCTGCCCACAGTTACGACAGTGGTGCTTGCGCACGGTAAACGTAAACTGCGAGCGGCAACGGTGGCACACCTCTCCATCCACCCAGTCCGGCGCAATGTCGGACGAGAACATAGCATCGGCCTCCTTCAGTTCCGGGAACTTGTGGCCCTCGGTTTTTAGAATATTCATCGTATCCTACGGCGCGGAAGAGGAAAGAAATGTTATTAGCTATAGACCAAGGACAGTCGATTGATTTATGGTATTGCTAATGATTCCTGATGACATAAACTAACGTAATACGATCCGATTTAATTCTCGATCGGAGGATCATAAAATCAGAAATTCACATTATTCTAAGGCGCTATTGCTCGACTCCAGTTGTCTGCACTTTACAGTCATCTCTTTCTTTGTCATAAGATGAGCCAACACATCTACAAAGAATACTGGTATGATGATTTTTTATCTGCTTTTGTCAATAAAATACGATGAAATGGACAGGATTAGCTCATTTTAGGTGCCAGATTGACGGTGCTACGTAAAATAAAAATCACTTTTAGCCATCACGCACCCCCATTTCGAACTTATCAGTGATGAGTCACGCTCCTGTGTCCGAGGCACTAATTCAATTACACACCACCAACACACTGGCTGCGCGAGCCACGACAAACGGGGAACCGGGAACGATCTGCTCTAGCTGGGTGACAGTAAACAAATGCTGAATGTAAATGCGCACC
Source organism: Anopheles darlingi (assembly GCF_943734745.1). NCBI lineage: Eukaryota > Metazoa > Arthropoda > Insecta > Diptera > Culicidae > Anopheles > Anopheles darlingi. The sequence goes on from NC_064874.1 coordinate 83,762,604, forward strand.
ACGTACACTCCTCGTTGACCGCACCAATTCACCACCACCCTCCACCGCTCTATCCCGCCCATTACTTACCCTTATTGAGCGGTACTTGATGGTGGAACGGAACGCGAAAGCCCACGTCTGGATCAACTCGAGCATTTTCGCTCGCACCTCCTCGTGCTTCGTGCTGTTCACGAGATTCTGGAACATCTCACAGTTGGCCTTGTTGGCGATCTCGTCGTGCACCGGAGAACCACAGTTCTTCACCATACTCTCCAGCACCAGCAGAGCGTACAGGGCCGTGATCGGGTTCGGTGAGGACATCTTTTTCTTCAGTGCCTGCACCGCATACTTTGCGCTGGAAAGAGGAACGGGTATCAGGTGAAACGTCCTTGACGAGATGCTCCAGGAGCAGCTTGCTGAGGTTGGTTGGCGAGACGATACTTACTTCACGTCGCCCTGCCGGATCGTATCACAAATGACCAGTATCGCCTGCCAGTCGGGCTCCAGGTTAAGATTGCTGGTAGCATTTTCTGTGTTTCCGGAAACCAAAGCAAAGAAACCCCAAACCTTACTTCCCGTTTCGTCAGGCTCATCCCGAGGGTCTCCCTTTCCGGACTTACCTAGACTTTTGTCGAAAATGGAAGTGCGGAACATTTTGACTCCACTCTTTTTACGCAACACGAAGCAATCACACACAGGACGTTGTGGGAAGTAGGGGCCGAAATTAAACGATAATCGGAAGTGACTCAAAACACGGATGATTTTGCTTTCTTTTTGGAAAAAGTTGTCTTGAATGAGGTGGACTGCGGGAACGAGGAGGGCTGCAAGAATTCCACCCAGCGCAACGCAGCAAGAAAATAAATGTATGCTTTCTATGAATCAAGCAACAGTTTGTTTACAAACATCGCACTGGGAGTTTTGACGTGAAGTCGTTGCATAACTTGTCTGAAAATCTGGAAATGAATCGGAAAATTGGAATTTAGGGCGTCTGGAAAAGGCCATTTATTCCATCCTAATCAGCAAATAGCCCAAAAGAATGTAATGAAATGCCTGCTTGGCTGCCACACATG
>NC_064874.1:83771152-83818652 GCF_943734745.1 Anopheles darlingi
GCGGTGGCCCACATTTCCCCCGCGATCGCAGTAACCCATCGTCGTGTTTCGTTTATTTGCGAATCTTTCATGCAGCCGAGTATGGAAACTCACAGTTCGACGTTATCCTGGCAAACGTTGCAACGAGTGATGCAAACCTGATGGCGCAGCTGGTGAAGCTGCTGAAACCCAAGGGCAAAGGCATTTTCAAGAGTGATGCAGCACGTACCGATCTGCTGCTCGCCGGGTTTATCAATGTCGAACCATCGGGGAACGGTAAGAAGAAGATAAACCGCTCGCGGGGAGCGCGGTCTTCCGTTATCTATCCAACCACAATGGTTTGCACTTTATCAACCATCGACAAAACCATTTTAGTGTATGTGGCCGAGAAACCAGGCTATGAGATCGGATCGGGTGCGAAGCTGTCGTTTGCTAGCAAATCCAAGGTAGCGGCCGTCTGGAAGCTGGATGCGGATGATGAAGAAGAAGAGCGCATCGACGATGAAGAGTTGCTGGATGAGCAAGACAAAGCAAAACCGACACCGGAATCACTAAGAGGTAAGCAGAGTGGCTGGGGAACTGTGGGATTGTGCTAACGTGCTGCCCTACTTTCTTCCCAGTTTGTGGTACAACAGGCAAAAGAAAAGCCTGCAAAGACTGTTCTTGTGGATTGGCGGAAGAGCTAGATGCGGAAGCCAAAGGAAAAGCAATCACCGATCCGGCTCCAAAATCATCCTGTGGTAGCGTGAGTATAAGCCAATGGGGAGTGCTAGTTAGAATGGATCCTCATTCTAAACATTCTTTTCTTGTAGTGTTATCTTGGCGATGCATTCCGTTGTGCCACTTGTCCCTACCTCGGTATGCCTGCCTTCAAACCGGGAGAAAAGATCGTGCTCAGTGATACTCAGATGCAGGCAGACATTTGAGAAGATTATGGGATATGAAACGCATTGGAAAAATTGTTAATCAGATTGATTAAACGATATATCAAGTACCTAAAACTGCCGTGGAAATATCGTTCATTTTCAGCACCTATTCATCCGATTTAAGTATGAACTCTGTACATTTAATAACATTATATTTAATGTTTTCCGCGCTTACAGTTTCATGCTTGCTGCTTGCAAGGTATCCGCTGCTGGTCGTTTCTTTTTCGAGGCACCATTCGCTTTGGCCTTAACCTGCGACCGCACTTCGTCCTGTAGGCGCGAGAAGAAAGCGCTGGAAGATTTCGATGCACCGCCCGAGCTGGTTTCCGCCATTTGTTGTACATTTTTCGCTTTCGTCACCTTCTTCATCAACGAAGCTTGTAGCTCGCGCGACTCCTTCGCACTGGTTGCCATGCCGGCGTTGGCCTTGGCCAGCTGCTTCTGTTCCCGCTCGGCCTCGCGGCGGAACTTTTCCTGCTGGAAGCGCTTCTTCAACCGTCGCTCGCGGTTCTGGTCCGTTTTGGTGCGTTCCTCTTTCGACATGACATCGCCCTTCGGTCGGCGATGTACCTCTTCCGGGGCGAGCAAATTTGCATCACTTACCGCCACCGGTGCCACTTCTTCCATGCTGATTGCGGCCGTGTTGGTGAGAATCTTCAGCTCCGGCACGGCTGGGCGTGGTGTGAAGTGGAAGTTCGATAGTGCGTCCAGTTGGGCCATCAAACTCTTCATCATGCGCCGAATTTCTTTGTGCTCTTTCGGTTCCTCTTCCTCGACCGTTTGATCTGTAATACATGGGAAAGCGAATGATTAGTAGAGCGATTTAGTTTGAACTCCAATCAAGGTGTATGTCTAACCTGCTGCGTCGGGATTAGATTTCTCCAACTGCTTCAAATAATCCGCCTCGTACACTTGAGCCAGTGATTCCTTGCTCTTCTCTCCGTCCAGTACTAGCTGCTTGCGGTACTCGCGTGGATTTTCCGGTGGCCGTACCTTACGCTCGACGTCATCGAACGCTTTGTTCTTGATGCGTTGCCTAATGATGTCTTCCAGCTTCATCGTCGTCTCTTCGGAAATTACCGGTGCCGTTCGGGTGGTGTTTTCAAACTGTAGTACCTCCTCCAGCAGTGAGTTCTGTGGTCGTGAGTCCGCCGTTGTTTCCCCCATCAACTGCCATGGTTTCGCCTTCAGCATTTGCTCCTCCATCCTGGATACCTTCTGGAGGAACTTTTCTTGCCGTAGTTCGTGGGACGACTTTTGGCCATCGCCAACATTCTCGGGTTCACTCTCGTCACTTGGTTCAGCGATAAGTTTCGTCGCTTGCGATCGCTTTTCCGCTTCGTACGGAATGCCGCTTTCACCCTTGTAGATCTCATATCGCAGCCTACGATTACGTTCCATTTCCTCCTCATCGGTGAGCTCTTCCTCTTCTTCTTGTGCTCCATTTTTGTCATTATCCTCTCCATCTTCATCCTCTTCACCGCTCATCTCGCGATCTAAATCATCTTCATCTCCATCCTCACTGTCCCCATCATCGTCCTCGTCTTCATCGCCATCATCATCGTCGTCGTCATCGAAGAAGTCGGCGTACTTCAACTCACCCTCTTCGTCATCTTCATCATCCTAGAACAATAGCGAATAACATGTTACGACGACTTGAACGAAACTGATACAAATGAATAACGTACTTTTCCAGTGTTTTCATCGAAATAGTCAATTTCCATAAGCGAATCCTTTTCCGCCAATCCGTTCTGGCGCCTTCTTTCCCGATCATCCTCCTCATCCAGAAAGCGGGCCATATCGTCCAACCTGAAGAATTGATCATCCACTACCGATCGCTTCGGCTTGCCCTTCTTTTCGCCGTTGCTTTTCTTAGCTTTTGTAGATTTTTTACGCGCTTTCGTGATCTTTCGCTCCCCGTTTTCCTCGTCTTCTTGATCTTGCTGATCCGATTCGTGGCCTGAAGCATCGTCCTGATCGTCATCGCCAGTACCAGTGGTGAAGTCCAGGAGCAACGCTTTCTCGTTCTTGGACAGTATGCTGGAGATGTTTTCCAATCCCTGTTCGACTACGCAAGTGTTTTTCAGGTCCAATTGTTGCCAAATTTGTTCCGCATCCATCTCATCCGTAACCAGCTCGTCGAGGTAGCTGGTGACCGAGGCTGTTCCATTCTGTTCGCTGAACTCGTTTTTCGTGCCATAATCGTACAGTCCTTTTACCAACGATTTCACTTGTTCCGCAATCTCTTTCTGTGTTCTAAAGGTAAAAAGATACAACGTAGCGTAGGGCTTTAGTATCCACGAAGATCGCGCACATGTTCCGTTGTTATCCTTACGTGAGAAACAGCTGCGGCCGTTTCGTGCACTCGCGAAACTGCTTCAGGAACCCTTTTAATCCCTTCGCCTTTTTCGGGCTGCGGGGAGAAATGGATGACGCTTTCACCATTATGCTCCAGTTAACAATGTGGGGTTTAGAAACATAAAAAACAGTAAAAATAAATGCAAATTTTTACGAACTTTCAACTTTTCGATGAACCATGCTGTTTCTGACGTTTCGAGGTAAACAAACCGGTGTACGTAGTAACGCTTTAAGGCTACCACACATAGTTGCGGCCATCTGTTATTTTGTATGGGAGTTATCACCGCTACTGCGGCATGTAACGCATCCTATGTGTGGCAGCCTTAAAGCGTTACCAAAATAGACCGTTACCGCATGACAGCCCGCACTGACAGCAGCGTTTGCCGCAAGCTTGCCGCGGAAGAAACCGAAAAAGAAACCAAAAAAGCAGAAGAAACCGCGGCGGAGGAAAAACGTTGGGGGACGTTTTTCGTTTGCATTTAATGTAGTATCCAACGTGAAAAGGCCCCGGTTCACTGCTGTTGTTTAGTTTTCGCTATCCTTATTCGATCGGGCGGGGAGTGTGGCGGCAACGACGAGCCGCGTGTGCGTGAGTGTTCATATCCGCGGCCGCATACGGTTGCCGGTCGGTCGGCGTGCTTCTCCTTATCCCTCGGGCGATAAAGTATCTTCTTAATCGGCTAATCGCTCCAAGGGCGGACCGGAGCAGGAGCGGAGGGACAACAGAAGATACTAGTATCTAGGTCCTGCTCGTATGACACGCCACGGCAACTAATCGCCGAAATACACTGGTGCCCACTGGTTAGCGGCGGTAGACCGTCGGAAGATCACGAACCATCAATTAGCGTTCTCCCCATCAGCACTCTGTGTTCCTGCGTGTGTGGGGCCCGCACTAGCTGCCAAACACTGCCGACGACTCGGAGCGATGGGCGACCTTTACCTCACCAAGGAGCACCTGGCTGGGTTCGATAACTACAAGGTAACAATATTAGCGCTTACATTATGTAAGACGGACCGGTGTTTTGTTGTGTTTATCCTGCCAGGACGGCACGACGAGCCTTCGAGGTCATCCTGGACCTAGTCCTCTCGTCCCTCAGGGGCACGATATCGACCAAATAGAGTCCTGGCACCTGGCGATAGACTTCTATGACTTCTATTGAGATCTATTTTTAGCGTCCAACGAACACCTTAGCTTCCTTTACGTTCTTCCACCGCATGACGCACAACCTGGTCCTACAGTCGGAAAGACACCTTGCGACCACAATGTGCCAATCTCTCCCTCATTTCCCGACACCCCTGCAACGTGGATTAACGAGTTTCCTTTTTCTCGCTCTCTCGTCCCCATACAGTACAATGCCAGAGACACGTCGCCGCTTAGTATATACGTGATGCACCCATTTTGGAACTGGCTCGTAGAGGTAAGTAGCAGAAAATGCTCGCTCTTTTCCCGCCGAATATACCGGAACAGAAGAAAATGTGATAGATGAGGGACACTCCACTCACGTGTAGCCTGGTCCATAAAACGTTTCTTATCATCGATTACTAGACAGGCCATGTCCGTCAGACCGGGTGGGCCTGTGTCTTCGCTTATCTTCGGTTGTGCGTAAAAGGTTTTGGGCACTCCGGAATGTGTCCGTTTCGTAAGAAAATTGAAGAATCATACTCGACTCGCTCCGTTACTGATTGCATCACACTTAACACCCCAGCCAACATTGATACCACCTCAATTATGTCTGATAAGCGTTATTACTTCCTCCCCTAAAAACAGTTATGAGCGCATTTCGGTGATGGGTTGAAAATTTAGATGATTAATCAAAATTCCCCTTTTCATTTCATTCACTATTTTCAGTACTTTCCTAAATGGATCGCACCGAATCTGATGACGTTTGCCGGCTTCCTGTTCACGGTAGCCAACTTTGTGATGCTTTCTTGGTATGATTGGGGTTTTTGGGCAAGCACGGAGCTCGAAGGGGCCACGCCAGTACCGAATTGGTTTTGGGCGTTGGCGGCGGTGAACATCTTCCTCGCCTACACCCTGGACGGTATCGATGGGAAACAGGCCCGACGTATCCAACTGTCCGGACCGCTCGGTGAGCTGTTTGACCATGGACTGGACTCGTACTCGGCATTCTTCATCCCGGCCTGTCTGTACAGCATCTTTGGCCGTGGACCAACGTCCGTTCCGCCGATCCGCATGTACTACATCATGTGGACGATCTTCTTTAACTTCTACCTGTCGCACTGGGAGAAGTACAATACGGGTGTGTTGTATCTCCCATGGGGCTACGATCTCGGCATGTGGGTAAGTATTCACGCAACGCTTCTGCACGACATGAGATGACACACTACTAATGATGCTCTGGATTCCAATCTACATGATTAGGGCTCGGTACTGATGTATCTAGCGACGTACTCGTTCGGTTACCAGCTGTGGAAGGAACCGATGCCGTGGGGAGTTACGGCCGGGCAGCTAATGGAACTGTGTCTGCACGTAAGCGCCATGTCCAATCTACCGATGGTCGTTTACAACATGTACCGCTCGTACAAGGATCGTACGGGCAAGATGCGCACCGTCAAGGAGGCCATGCGTCCACTGTTCACGTATGGTACCTTCATGTTCGTGTGCCTACTATGGGTATTTGTATCACCAAGTGACATCATGAACCGTGACCCAAGGGCTGTCTACATCATGACAGGGACGATTTTCAGTAATATTAGCGTAAGTATAACGTGGCTGTTTGATGGTCCGATTACCCTATATCTCACCTCGTTTTCTCTCGCTTTCTTCCAGTGCCGTCTGATTGTTTCACAAATGTCGAACACGATCGCGGAAACGTTCAATTGGATGACGGGGTTGCTAGGAGTGGCCGTACTGATGAGTGTCACGATGCCGCTACTTGAAAGGCCGATACTCTATCTAATGGTGATTGGTTCCTCGCTAGCCCATTGGCACTATGGTAGTGGTGTGGTAAGTAATCTTCGTAACTGGATCCTGTCCAAATGACTTACTTTATCCACCCTATCTCGCCTACTCTGCAGGTACAACAAATGTGCCAACACTTCAATCGACGGTGCTTTTTGGTAACGAAACCAAACGAAGTGCGTGACTAGGAGGCACTGCTATGCACTGCCTAGTAACCTTACGCGCGGGTCCATGCTGATCAGTCGATCAATCGAACACAGACACTGATATGGGCTGGAGTGGACGAATGTCAATTTGTGACTGCAGCAGCAACATGGCAGACCGTAGTCTGTCGCTTCGGCGTAACAAACTTTTCCTCCTCTTCCTCGACTAGGCAGTGTACTTTTATCTCTAGCTTTTTCCTAGCCCTGCCGTTTTTCGCACTTTCCTTTCGGTTTAATAGATGTAACACTGTATACTACTGATAACTCGTATTGCAATTAGGTGTTATAGTAAGATAAGAGCACAGTAACGCTTTGAAGCACACGCACGGGTCGTTAACCTAAATGGAGGGTTGCTGTGAATGGACAGGTTATTTCCTTCTTTTATTTGAATGATTAGTACTTTGAAATGAAGTAGTATCTTCTCGAAAACAATTGTTATTGCTTGCGTGGAATTGTGGCCGTTACAAAACGGGTCCTAAATTCGAATCATGCGTTAAATAGGGATTTCCAAACCGCCTCCAACGGCGCCTTCCATACTAGGAAGAGCCCTGCTAGGGCATAGCATTTAGTTTGTTATTAATGGACACTAACGGATTTCGCTCTTTATACATCACAATGCGTGCGAGTAAATTAGAGTTTAGTGCGAGCGTAAGAAGGGACTACGAATTCCAACAGGTACATTAGCGATAAGTTCGCCACTGGAAGACGCAAAAAATCGAACAAATAATTTATCCCAAAGAACAGCTTTTACTGTTATTAGTTGGTCGTATCGTTACTCATTACTTTCATGTTGCCTCGTCGGTGGCTACTTCTCCTAACGCCCCGAATTGCATTGATGTACATATATATAATATAATTATTGATATGGTATTGGACGTGTTCATAAAGAAATTGAAATGATGTCCATGCTCGCTAGGCTAAGGCTCAGGTAAATTATTTGAAATATTGTAAGCGCAGTTCAGAGATTGAAAGCGTTGCAAGATGTGAAGCGGCAACATGGAGTAGGACGTAGCGCTACCAGTACGTCATGTGAAGCGTTGTGTTCGGTTTGTGCACATGTTAACATTTTCCGCCAGGAAACGTCATGACAATAATGTGTAGTGCAGAGGCAGCAAAAAGGAATGTATTTTTCACTTTGGCTTTCTTTTTGGATCCTAATTGCAACGTTACTTCCCTTTTTATTTACGGAATTCTTTTCCTTATGCCGTATCGTTCACTTCCCGAACATTTCTTCCCGTGAGCGTTTGTTGAAGCTATCAAAATACTAAATGAGCATATAAAATCTATGGTTTGGCCGATACAGCTCCGTTAGATAGCTAGAGAGAGAATGAATTAGGTTGGAATAAGAAATTGATCAGAAGAAGAAGAAGTAACCAAAAATCGATTGAAGTAGATAACCTTATAACAAACGCATCCAAAAACACAGGCACCGTATGGTCTCGAGTTTAGATTTAATTTCGATTTCAATCTATGCATTTAACCCATTTCGCCAGCTTAGTGCCATACCGTCGTCACTCATCCGCACTCTCATTATACGATATAGAGATCGTACCGACACATTACGATGGAATTGCTAATCTTACTCACAGTTTCTGGTCTTGGTCGGAGGAGCACAACATGACACAGACGCTAGATCTTAATGCATTAAGGATACCTATTTATACATGCGCGTATAATCATATGAAAATCACGAGAAACAACATCAACACATCAACATAAGCTAGAGCATAACATATTAACTCTTTTTACGAAAGAAAAAGCAAAACAAAATACAAATTCTGCATTTTCGTTTTCCGATTTTGTTTTAGTAACAGTAAGACTCGAAAAATGGCTACGTCGTCTTAGCAACAACCGGCGGTTTCAAGAGTTTAGCTCTGGAAAGCAAATATCAGCTAATCATAGCGACCGGGTTCAATTGTGTTACAATCTATGCCGTTGCAAAACAGATGAATAAAACTAAAATCAACTGTATCGAGGGTATATTTCTGTAGTTTTAAATTTATCCAAGAGAACATCGGTTAATGGTATAGGCAAATGTTTCCTTCGGGTTAATTACTATATGGACGCAAAAGCTGCTATGTCTAGACTGCCTTGCCTTGATAGCGGATGACATTAGCAAATCCTTTTGACTAATTTTGCCAATAAACAGGCAAACATCCTTGTGATGTGTGAATAGGGGGTGAAGGCATCATTAGCTACGATACGATTAACACGACCGAGGAGATTGAGTGTGGACATGGATAAACCTTGTACAAACTTAGCTTGATACGGGCTAGATGCAATTGTTTTACTAATTATGCTAACGATGATCGAGGAACTCTACTTTCGTTTCCAGAAACCACAGGTAGCCATGTCCGACGAACCTGTTTGCCCAGTAGCTCATGAGCTGCACTATTTCCTCGGTTCCGTTATGTTCTGTGCTCTCCGCAGCTTGCGATTGTACATTCCTGTTCTACCGTTGAGAAAATCGCATTTGCCAAGACCAACGAGTGTGTATGAGCCTCGGAAAACTCGAAATGATGAACTGGCTTCGTGAAAGTTATGGTGGTACGATTGCACACTCTCCGCTGCAGGATGCTGGCGCTGTGAAAGTGAGATGCTAATCGAGATTTGGCACATCGACTCCCCAGGTCAACCTGAAGAACCGGCAAGGCCGGATGAGTTTCCTGCTTAAAAGTTCTTCATTGACCTAGATATCGAAACTGTTTTCGATAAACAATGGAATTTAAATAAAATCTGCAACGTTGATCGTCTAGCAGGAAAATGAAGAAAACTAATGCTGCAACACATGGCTATCGGCTGTGTACGTTAGAACAAGTTAAAGTCCTTGAGAAGTACAATACAATTGAATTGAGGTTCTGATCTGTCGAATGTGAGATTTCTAAAAGGAAAACATTTCTAATTGTGTCCTTCACTGTGCGCATACGTGTGTTTACTTCAAACGCTTATGCTTTGGGGAGAACTCGAAGGTGCACGACTAAGCAATGCATGATCCTCCATGCTATGCTCATCGATGCTCTCTCACTTCCAAGGCTTAAGCCGAAGCGTTGAAGATCACTCTCTATGGTCGGATCCTCAAACAACGCTTCTCTCGTTATATTTTGTGCCACCGGTGGAGCATCTCGCGATGGTGACTCTCCAACGAAGCGAAGTCGCAGCGGAGTCGCAGATAAGTAGAGCCCGATGGAACCGGGCCAGTCACTCAGCGAACTCGAACCAGCAAACAACGAACTCGATCGTACTCGACTTTCGCCCAGAAATGTTACGTTTAACGGTGTTGGCGGTGCTGGTGCTGTGCGCGGCCCTCGGGACACCTGTGGCCGCGGGACCAACCATCCGACGGGATGATACATCGAATACCGTCGCGACGGTCTCGGCCGATACGACGGCTACCGAGACGAAACCAACACCAGCGGCTGCTGCTCCATCATCGGCTCCAGAGACTGCTGCCCCGAGTAAGCCGAGTGTACAATCAGAGACCAGCCCAGGAACTACCACCCAGGGTAGCACATCGGCAGCATCCTCGACGACAACGACGGTGGCACCAACCAGCCCGTCTCCGGTAACGACGACAAAGAAATCGCGCAAGACGATCACCTTCGATCAGCGTCAGGAGGGCGAGTACAACATACGGGCCGATCTCGAGAACTTTGTCATCGTGGTCGTACCATCCGGATCATCCTCCGGAGCATCGTTGCTCGATCTGCTAACCCGTTCGGCGATACAGAAGAAGGCAGCGGAAGCGGCCATCGCTGAAAGTGCGGCCGCCCAATACCATCACCATCATCATCATCATCTGCAGCGTAAACATCAGTCATCGAAGCGCAAGAACAATAAGGCCCATTCGGCGGCCGCCGGACACAAGAAGGTACCCCAGGTGACACCGGAAGTGATCGTGCTGGATGAGGAGCACGGTCAGCGGGCAGTACCGCTACAGGTGGAAGAGTTCATCGAAGGCCGCACACCGTACAAGGTTGATCTGTCCAGTGCGAGTGCGCGCAGTGCGGACGTGGCACGATTGGCCATGCCGGAACCTATGGGTAATGGGGCCTACCCATCGTTCAGTGATTCCTTGGCCAGTGGCTCGGAGCAGCAGGCTCGAGCGATTGTGGCGAGTGTGGTCCGCTTTCCGGACGGCTCAGGTAATAACCAGCTGGAGCTGAAGCAGCAGCAGCAGCTGGAACAACAGCGAGCTGGCGCTGGACGGGCCCTTCCGTTGGCCGGGTATGGTACTAACCTCGTAGCCGCTAGTAGAGCCGCCACTAACCACAACAACCTCCTCCTGACCCCTGGTGATGGTGATCGCGATAGCGAGCATCATGCGGCTGATGCTGATGACGATGGTGTGCTGTCCTCCTCTTCCTCCTCTTCGCCCTCCTCGGGGCTACTGCTACTGATGCTTCCCGAACACGCACAACCATACGGACGTGCTGGCGGCCCGGGGACTGGCGCCGACGGTCGGCTACAGCCAGTGGCCAAGAATGGTTCCCCTTCTCACGAATCCACTTCCACCCCGATCATCTCCTCCGACAGCCTAGAGTACGAGCCGCTGCGATTCGACGTCGACATGACCCAGCTCAAGCTACAACCGGACACTTACGACGACGCTAGCAACGAAGGCGACGGCGACGGCGACGATGACGCGATGACAACGGATGATGATGCGCGCGATGGATGGGATGAGCTGCGGCTTCTCGGTGCCACGGAGCAATGTGGACCCGATCGGAGGCGAGACAGCTACGGTGTGTGTCAGTTTGTGCGATCCTGAGATCTTCCTGCTGGTATCAAGTATCCGGATCCGGGAGTGCCACAGTCCCACAACCCCACAACCGTCTACCTCTCCTGACCGATAGAATCTGTTGGACCTCTGGTGCCGAATCCGCGAGTGCCACCGCGTCACTTGCGCAGCGTTTTGTAAGGTCTTAAGCCTTTTCTCTTAAGCATTAAGATATCTAGAGTAAGATTAGGAGCCCTTTCGCCCTACGCCTCTCGTTTTTTGCTACAATGTTCTATTTATTGAAGGCCGTTGTGCCAAATAAAAGTCATAAAGTAAACCGGTTGTGTGGTGGTTGTGCTTTTCCTATTTCCGCCTGATGCAACTCCGGGGATGATTACGCGCCGATAAGGCAGGACTCACGCTAGCGGGACTGGAATTTCATGGAGTGACGCCACAGACGCCGTTTGATTATGCGAGGTGAGGTATTTTAAGACGCATCAGATAGTGGCCCTGACCAGATCGCAGGAGGGGCATCATCATGCCGGAGGTTGATAAGTACGACGGCTACTGCAGTACTTTCACTCAGCCTCACCATTGCCAGAACGTCAACTGGAGCGCCCTGGAGTAGCTCAGAGAAAAGAACACACTGGAAACATAACTTTCTACCGGTCACCGGGAATCGGGTGGCAGCGAATGAAGGAAGTGTAAAGAATGAAATGGAAGAAATAAAACGACCGGTGAGGGTTCAGTCATCCTGCCGATGGTCACCGAAGACGCTGGCGACGGTCAAATATTCCGTTATATTCTGCGCGACCTACTTTCGCGGCGAATGTTTGTTATCGAGCGGCACATCATGTCACAATTCGATTCCGTTGTCCTCTTCGAATCATCTTCGAAGAGGACGATTCATTTGTTAATGATGTTCTGATGTTTGCCTATGCTATTGAGCAATTCCAACGCGATTTTTACTTCCGTAATTTATTTCTGATGTTTCTATTGTAAGATATTATGTAAAACATTTGAATATAAAAAAATGCATACGAAGCTTAATTATTTTTTTAATGAAATATTGGTCAATAAAGTTGGTCCTAATAAGATCCACGAGATAAATTTTACACACATGATAATCACTGCTTGAGGTCGAATCTGAGATCATTTCCGTCTAGATTTCCATCCAGAATCTACCATCACAATATGTGTGACGTCAGTATAAGTAGAATCGTGGAGAGATGGAGTTCATGGACCACGATTAGAGTACATTAGCTAGATTCCGCTTTGATTGAAATCGTTCCATCCATAATTACCCCATGACTCCAAAGCACGTTCTACAATCCAGATGATTTAAAATCAATCTACGGCTCGATCTTCTTCTGCAATAATCACCACAAACAGAACCAGAAGCTGCTGGAACAAAACTAGCGGACCGATTCTCTGTGCCATCGCGAAGAAAAACAAAGTACCGTTCGATCTTCTGCTCGTAACCTGAGGCGACCAATCGGTAGGATCGTGAGTGCTATCGAGCGGGTTGTCGTGGATAGGCGGTGGAAGAGTCATCGCTAGTTCGCCCCGAGGAACATCACTTCAATTCGAACGGTGCCTTGAGGCATTATAACTTTCTTCCTTCCCTTATATGCCTATCGCGTATCCTAGACCCACATATGACCTCTTGGCCAATCTGCAACCTCGCAAAGACGTCAGCAAAATAGTGTCAATTAGCTCGCTTGGACCATTTCTTGATGATTCGCTGGCCTGAGCTGTGAGATGCTGCAAGGAAGGAGGCGGAGGATACAAACAAAAACAAAACTCCCGCGATGGCGGAGGGGATGATCGAAGATATCAAGGACAGAGACAGAGAGAACGAGAGAGTTTGCGTTTGGGAGAATCGTTACTCCTATACAATCTTGAACCCCTGGTGGTAGTAGACGAGGGTGTTGTGGGAGGAAAAACGGCAAAGAAACGGTTAGTTACGTTGACCCCAAGCTGGACCCAGGGACCCAAGCGGACCCTTATGTACTCGGCATCAGTATGTGCCGGAGAGGAGTTGAAGAAGATCGGTGCTGCTGACCATTTTGCCTGTCACTCTGGCCGCAGCCGCAGTGTGTGCTGTCCTCGGGGACCTCGAACTTGTTTCTTTCGTTGGGCGGAGCGCGATGCTTTCTCCGTAACCGCCTCGAGGCCAAGGAGAATTCCTCCGGTGCTGTCCAGACCTGTTTCGAGCTTGCGGTAAACGGTGATCAGGTTGACCGACAAGTCACAAGTTCATCTGACCGCCACAGGCCTGGCCATGGACCACGGAACTCCAGGGGAACACATAATCACAGCTGGCGGTTCGCGGTTGGACTGGAGGCTGCGTTACAGTGCGTAACAGCAAATTGATATCATTTGTAAAGGAAATCAAGTTTGTAATTGAGTATATAGTAGTTGATACTACAAAAAAGCGCGGAAATTGATGCAGGCATAGCTGTTCACACTTATAACAATATTTGGCAAACAGAGTCGAAATGATTTTAAAATTGAATGATACATATTGATCCATGCAATAAACACCTGGTTAGCAGTTGATAACCCAATTGATGGTTAATTTAGGCAACATTAGTTGAATATTTAAAACAAACCAAACAATTATTCCCTAAATTGTTCCTCCATTATTCCTAAAAATCAATAAAAAGACTACAATTGAACGCGAACGCAAAATGCAGAAGATCGGAAAACATACTCACTACATGTATGCTCTTACTCACTACTCAATATGCTTAGTGAACAAAATATAGATCTAGGAGTACTTAGAGGATAGATTTTCTGGATATAAATATTAACTTTCTTGATTAGAGAAACGCAAATAAAAAAATGAAATACGGTTTTTGAGATTTGAAACGATCCTCTTGGTTGTGTTGAATAACTGTTAGAAACGGATATCTTTAACCATAGTAACATAAGCTAATGGGTGGCAGTTATAATTATTCTCTGTATAACATCTCCCTGCCTACAATCGAATGGCACTGTACATAAAAGGGATCGAACACTATACATAGAAAACCAAAGACTATCTGACCACACCGTTTGACTGCAACACTCTCTTTCTTCACGGAGTGACCAGAGATTTTATGACCACAGCTCGCACATTGACCACCTCAAGTGGAAAGCATAATTTTACGCCAGATGATGTTACGGGCGGATCTCTGGTTCTCCTATTCTCCCACGGGAGAATGAAAGACCAACCAGCGACCACGCTGGTACCCAGCTCGTGTACCGCCACTAGAACCTTCACTTCCAATCCAACCTTGCACGGAGCAGCATCAACATAGTTTAGTTAAGTCCGCTGTAGTGTTGTACCAGCTTCACGATGGGCCGTGTTTTAGTTTTGGCTCTGCTGATCGGTCTGTCCGTGGTACAGATCGAATCACTTCCGGTGTCTTCCTTCCTGGACGACAGTGACTACGATAGTTTCGAGGATGACTACGACGTAGTGTTTGATCAGCGGCAGAACGGTACTGCCAACGTTCGAGTGTCCGTTGACGGAGTTGTCGTGGCTCTGCCAGGACCGGACCTATCACCGTCATCAGGCGCATCGGGGCTGCTCGGTCTGCTCGCCTCTCAGATGGCTTCCGGAGGATCGGAGTATGATCTATCCGAAGAGTCTAACGAATCCCCGAGTAGCACGGGAAGCACTAGTTCGAGCACGACCACGGCAGCCGTGACAACGACTGGTAGCAGCAGCAGCAGCAGCACCAGCACCAGCACTAGCACGACGACCGCGATTCCCCCTCCATTCCTTTCCAACGATCTTGCCTTGCAATCACTACCGGCCAGCTTACTCGGGCAGGGATTGTCTTTCCTGTTTAACGCCAAGAAGAGCGGCGAGATACCGTTTCGACTGAATGCTGGAGGTGAACCTGGCCTACATAATGTCCCAGTGATCGTCACCGAAGTGGACAGCACGCAAAAGGATGCGGATGGCGAAGTGAGCGATTCGCATGAGGAAGAGGCCGAGGTCAGACCGTCACGTGTATCACACTCCAACAAGAGGAAGCGCAAGAATAAGCGGAAGTAAATAGAACCGAAGGCAATCTTTAGCTTCCTTTCCGCGAATTTGCACCATCCAGGCCAAACGTACTTTAACTAACATTTTCTTTTTAATTCTGTTGCGTCTCATTCCTACAGGTATAAGGTGCATGTGGCCAGCATGCTGAGACCATTGCTGAGGCGTGGCACCCTTTTGCAGTGAGAAGATTAGGAAGAATATTTTTAATCGAACGTTTTGTGTGTCGTTGTGATAAGGAAACCGACAGGAAGGTGTAGCACGACGCCGCCAAGCTGTACCGAGCTGCTTTTGGGCCATGCTTTATGGGATTTTGAATGAATGCTACAAGCGTGAATTAGCTAATACTCGTGAAGCACTCCTCCAGGGAATGTTTTGTAATTGAACTGAATCATAAATTAATACCAATAAAACCACTACCATTCTGGATAAAATGCTAACTTTAATTACTATAGTCATGTGTTCCGAGCCACTCAAATCAGTATGGACTCGTTTGCACACGCAAAATGAGGTTGCCGGCCAGTTACCGAAAACCTGTTTTTGGGGACTAGTATCTCCTCCTTCAAACGGTGCTGAGAGTTCTCTCGTGAAAGCATGCCACGTTTGTTTATCATCGAATGGCCACGCTCAGCACGTCGCTGAGAACAAGAACTGGGTCAAACTTTGGTCGTTTGGCACTGCTATGAGTCGCGAGCTTCGACGCTGGTGACGCTACAAGCCGCTGTGATGCTGCTTGCCAAGCGTGATTCATTACCACTCGATGCTCCTAGTGATTTTCAATGTGTGGAGTTATTAAACGGTAATCAATTCAAATGCAATATGTAATTATGATCTAATAAGCTAATTAATTTAATTATACTGCTACCATGCCGATGGCAAGTGAAGGAAGGAAGTGAACACCTGACATCTGGTACATTGAAATGACATCGACATGGCATTATCGATTATTAGATGCGGTTCATGACCTTGTAGCCTCCCTTGCTTCCTATTTCATTTCAGCATTTCAATCGCAGATTTTACTATTGAGTAATTAAAATTATTTTTGTTCGATGGATACCTTTTGATGACGACCTTGTGTAAAATCAAGTTATAAAGAATATTTTTCTGGAAAAATATGAAAAAAGTAACAAATGCTTTATTGGTTGCTAAACATAGGATTACTTTTAAGTAGTGGTGTATGAATTGATGTGTGGATTGATTTTATTTAATCGTGTGTTGCTCTATTGTTTTCGAAAGCATGATTTTTGATACTGACAATAACTTCGATCTCGAAGAACAATTGAACTTTCTGCCTCTTAAGGAGTGCAGAACTCAACCGTTGTCGATACTAAATTGACACGATTTAATAATTAAATCAATTCCTTATACGTACTTAAACGGTCATACTAGGACGGTCTCCCCTCATAAAGTACTCCACCGGCAATGAAATGCTTCTCCAAACATGCATCTCCACAGTGGGTCACTACAATGGAGCAAGCTGAAGAGAATCGCATCGATCGCTGGATCGGTTCGTGTGTCACCCATCGCTCGAATCTTCTGTTTGTTTTGGAGTTTTCTCTTTTCACCCTACTACCCTGCACCGGTGGCACTCATCTTTTACGTGAACCCGGCGTCTCCACGGTCGTTTCTTTCCTCGCTTCGTCGGCACGTGGCATCACGCTGCGACATGTATGCCATGCCGATCGACTCGATCGCAACGATCGCGCTGACGATCGACACTGCCGCACGTACAGAGGTGGACAAAAGCGTGACAGGGAATGTTCTAAAAAATCATTCGAATGTTATCCAGTTTTAGAGACCTTGATCAACTATAGCAAGTGATACTCCAAGACTAACGAGCCAAAGAAAGTATCTTTTGGTTGCTGGAATGTTCTACACTACTCATTGACCACACCGTATCGAATGAAAGGCCCGCGCTTTTGGTCGGTGAGTCCACCGTCCGCATTTTCGGTCATCTCCTCCGGTTTCTTAGCTCCTATTCTTCCCCTTCTTCTTCATCTTCATTCGATCTCTCATTTCTCAAGGTGCCGAATTCGAGAGCCCTCTGCGGTGACCATCAACACCGTGTCGAATCGTTCATTATTCCGCCGAACAGTCTGGTGCGGCCAACATCCCACCTGTCGACGTGTTGCTCGTGTTGCTGAACAGTGCGATCGGGATCACGGATCGCTGTGTGTCTTACAGGTTCCAACTTTTGTCACTTCACTTTGGAGATTGTGCGACCGGTTACATCATCCAGTGAATGCTAAGACAAATAGTACAAGGAGTAAGGATTCAAGTGCCCAGCTTAGTTGGTTCCGTTAAAACAAAAATGTCAGTACAATATAGTCGCGCGGTCGGTGGCCATCGTGCAGTGGCAGTGTTGATATTAGTGGTGCTTCTAACGTTCGAGGATGGCCACTGCTTGGGAAGGAGATTCCACGGGGAAGGGAAAGTGAAACGAGAAAGTGACATCGTGGTCGAACGGCGACCACGAGCGGATCACGGTTCGGACGACGAGGTGATCTACGACCAACGGCAGGTGTCGCGGCCCGGTGGCACCAACATTCGGTTGAACATTAAAAACTTCCAGGTGCAGCTGCCCGAGTCGCAGCTGGAACGATTTCAGTCAACCGACATGATGCAGCTGATACGCCAGTCGGTGCTGCGGTTACTCGGTATTCCGATAGGTGCCGAGCCAACACAGACGCAGCATACAGGCAGCACCGCAAGACCATCGCTCGAAGACGACGTCGACGACGACTCACAGCAAGGACAGCAGAAGCAGGAGGATCCGGCGAACGGTGGAGCGTCGATGCTGCAGGTGAATGGAAATAATGTTCCGGCCAAGTTTTTCCTGGAAATTAGCGATTTCCTCATGAACACCAACGACAACGATGCGGTCGATGATCAGCGCGTGGACGACAACCACAACGAGCATCAGCGCCAGGAGGAGCTGCTCCATCAGCAGCAGCAACAGCAACAGCAGCAACAGCAGCAACAGCAGCAACAGCAACAACAACAATTTCTCCACGATCCATCCTCACTGTACGCCACGGAGGAGATCAAGATCGAGCGGTTGGAAAATTCGAACAACGTGAAAAACGAAACCATTACCATCAGCAAACGGCTCACGAATTTGGCCACCGCGCCACCAAATGTGCCGCTCATCGAACGAAACGTAACCGAGCATCGAACGTCAGCAAATGCGACCCAGAATGCGACCGCATCCGAGGATCGGTACGTGCAGACGAAACCGATCCGACTGGACACGGTGCTGGTGCGCATGGAGACATCACACCAACAGCAGGGCCCTCGGAAGACGCTGCGTGAAAAGGTCATCTGGAGGATGCCACTGGCAGCTGCCGATGCTGCTAACTACGAAAATCCACCGGCAAGTTACGAGCAGCAGCAGCAGCAGTGATCGATGTTGCGGAGAAAGTCCTCTCATAAAGGTGACACCCAAATCGATTGGTGGTGTCAGGTTCTCAGGTTGTCAGGTTATCAGGTGGGCTGTTAGGTGCTTAGACACGCACGTATCGATGGCGGAATTCCATTTGAACATCGCGTGCAGACGAAGCGAAGCGAGGGATTATTATCTGATGCGATTAATTGATCAAGCAGAGCATTTGATTACCGGATTTCTAATAATAAATGTTCAACGTTTGGGATTCAAAAGGCAGAGAATAAATTCAATCACAATTTCTATATGATCCCATTAACTACTCCACCTTTGTTGATTGTAGCCTCCATCTCGCTATCCTTCCTTGCTTCCGAAGATCCGTGGACAACGGTGCGTTTCTGGCCAACAATCTAAAGTGTCCTGGACTGGCTTCCATCTACATTTACCGACAAATTACGAACGATGATCAAATCGCAGTTCATATTTACATAGAATATCATTCATACAGGCCCATTCATCAATAGAGCGAGCGATTCATCAATTCAAGTACATATTACACAACAATGCAGCTCGGTAGAGAAGGATATAGCATTTGTGTTACTGGAGTGCAAAAGATCTAAGAGGATAATTTACGATTCTATAATTAACGAGGGGTAAAAAAATTCTTACGTCGTCTTCTTGTAGGTTCGGAATGATCAGGAAGGAAACATGTTCATGTTGCTTGTGACACGGTTTCTTTTTTTTATTGCCACCTCGCACACCAGCCTGTGGTTCTTTTTAAACCTTCGCTTTTCCATTACTTAAGTACACACATCAACTTGTGCTGGCTGGACGAAGCTGGCAATCGACATTCGACACAAGAATTCGTATGCTGTGGCCAATTTGGCCCGCTTTGGCAATACACATACACACATAAACAAGCAGCCTCTTTAATGCTTTCCCGCTTACCGACTAGTTTACTCCCCCGGACTTAACAACACCGTACAATACTATTTACAAAGAAAACCAATCAAACGATCTTCCCCAGAACGATATTGGTGATCGGATATGGGACGTGGTGCGAAGAAAACACACCCACGCCCTGGGAAACAAAAATTGGTAACGGAGCAGAGGCGATAGAGAAAACAATAATTACAACAACACACACAGCAAAACGATTCACATGGGATCACAATCCCCGTCGACGCGATATCGTTCGTGTGAATATTTCGATCGCCGCTTCCGCTAATACACTAACCAGACGATGGTACACTCGAGATCCGCTTCACGCTTTACTCCTTCTGGATAGGATCGTAGGCCGGGGTGACGGTAAATTTTTTGGAGCTTCGCTTAAACCCGGGCAATCCGTAGCGGCTCGATGTACGACCACCTGCCGCACCACCGTGCGTCCCAGCGCCACCGTGCTCGCCCTTGGACGTACCGGCTGCCACATCCTCCAGGATCTTGGACAGTGGACCCGTGGCACCGCGCAACGACTCCGAAAATCCACGGTGCCGTCCGATCGGGCCTTGCGGGTTCATGCGCCGGTTGTGCGTCGGTGATGTCGATTGCTGTGGATGTGAAATGCGAATTAGATTATGATCGGCGTAAAAGGCTTGAGCGTGTGCGTTCCAATCAATTACCTGACGATCGAAGCTAAGGTAATGTGGGGCGGGTGGGTGCGCCGAGTAGTGGAACTGATTCTCCGTCGTGTTGGCCGACAGACTCAGATAGAGGGCCTCCAGTTCCTGCACCGTCGGTCGGTGATCGCGCTGATGGTAGTTATGGCGCGGTGACCACGTGTTCTGGTGACCAGTTTTGGAGGCGGAGTTGAGCAAGTATTCGCCGGGCCGCAAACCCATACCACCCATTGTATCGTTGTTGTGGTGGAGCGAGGTCAGCTCCTGCATCAGGTGCTTCGACATCGTCATACCATCGTTGGTGTGCAGTGTGCGGTTGTAGTCGCGCGCGATCTTGATGTCGTGCTTCCAGAACTGCTTCTGATCCTTCGGTACGACCGGTGCCACTTCCTTGATCTAGAAGGGAGAAGAAACAATGATGCACACGTGCGTCAACGATTGATCATGGACGCCTCAGGATCGACGTGGGATAACATACCATCAGGAACACTACGCCCGCTATGTAGATGCAGAAGATGTTGAGCAGCGTCAGTGACATGCTCATGCAACCCAATGTCAGCAGCTCGATCCCCTGGTTTTCAGAGTAGAGCTGCGTTTTGATCAGCGTACCGTAGCGTGATTCCTCTGAACCGAACAGGAAGTACAGACACGAGAGTGCCCACAGCAGACCCTAAAACATAAAGCATAAAAGCAAGAACGCGATAAGACCAGCGACATTTATCAGAATCGTTTCCGTCGTCGTTGCTTACCGCATTCACGGCAGGTGGAAGCAGCGAGGCGGAAATGGCCACACCGACCAGCGAGCCAATGTTTTCGCCCAGGATGGCAATGGCGACCGCAGCACCGGATGGAAGGGCGATCGCGATACCGACGAGCAGCGAGTGCGTTTCGCAGCGAGCCAACATCTCGTGCGTGATACCCTCACCGACACCGTACCGATCATCGATACTGCACACGATCAGCCCAAAGATGAAGCCAACCGTCACGGTTAGCATAATGCCGATCAGTTCGTTCTTCAGCCCGAGCAGCTGCAGACTACGCTCCTTGATGACTGTGCCAAAGATGACGGAAATGATGGGACCCTACGATCAAGAATAACGATCACTGACACACGACCGATTACACAGGCTGACGTCGCTGACTTACCATGAGCGGTGAGATAAGCATACTGGCGATCAGGAAGAGGGAGCTGTCCTCCACTAAACCGAAGGCCGCCAAGATACTGCAAGAGAAAAAAGACTCAGTGATGTGTCGTGAGAATGCGTCCGGTTTTCACTTACCTGGCCACCACCAGCATCGATACGAAATCGAACGATATCTGGGCATCATGTTTTACCTCTTCGACGATCTGGGCCACGTTCAGGCGGGCACGCACTGTCGAGAGAAACGCATTCCATGGACTGTCCTCGTTGTTTTTGTTTGGATCAGCGCCCGGTCTGTGGAGGAAAGGCAGGCAGGCACGATTACTCATTAGCACGTCTAGATCGTTGCGTTGCGGCCCCTCGTACGACGAACATACTCTTCTGGTTGCTCTCCGATTTCCGGCGGCTGACTGTACAGCGTACAGGAGGTGATCGAGATCGTTGAGTTGAAACGCTGACCTACACCCCACGAGCTGAGCATATAGATGACATCATCACAAATCGGACCAGACTCGATCGAGAACATGATCTGCGGAGCAAAACAAAAACCAGCGATTACAGATAAACAGTTGGATGCGGATACGGCGTGATGAACTTACATGGAATCCATTGCCCTGATCCGTCTCGATCCAGGCCGCCGTGTGCAGCCGCTTCTCGGCGATGATCGTCTTTAGGACTTCCTCCATCGATGAGTCACCGGTGAGCGTTAGCTTCTCGGCCGCCTCCTCGCGGGCCGTTTTATCTTTGCGTGCCGAACCGATCAGATCCTTCAGTCCGTTCCAGGATTTGCGCAGGGCCGAGGTACGATCGAATGGATCGCCCAGGAAGTTGCTCTTCTCCTCCTTCCCTTTGTCGGCACCATCCTTATCCTGTTCCTTGCCATCGCCACCGTCGACCGATGGTATCTCATCTCCATCCTGATCGATGAACTTAATAATCGGTGCTCCGATCGGTGGGGCCGGATTTTTAGTACCCTCATCCGGTGCTTTTATGATGTTGGACCGAGGGATCTGCGTAGCAGAAGAGGGGGAAGCAGCAGAAAAATCGTAAATATTTTCACTCCAGAAATAACGAGTTCGAGTATGTTGGCCATATGTTGGAGACGGAGGTTGTCTAGAGAACGGAACTCGAGAACAGAACTCCCAATCTCTCTTCAGTCTTTGCACGTGACATGCCGTCCCTCTTGGCAGCGTTCTTGCGTTCACCAGCTCAGAATGCAATGCTATATGTGTTGCTGAGACTGCTTGTTCTCTTAGCGGACCCACGTCTACCAGAGCTCTGTTTGCCCTCCTCCGTCCCTATACCCTTTTTGCCCTTACGTATTGACAAACTTCACGTCCGCTCCGGTTCCGTATGGAAGCTAGTATCGTGAAGCTATTTTTAACAAAACCAAACCCAAAGTCACAAACGCACCCAAGCGAACATTATAGAAAAGTGTGAAGAAGAAGGAGGAAGTAAGGAAAGTGCCGACGACCACACGTGACGAAGCTGATGCGATGCGCATGTGTTACCCGGCTGTGAACGAAGCCAACGAATGATCGGCTTGTTTCAATGTTGTTTCCGATCGGCTGTTTGCATGCCGGCACGGATTTGGTGTATCTCTTTCCCAAATGACCAAAACATTCACTCGCTCGTAGTACGAAGTATACCTGCGCTTTGGAGCGAGTCCAAAGATGTTATGATGGGCGTCGTAAATCGAGATAATTTGTTTTATTTTACTATAATATTTCAAACTCATTTATGCCCATTTTATCTCGGTACTCAGTGTGTACCATACGAGAAACGTACTGGTGACAATGTATGAGTAGGTTGACAAGAATCATACGACAGATCCATTGTAAACTAGCACGCGAACCCCACTTCCAGCGCGCCTACAATGTCTACAAGATAATGCCCGAGATGATGACGAGAGGTTGAGAGGGTGCATTCGCGTATACTACACGCGATAACCTGGTCAAAGCTAGGGTGCGAGGAGGACGAAAACCTTTCGTTTCGTTTCAAATTCCAACGAAACCCTAATGATGATGAAAGCATTTTTATAAATACTCTCCAACTGAACCCGTCAAGTGGCATGGGCATGGCATTACTTCAGAAGGGGTGTAAGAGGAAATATTGAACACATTAATGAGCCGAGGGTACCTTGCGGTCCCCACAAGGTGTGGCGGCGCGTTTTATTTGATGCTTACGACCTAGGGAGACCTGTGCGAGTCGCGTGTTACAGAAGCATCGCCATCGCAGGTTTTCTCTCCCGGCGACAACGGGCACACCTGAACCAACAATGTTTCCATTTCTGAATTTTAAGGCCGGAATGGACGAAACAATCGATCGGCAAACAGCTCCAAAAGGTAGCAACCGAACAGAGTGTGAAGTGAGTTGAGTAGCAATCGACCAACGCACGCTACAGGTAGTGCACTCGAAGATGGTGCAGCCAGGCCATTGTGGCAGTAAAGTCCCAGGCCATTTTTTTGGAGTAACATGGCGTACCTTGGCTTGGCTACCACTTTCCTTTTGGAGACCTTATCACCATCATCATCATCATCATCATCATCGAGGAGTGCAACCAATCGATGGAGTATCATAAAGTGGTTTCACTTCCTTCCGGCCATGGCGTGACAATTGCACACGGACACGTCAAGCAAACAGGAAATGAGGAATCCACATATCTTGCTGACCGCAAGTTTTGCGCCATTTTTTTTGCACGCGCTTCTTCCTGCCATTAATGGCCGTGATTAGATCTACAGCTCAAGGTGTCGAGATGGTGGTGTTGGTGATGTAGCACCATTAGCGCGTGCCTTGCTGACCTGCTGTCTGACCGTCCTGGTCTGGTAGCAGACCTCGAGGGCGAATCACACTTGGCAGATGATAAGGCAAACCTTATCATCACCATTTCTCCTCGATTCGCTAAAATGATCGATCGACCGCCGGCACCTGTACCGGCATGCAAATCGATTATGGCTTCCACTACTCCATTCGCACACCGGTTTCCCCAGGGACAAGGACGCTCCTTACCTTCGATTGGGCTGTTTTCGGTTGTGGCGTGATGAACGGTTGCGACTCCGCACCCTTTTCACCCGGTTCCTTCTCATCTTCCGTCGAGGCGCTGGAAGTTTTGGCGAGCCGTTCCGATTCCTTGCGCCTAAGTTCCCGCTCGTAGCTGGCCGATGGGATGTGCACCACGAACAGTATGCCGGCCATTTTATAAAGTGATTCCTAGAGCAGGCTCGGTCTGACTAGGAACTAGGACGATTGCGGCGGTACAAACACACTGAACACGAATACTGACAGTGAACTCTAGCTCTAGGATCTGCAATAGGACATGGATAGTCGAGGCTGTTGGGGGGAGGGGAGGAAAAGGAATGGTTCATAAGTCACTGATACAGAACACTCTCGCACAACGCGTTGCAGCAAATGGCGGTGGATGTAGCAGTAATGGCTGCAGAGAACCGATCGAACGCGATAGAAAGTCGCCAACAACCCGGCGGTTATTCTTGGCTATCGCCGATTCGCTGCAGCACCGCTTTCTACGCCGCTAAAGAGACCGCCAACCGGCGACGTCTCGATTGCTCATTTGCTTGATTCTCCACGCGCGTTCCGTGTAATTATAGAAGGTTACACACTAGAGAGCAAGGCGGAAAAATTTAGCACCAACAGACGCCACAACACAAAATGGAAGACGGAAGCGTCCAGCACCAGCAGCGTACCTTGTTTTCCTTCTAAACCTGCCTGTCTCAGCCACTCACTATCAGTTGTAAAATCAGTGAACTAGACTAAACTAATCCACCCTCACGCCTGGCACACCATGGAGCGTCGTTAGAGGTTAAAACTCGCCTAAACTACAGCGCTCTATACGCCCCTATCAGCGTTAGCGCGGATCGATCGATCGATCCGTCGTGGTGCACTACCAAAGGACGAATGAACCCGGCGTGGCGAGCGATGGTAAGCGGTGATGATACCGATGCTTTTCGGTTCCGCTTCGCACGAACCATATGGTGGGATCGTTCCGTCTCTACGCTGGTGACCGATATCGCGGTCGATGTGTGAACAGCCGAGCCGAGTGTGTGCTGGCCGCGATGGTCGCCATGGATACCCAGTGTGTGGGTACCGCCATGAAGTGGGTGCAATCGAGCACCACTATAATCTCAGCTCCCGTTCTGACGGAACCGTACAGTGATAAGAAGCACGATTTTGGAATTTCTATTTACTCAACCACATCATGTGGACCCGGGGTGATGGTTAGAACAAACAATTGCTGAAACAATCCATCGTTGCTCGGCCCGAAAACTGACGCTTTGATAAGTATCTCGAACGATTGTCGAAGCCTGACTTTTGCGTTATTGCGGAAAAATGAACGGAAGTTAAAGAAACAATTACCAAAAATTAGGCACGCGCATTTTCTCTCACGATCGAGCGAGATCGAGGCGTTAAGCACCAGTTTGCTGTGGTGCCTTCCACTAGGCGTGAGTTTAACTGTAACATAATTGTAGGCACTATTCTGCGATCAGCGATCGACGGCTGAATGCTTGGAAAGATATTTTCAAAATGGCCTTTTTCCAATAATAAATCACAATAATCGATCTGGAATATTACCATAATTTGAAGGTACGGTCGTGAAGAATATTTGGTCTCTTACATTGATGAACCCCCTTCCTGCTAAGCTTCCTGCTAATACCTTTCCCGAGTTGGGTTTGGCGAGAATGTGTCCTTGAAAAGCTTCTTTGCGCATTATGCAGGCTGCTCTCTTTTAGGTTGTCAGGTGCTATCCGTTCGAGATGATATTCGGTAGGATTGAAGGACGAAAAGATCAATGTTCGATTGTTTTTTTTAAGAGTAAGCAAAAGCCATCAAACTGTCTCATAATTCCTTGTGTTTCGTAATTTACAGCTCGTATAATGTTTCCAAAAATTAATGTTGCCAAAAAGTTTTTGTTTCGACTTAACTAACTTCGTTATCAGCATACATTATTGTAAAGCCCGGAATACGCGGAAGCGACCATTCTCCATCGGGCTACGTTTTAGTAAAATTACCGGCAGCCACCGCCACAAATGGCACTTGAAGCACGATTATAGATGATGCGAACTTGGTTGACCTAGTGTGAAGGTGCGCGATCTTAGAGTAGTGTCCAAGATGACTCTTTAAAATACCGTTCCGATGGTGTTGGAGGAACACTCGATCGTACTACTAATTACCTTATCAGTACATCAGTACGGTAGTTGTTCGACCATGCGGGAGAGTAGGGTCAAATTGTACGCATGTGTGTTACGCCATACGCACCACCGCCCGAAACCTCCCTACCAACACACCTTGCTTGCTGGTCGTGATGTCGAGCCCACCGAGAACTCTCGCTTTTTTCCGCGTCGAAAAGATTCGGTATCAAATAAAAAAAAATGGCCAGCGCCGATCTCCCCCACGCCATGGCACGAAGCCACCAACACAGCTTGATGGCGGGAGAGCCCGCGCCAGCATGATCGCGATCGAGGCGCAACAAAAGCATCAGCACACTCGCTCACTCGCTTCAATCAGCCTTGTGAGTTCGATTCGAGAGGATCAATTCAAGTGGTGCTGTGCGTATTCGTGACTCTTTTTCCTGTCAACTCTCTTAGTAACCGTTTTTTGCTGCCGTCAATCAGAGGTAAGTGGACACCGTTTTACTAGCGCGCTGCCCGGTCTAGCATCGCCTAGGGAGAAGCCACTAGCTCGAGTTTTAGCTTAGAAATAGAAGTGTGTTCAAAATGGACGCTTGTCGCCTTGTGGTACTATTAGGAGATACTTGGTTGAATTACAAAATGGCAACTAGCAGGTAGATTAAGCTTTGCGTCAACTTAAAACAGTTTCGAAACGCATCTAATAAGAATGCCCTTGTGTTCAGAAAATATCCAGTATAATGATGCCAATTGAATTACCGCTAAACTGACTCAGCTGTAGAGCACTGCTGCAAGTTCTCGTGCATTGTTCGTACCTGTATTTCCCATAATGTTTCTCATCTAATTGGAGATTGAGGATACATTAACAACTCATCAACCGTAACAACAGTCGAAGCTTTGGTGAAAAATAGAAACGGAAAGCTATATATGATACACATTCAATTTAGAGGCAATTTGTAGATCCGCCGGAACACTAACCGGAAACGTTACTCGTCTGACGTTTTCTGTAGTGTGTGTTTTACGTTAAGATGCCTCACTAGGCGTGGTGCCCCTTGCTATTGTACGGTCCGGAACAGCGCGATCCGCGCCAATGACCTTCGAGGGTGAGAGTGATTGTTGGATCAGGAAATCTATCAATCGAATTGAACGGATTGCGGATAGTATTTGGAATCAATCCACTTCCTACGTCCGCCACCGTCACGACAATAATCACGCGTCGTTAATCGCACTCAACTGATCAGCCGACAAATGGCTTCCCCTCGGCCATCTTGCACGCTGATGAGTTCGGTCTGTCCTGTCCGCTTCCTGGGTCGGATAAGCGAGAGTGCGAGGGTTGCAGTTGTTAGCCTTCAGACGTTTGTTAGTAGCTCTCGACTATAAAAGCCGACCCTGCTGCTGCACTATGACCGTGATTGGGATGGTTTGGATCCCTAAGACCATAAACTCGACCCGGTTTTACCCTCTGCGGTTTGCGAAACAAGCGTCTCATCGAAACGGCTTTGAGATGAGACGTTAGAGCCTAATGCATAATATGAAGGATTTCCGCTTCAGTAGACATTCGGCTCTTTCGGTGTCACCCGAAAGTAAGGAGGAAAAAAACCTGTCCGTTACCTTGTCCTTCAATATTTGAATTTGGTTGGGAAGGATGGGCTGCTGCTGTGCGAGTTTCAAATGATTTACGACCCTGATGGTGTTTGACTGATTTGCGATTTGCGAACGGCGTTCTATAAGGAAGCATGTTTAACATCCAGCGTCATTCCAGAGAAACAGACTGTACAACGATCGTTGAAATCATTTGCTCCTTTCGAACAAAAACTCGTGTATCGATCGAAGCTCTGTCGTGAATATCAACTACTCAAATGACTTCTTAAGGTGGGCCAGTTTTCGGGGATTTTTTGGTACCAAATCCTATCTAAACTCTTCTGGCGTTGTCTACCTCTTGCCTGGATTGCCTACTCAATCTTTAATTTATCTGAACATAACCGTTCGCAGCCGATCGAATCAAAATACGAAACCTGTTTCGCGTGTACCCCCGTTTGGGTCTCCTTCTGGGTTCAAGATCGTCGTGAGCCTCCATTTTTTACGCCATCATAAGATTGAGTTGAGATCTGCGAACTCATTACTTGCTGGTGAATGACCTGGTACACGGCACCGCAGACGCACGATCGTAATATGGCCCCTCATTTCAAGGCCTTCTATCCCACCAATAAGCCCAGGGTAGAGAGGGCCGTAGGCGCTTATTCGGTGATTGATACGTTCTTAGCTTCTAGAACGTAGAAAGATTGATGGGGTTGTAGCATTACCATTGGTGGGTTTCGATGGATGCTGGACGCACGGAAACGTACACGATATGCAAAGCAGCACCCTCCCAATACGCTTGATCATTCGCGGTGTGTCTACCACCGGAGCCAGTTTTCTGCTGCTGCTGGGTATCTTGTTATAAGTACGCCGGTCAGCATTGACCCAAAATACTACAACCAGTTGCGGCCAGCGGCTGTCCAACTGTCACCGTCCCGTCACAGCGCTGATCTCGCCGTATGCCCCGTTGTGCTCCCACAGCCGTAGCAGTGGCCGAGGCAGACCACGCGCCTTACCCAGACACCATCTGTTTTATGTTAATTCGTAGTCGTACACCGTTCCATGCTCGCCTACATAATGATATCGCACAAACCGGTTGTTATGATGTGTGGCTGTGGCTACAAACAAGATTGCAGATGCAGCTACTTGTCTTCCATGATCATGCTTTCGATGCTGTTATGATCGTTGTGGGGTTCATCTGCTCCCACATTCACTTTCATCCATGCACTGTGTTATCAGTAAATGGTAGAGAATAGTAGATGATCTAAACCAAATCCAATTTCATCTCTAGTAGATATCAAGGTCAGATAAAATGAAATGCTTTAGTATTTTTTACCTTCCTACTAATGAAGTAATGCGCTAAGTATTATAAATCTACCAAACTGAACGTACCCTATTTCTTTTCTCTCTCATGATAACAGATTTCAAAATGGCTTACCGTTTTGCCGCTTTCCTGCTCACTGTGGCACTGTGTGCCGCACCTGCTCTCAGCTTCTCTGCCGGTGCCCCAGGTGGTGCTTGCGGTGACATGATTCCCCAGCATCACACCGATCCGCAGAAATCGGCTGCACCTTATTCGATCATCCTGTCCAAGAAGGCTATCCGCGCCGGTGAAGGAGTCACGATCACTGTGCAGGGTAAGCTTGTGCTTACTACTCCCTCCAATGCAACGGCTCAAGCTTACTTAGCCCCTCTCTACATCCTCCCTACACATAGGTAACAGCAATAAGGACACCATCAAGGGACTGCTGTGCCAGGTGCGCGTCGGAGAGACTCCGATCGGTGTGTTCGACGTCCCGCCGAACAATAACAATCTCCAGAAATTGGACTGCGGCAGCTCCAAGGGGGTAAGTAACTGTCCCTCCTCCCTCTCAATAAGTGTTATCCGAAGCCGGTTCTGGTGCACGATCCGTTACGAACGCTTGTCTGTAATCTAAAGCCGGCCGTAAGTGAACGTTAAAATCGTGATTTGTAGCTGCGAGACATGAATCTAATGGATATTAATGAGACATTCTAACGCCGGCTTGGTGTCCTCGCGGTATGCCATGTTGCTAGGCAATGGGCATCCGGTAACGGTACCCACACACTGATGTTTCCTTTCGTCTTGAATAATTGATTTCCTCAATCGGTTTTTGCGTTTTAGCGTAACAATATTGACACCAATTAACTGTCGTGTGTATTAATTAGTTTTTGCATAATCACGATGTATTTGCAGTCCGCCGTTACGCACAAGAAGATCACCAATGCCCCGAACAGTCTTACGTTCAACTGGATCGCTCCGCCGGCACTGAGCGAGGAGGCTCGTGCTTACTGTACGATCGCACTCAACGGTGGTGTCTTCTGGGTGAAGCACACCTCGGACCTGCTCAAGGTGAGCCCATAAGCAGACACACACACACACCAACCACTTGGATTGGCATGTTCCGGCAGGGATCCTGGCGATCTCGTTTGCCGCCTCGACCAATGGAGTTACGGACGTTTTTACAACAGTATTCGACGATAGCGGACAGGCGAATTGGTAACACCATTCCTTTCGTTTTCTCCGTTTGATAATAAATTCGACTTCGACTGTTATTCTATGGTTTCCTGGATTTGTCCTTGAGTGAAAGAAACAATTTATTTGAAAAAAAAACGCCCAGAATGAATTCCGTAGCAGACGTTTCAGGCGTTGTGCCTGAACTGAATTTACTGAAATGTTTTCTTTTACTAAATGGTTCTATAAGAGTTCTGATTGGATTAGTGTAAAATTTTATTGGAATAAGTTCGATACAAAGGTACTAACTGTGATGTAACGTATGGCATGAACGTGGAACTGGTTTTGCACTCTAAGGTCATTAAATTCAAACCGAAATCTATCCTAGTATGTAAGTAGAAATTATGCATTGAAATTGGTAAGAAGGTGAAAAGTAACGTAGAGACACGTTTCGTGTGTAATCTAAATGCAAACTTAAATATAATGGATTTCGATTCTGGCATCGTAAGGTTCCGCTAGAGCGGCATTTCACTTCATCATTTCATAACTACTATCACAAAAAATAAACTTTGAACTGTTACAGTAAAAACTCAAATAGATAAACGTTTCAAACTGGAGGGATGATTGTGATGTTTGTAAAAATCGTTTTGTGGGAATGTTCTTGTATACCTAGTACTTCGTTCGCTTTCGTTATTCGCATTAAAGCGGTAAATCCACGAAAAACCAGTGCTACATTAGCCGATAAAATTCTTTTCTTCCATAAAGTTATATCAAAAGAGCTCAGCCATGCTCGTGCTAAATACTCTAGATTGATGGCCTTTGAGAACACTTTGTTATACATTGAACTGGTTATGCTTTAGGGTAAACCCAATTTTGCAACCGTCAGGTATCCGTTGTTGTAAAATATCTCATCTTGGTTGTTATCGGAAATGTCGGGATTTCTTACAGGCACACCCCCGCGCAGGGGATTGCACAGAGCTCGCTTCATAAAGCGCACATCTTGGTCTGAGCCCTTCCGAGCAGCGTGCACCAGTATCGCAACGTCTTCAATCGCTTCGTTGTACGTGTAGGACGTGAACACCAATGGCATGTGGTAGTTGTAAAGGAGAAAACGAAGCGTTTTGGCCCACGTGTCGGTCGGTGTTCCGAAATACTCGTTAAATCCGCAGTTAAACGCTGCGACCAAGTCGGGATTGGGAAGCACTATTTTACCCGGTAGCTCATGATAAAGCTCCTTGTGATAGATAAGCTCCACCAATCGACCATCACCGTAGTCCAAGGTACTCCGTTCATGCGCTGTTTCCGGTATTTCAGGGCCTACGAAAAATAACTTTACCGTCCGCAGCTTTGGGCCGTAAGAGAAAAACAAGGCGCAAGTTTGCTCGTGAAAGTAAAACACCTCCGCTCTGGCACCTACGATAAAGATGTTCAGCGTGTCCCGTATCTCATCGATCACGTTAGTACAGTGTAGAGCGTACAGGATAGTACCAATGTAGCTGTACACTTCTGCGAGTTTAACATTTTCTAGCTGTTCTTGAGGTTCCAGCAAATGATCATCGTTGGCGGTGGGATTTATGATCTTACGCTGCAAAGCCTTGCTCGCCAACTCGTAACAATCCGACGGAAATTTCTTGAGATCGGTTTCGTCCAGACACGGAATAACAGGATCACCGGCATCGGTAATGGCAGGAGGCTCTGCAGAGAAGAGACAGTGATTAAATGAGTGTCAAACGTTCGATCACCGGATTACTTACTGTTATCT
Source organism: Anopheles darlingi (assembly GCF_943734745.1). Taxonomy (NCBI): domain Eukaryota; kingdom Metazoa; phylum Arthropoda; class Insecta; order Diptera; family Culicidae; genus Anopheles; species Anopheles darlingi. The sequence goes on from NC_064874.1 coordinate 83,803,395, forward strand.
ATGATAAAAGCGATATAGTAGGCTCGGCAAAACTTATCATGGTGTTCCTTGTCCTGCTGCCGATGCTTCTCGCTACAGTAAGCCACCTGGTGACATCCTTCGCAGTATTTCAACATATCGCGATGATACTCCAGGCAAACGCGGCACACAACGGGATGCTGCAGCATTTGAATTTCATGGCGGTATAGCGGTCTGTCGAGCGCATGTGTCAGGATGCTCAACGTACAGCGGATGGTTTTGTCCAGTGCCGACCAATTTGCTGGCTCGCGAACAAACGGCTCATGCGTATGGGCCGGCACGACGGCCAGAATGTGATCGACCCCGGATCGGCTAGTTATGTTCTGCACTGCCTTGCAGAAGCTGGAATGTGTGGCCAGATCTGCCTGTTGGTGCTTCTCGTTGCAGTACAGGACAAGGTGGCAGGCGCACAGAATGGATTTGTCGGTTACAGGTTTGGAAATGTTGCTCGCAAAACAAACGTTGCACCGATTCGGATTATAGTTCACGTAATTAGCACCAGAAACGGCGGAATCCATAATGGCACGAGAAGAATCGGTTCCACCCCCGCACGAGAGTTTGGAGTTGATGGCGCCGAATTAATGCTGGAAAAACAAACAAATCGCAGTCAAGAGGGCTACTTTCACGCACATATCATCATTCAAAATTTGAACAAAAATTGCCGTTTGCTTTGTTCGCTTTTTGCAAACTGTACTTGTTAGCGAACTTTTATTGAGAAACTGTACTCCAGCTATTTAACTGAAAACAGGTACCATCATGAAGTTGCTGTAAGTTATCAATTATGTTTTAAAACTTATTTCCATATTAAAATGTTATAGTAATTCTGGTGGAAGATTTGGTTTCAGATTTACATAGATTCGAAGATATAAGTTCCAATTATTAATTGTTTTGAAAGGGTCGAGCTTACTAGTCGATCACAATGAATACCTGTGAGCCCGGCAGAACAGCAAACTGCATTTTATGATAACCTTTTAGCTGACCCCAACTAACGAACCGTAAAGCTTGCAGCTATGAGATATGAATACGAAAAAAACAACGACACAGTTATACAAAACAAACACTCCCAGTCGTTTTCTGTGTTAATTGCCAAGCATTTGCTATATTCCTATCATGTTTGGAATGCTCCGCAAAAGGGGATTCCCATTCTAAATGCAACGGGCGAAGGGTAATCTTTGTTTGTTCCGTTTACACATTTAGTCGACGTTTCTTATCGACAGTATATAAAAGGCGCTAAAATACGGACATTCTCGATCCCACGCGTCAGTACAAGTTTTGCTCCACAACCGAGATTTCCTTTATTTGTGTTCTTTACTCCACAGTTCGAGAAATTCGAACAAGTAAGCAACAACGGTGAACGCATAGAAGATTTCTGAAGTTATTTTAAACTTGTGAGGAATCTTTCGGTTTCGTTAAGTGGAAATGCCCAACCGATTAGCCAGTTTTTTGTGCACACTGGCATTGCTATGCATCTCGCCAGCCTTCGGATACCCAACCGGTGCTCCAGAGAGCTCCTGTGTCGACATGACCCCAGGCCATGGTGGTAACGTTGCTCAGGAATTTCCTTCGCCTTACGTGATCAACCTGTCTAAACAGGAACTTCGTGCCGGCGAAACACTCACGATCACTGTTAACGGTGAGTTCGCGGTTTTACCGTCGGGCGACAGTAAAGTCAATGATGTCTTCGATGTAATTCGCTTACCTCTGCTATAGGTTACACTGATGAGGATATCGTTAAGGGTCTACTCTGCCAAGTGCGCGTAGGAGAAACACCGGTTGGTTCCTTCGACGTTCCTGCGGACGACGAACACCTCAAGGTGTTAGACTGCAACAATTCCAAGGCTGTAAGTACAGTCAACAGTTTGATTTTGTGATCTTTACTACAAATATGTTTGGGTTATGTTATTCATGATCACCTCTTTATTCTGCTTACAGTCCGCTATTACACACAGAAAGGCTGATGCATCCAACGTTGTCTCGTTCAACTGGATTGCCCCGCAAGGACTCAAGGATCAGGCACGTGTGTTCTGCACGATTGTGAAGAGCTTCAGTGTATTCTGGGTGAAACAGCCTTCCGCCTCGTTGACTTTGTACTGAACAGCCGCTGGGTCCAACAAACAAACAAGTGGTTATGCCGCAACAAGAGAAACATATATCGAGGAGATGCTATTTTTATCGATCATATTCCAAAATATTCACACGTTAAGGATGAAAAAATGAATTCATGAATAAAAACTGATTTCGGTTTTTTTAATTTCGGAATGGAACCTACACACTGGGCTAACTTCAACCACACTCGAGACGTCAAATCTTCTTTGGTTTGCCTCACACACTTATTCGCAACAAAGTTCATACCGAAAAGCCGTGGCCACACGGGGCGAAAACTCTAGCGCAAACGAAAAAATTAATGCCAAAACGGTTTCGCTTAACCCTTACACGCTGTCAAACTTTTATACGTCCGCGGACTTTTTCGCTGAACCCTTGACGCTATCGAACGCTTTATTTACGAAAATGTAGGTTCTTTTCGTATTGTTTTTGCATTTTTAATATAAATATAACAGCAACAGCAACAATATCGTTAAAAACTGCAAAATTTATTCGGAAATCAACTTCAGCGGCCAAAACACAGATGAAAACAATACGTTTGACATTTCGGCATAAATTTTCGGGTTTTTACCCCTGCCACACGAAGCGAAAACATTTTGGCATTAATGTGCAAATTTGCGCGCAAATTTTCGCCCCGTGTGGCCACGGCTAAACGTTTTACATAAGTTCCGGTTCCTGATGTTGCGTTCGAGCGTTTCCGCCGTTTTACGGCTTGCCATTCGCCCCACACAACTGAGCAGTGTTCGGAATTATGGTAAGAAATGGTGATTGTCGAAGCATCAAAGGATTTCTTTCGAAATAAACCATTTTTCTAGCCGCTCCCCCGAAACGATTCTACCGTAATACCGGCGTTATTTCGAGCAACGGAAGGTACGAAATCACACTGGACAGCCGAAAGCTGAAAACCCCGAAAGGACTTCCGTTCTTTGTTGAGAGCGAGCCACTTGCAATCGCTATCGCTACAGAATGGGACGCACAGAAGGATGTGATCGATCGATCGGCTATGCATTTGGTGGGTACGGAGGGAATGATTGGTCTGATTGTCCATGGATTTTACGTTCAATCTCGTATCCTAATTGCAGACAGCTCTCAGTAGCACTTTCATTGATAATCCTAATGGTGTGCAGAAGCACGATATGGTAAACTATCTGGTGAACTACATCAGCACCGATACGATTTTGTTCCACTCGAGCGTAAGACGCCGCAGTAACCGGAGCTTTGCGTTCAACCATTCTCATTGACGTTTATGCACTTCTGCAGGAAGAACCCGAGTTGAAAAAGCTTCAAACACAGGAGTGGGAACCCATCATCGACTGGTGCAACAAGCGGTACGAGATTAACCTTGCCTCAACGGACTCGCTCGTTGTGCCAACGTTTGCTCCCGGAACGGCCATGAATCTGAGCCGTTATTTCTCGTCCTACAATACGGCGGCATTACATGGCTTTGTGTTTGCGGTGGATACGATCAAATCGATCATCCTCACGATGGCTTGTGTAGATAGGCATCTCACAACGGAAAGGGCTGTACAACTGGCGCGACTCGAAGAAGAATTCCAGCAAGGTCATTGGGGGAAGGTAGAGTGGGCCCACGACATCCAGCGATTGGACACCCAGTCGCGGTTATCTGCCGCACTGTTGTACGTTCACTTCAACTCGAGTAATGTCTTCATCAAAGAGAAGGTATCACTCTAGATGCAGATGGATGCTAAATAAAGATGGATATCGTTAACGCGACTTAGCCATCTTAACCTGACGCGACGTATAGTATCTACTTGATCTTTATTAACGCACTTAAAGTTTCAGCTTCTTTATGTCTTCCATTTTAAAATCAATTCTGCAAAAGAACAAAATATCAATATTTAAAATGTTTGTTCCGTGACCCCATCCCATACTTATACCCGGCCTCACCTTAAAGCCAATATAGAGCGCGCTTCATTGGCCGTCAGACGCCAGCTGGCGGATGATGACTCCCAGTATTCCGGCAGCTCAGCCACATTTTCTAGATTCAGTATCGTGCCCATCTGCAGCAGTTTCGCCAGTTTGTCCCGTACCGACCACGAGGTCGCACCGGTTAGGTATGAGGATAGCGCTCTTACCTCCTGATCCAACACCAAGCCACCGAGCCGATTGAAGGTCGTCTTCTTAATCGCTCGCTCCATCCGTGCGGTGATCTCGCTGGTCACGATGCTCACCAGTGCGTCATAGTTGCGTGCCGTTAGCGCGGCCTTGAACGCGGCCAGTAATCCATCGATCTGTACAATTAAAAACTGGACAAATGTTTCACCGGCCTCGTACGTGGCCAGCTCTTCCTCGCTCAGGTTGTGGTTGTGCGTAGCAAACTGATCAACCCACGGGTGTATCCGTGGCTTTAAGGCTGACGAACGAAGCTGCTGGAATCCAAAATCAACGGCCGCCTTCAACGAATCACCGACGGACCGCAACCCTCCCAGACAGCTATCCAGCTTTTCCCGTTCACGTCCCGTCATCGCAGGGAACATGCCCCCGATTTCCTCACCCATCGTCTTCCACAGCGTCTCGATGAACTCGGTCGCCATGTCGGCGTTGTTGAGTGCGGCCACAAACCGAGCCCGTGCCTGATCCGCATCACTCGTCTGCAGACGTCCTTGCTGCAGCGAAGTCTGAAAGGCATTGTAAGCTTGCGCCAGATCGAGATAACCACTCGGATATCCTGCTTTCAATGGTGTTCGCAGGGCACGAAGGAAGTCTTCCTCTAGGCAGCTAGCGGCGTTGTTGAGTACGGCACAGACTCCATCCAGCGATTGGGTTCCGGTCGAGCGGCGAATGCACTTGCGCACAATGAAGAACACATCGTCGAGCATGCTCGAACAGTGCTGCCCATCCTCGAGGCTGTCCAGTGTGATCGCTTTCAGAACACTTTCCTCCATAAAGTAACGCTCGAACAGCAGATACGTGCTAAGCAGTTCCTGCATTTGCGTGTTGAGGCGTGACTTTTGTAGCATTGTGCTTAGACCTGCCAAGCGTTCTTCTTTCTCCTCCGCAGGTAGTGAACTTTTCTCCAGGTCGTTCTGGAGGAAAAAGGAGGATCGTTAGTTACCAAGCAACCAACCATGGAATGGAAGTTATTCCAGAGTGCATCACAACTTACCATACAGCGTCGTTTGATGAACTTGACGTACAGCTCGGCTCGTGAATGCATGATGGTGATCTCGCCGATTAAACTGTCGATATCTTTCGCGTTCAGCTTATCCATCGAACCGCCGCCCCCGCCCGAGGCCTTACGAAAGTGACCAACGGCCGAACTGCCACCAGCACCGGCACCCTTAATGTAATCATTAATCTGCGCAATTCGTCGGCTCGTGTGCCGATTTCGATTAAACTCTTGCACACATTTAGTCATCTCGTCGTCGCACTCACGCTGCAACAACCGACAGATCTGCACCAACCGGCCGGGTCCATAGCAGTGCTCGATAATGGCCTGATTCACCTCGATTACGCGGGCAACATTCTCCAGCAAGATCGTTAGCGTATCGGCATACGCGACCGCCGTACGTTTCTCGGCCTTGGCAATGTCCATCGAAGAGCGCAGCTCTTTGGCCGCCTTGCTTGCCAGCTTGCCGCAGATGTACGTGATGAACTGCTCCAGCCCTTCGTCATGCAGTCCGAGCAGCGGGAAGATTTTGAAAAACCGCTCCACCGATGCCAAATCGTCACGCTTGACCGCTTCCTCGAACTTCTGGCTCACCATCTGCCGGATCTGCACCGTTGCCTGTTCCAGCGTCGAGACGGCTTTGCTGACGGAAGTGATCGAACCGCTTACGTCGTCGGCCGTCTTTTGAAGCAACGTTTTGTCCATCGAAAGAAAGCGATTAACGTGGGCGGCTCCTTGTTCGAAGTCTTCTTCACGGATCGCCGTCATCACACCCTGGCTGCACAGCTGCAAATCGATTAGATCGTGCACACGCTGCTGGCACTCCGATACGCGGCTCTACGAAATGGAAACAGATGATTAGCGGAATGTTACCCGACACATCCGGCCCGGATTCCGTGTTACCTACCCGCGCCTCGTCGAGTCGTCTCACTTTGGCGCTTACGCTTTCCGCCAACGTGGCCGTATGATTGATCACCGTTGAAAGCTGTCGGCTTTTGTCCGACACCAGATTAAGGCTGCTCAGGGCGACACCGATGCTGCGCATCTTGGCCTCCAGCTGGCACTGTTGTGATAAGATTTCCTCCAGCCGTCCATCGATTTGTTTCTGGAGAAGAACAAACCCATAAACACCTCCGAACTTTAATCGCGAATTTTGATCGGAAAAGCTGCTCACCTCCTTGTCCGCTATCCTTTGGCAGACCTCGTCGATCCCCTCGCGGTTGCTGATATCACTATCGGCAATGAAACTATCTAGTTTTATCATTTTGGACGATACGCGATCGCGGAACCAGAAAAACCTAAAAACTCTGCTCAAGCTGTGTTTACAAAAAAATGGTTTGTTGGCAAAAGTGTCAAACGGACGGAGCGAGATTCACGGTGAGTCGTTCCTGAAGGGATTGTGCCGGTGTGTTATCAAACACGATTGCCTCTTTCTTTCGCTTGGATTTAGGAAATATCTTTCGTTATTTAACAAATGAAAGCAGGGCAAGATGTTAAAATGGTTGCAGATAGTGCCTAGAACGTGTAGTACCGCACCATCGCGTGCGCTATTCGTGGACCGACGAGTGCAGTGTGCTTTTCGCGTCGATGATCAACAATCACCCAACAGCGTGACGAACAAGGATGATCTTCCGCTCCCACTGGAACCGCTCGATGATTCGATATCGGCAGCCACGGCGCTGTGGCGCAAGCAGGAGCTACTGGCCCGCCTGAAGAACCTGTTAAATTGCAGTAGCGAACAGACGGAACAGCTATACAAGGCTAACCGGAAGGCATTGCGTGTGTTTGCGCCAAAAATGCTAACCGATAACATCGAGGTACTACGTGCGAACGGAGCGGAAGACAGATACATCTACGAAGATCCGAGCATCCTCTCGATTCCCACAGGTACGTGCGAATGTCTTTTTTCCCTAATCTTGCTCCTACCATCTATGTCTCTCCCGTTACAGCGGAATTGTTAGCAAAGATAGCAGTGCTCAAGGAAATGCCCGGCTTGCGCGTGCTATCCGACATGGGCCCGTTTCTGAAGCTGCCGATGAAGTCGCTGGAATGGATCATAAACCACGCGCGAGCTGAAACGATCGAGGAGGGCAACCGGGTTTACTATGTCAGCCAACGAACCAACACGGACATCATTACGGTGGCAAAGTTCTTCGCCTCGAACTTTCGCGTGTACCGGATCGCGACGGAAAAGTTTGTCACGAATTTGAACATCTGTCTCGAGCACCTAGACCCCGCCGATGTGGTACGGCACCTGTCGGTGCTGGGCTACGCCTCTTCCTCGATACAGGAGCGACTGAAGGCATTGAAGAACTCTCCCCTAGAAAAGGTGAAACCATGGATGGTACGGGTACCGGATATCGCTCTTGGCAAATCCTTCGAAGCTGTGTTGGAGAAGGGCAAGCAACCGGTGTTCAAGGATGCGGTCACAGGCGTTTGGTTTGAAACGTTCGTGCACAAACGAACAGAAGCGCTGTTGGGCTGCTCTGAAGAGACGGCACGTGAGATCCACGAGCGTTGCAAGGGATCCGTTTCGCAGGTGGATAATATAGAGTATCTCCTGGAAAAGGGAGTGTCGGCGTCGATAATCCATAAGAATGCTTCCGTTTTGAATGCCAAGCGTGAAGATCTACAGCAGAAGGTGGTGGCCCTGGAGGGATTAAAATGTCTGCGAGACATCAACGATGTGATACCGCTGTGCGCGATCAAACCGTTTCAGGTGAAAAAGATCGTGACCAGTTTAAACGACGAACGACTGGACGCGACATCCAATACGAATCGGATTTACTTTTTCGCTGACAGCACGGGCCTAGCACCAGGCGACGTGGCCGCACAGTTTGCCCGCCGTACCTTCATGTTCCGCGTACCCAAGGAAAACTTTCTCGAGAACCTGAAGCTCTTTCTACAGTACATGAATCGAGAGGACATACTGGCCGATCTGTGGGCATTCAAATACTCGCCAGCCATCGTCGCAGAACGGATTGAGCGTACGAGGCAAGTGCGGGGCAAGAAGCTGATGCCCTGGATGGTGCGCTGTCCGGATGTGGTGCTGGAAAAATCACTGCAGCTCACCAAGGAAAGCGGTGCCCTGCTGGGGGAGAACGAAACGATTGTCGAGTATTTCTGCAAGCGGTTGGGCTTCAGTCCGGAGGTAGCGAACGCGATCATCATCAAGACGCCAGCGGTGCGCAACGTCCGGATCATGAAGGTGAAGAAGGTGATCGATTACTTACTGGATGAGCTGGATTACACACCACACGATATCGCCCTGAATCCGCGCATCCTGATGCACAGTTTACAGACGACGAAGAAGCGGATGGAGCAGCTGAAGGCGATCGGTTGTCGCCCGAAATCGTTGATCATCGTGTGCAAAAGCGAACGGCAGTACGATCTATTCGTGAAGGAATGGGAGGCGGCCAAAGACCGGTTGCAACAGTATGGCTGATGTGTAGGCAATTCACTAATTTGTTGTACAAAACGAGATAAAGCATGTAGTTGAAACTGAAGAAGCAAACCCTTAACGCAAAAATCTGATTTAAAATTATCCGAATCCAAGGTGTATTAAAGACTCAGGTGTTTCTTAGACGCTTTGACAGGTCGCCATATTGGTTGTATTTGACGTTCGTGCTGCAAGAAACCAGCGTGCGTTTGAAGAAGAAGAAGAAGAAGACACGGGCAAATTGTATGGTTTTATCAGGCAAGTATCGGTTTTCACACATTTTTGAATGTTTAAATGGATGATTTCTCTATTTTAGCTCAAACGTACTTTTGTACCGTCTTTTTTCAGAACTCAACTGAAATCCGAATTTATGTTTACAAACATTTACCCGAATGTCAAACTCTGAAGTTTTTTCTAAAATCCGATCGGGGTTTTGTTCTGCATGAAGCTACCTATCTATTTCATGTACCTTGCCCAACACTCAGAAGCCTCACTCGTTGTAAGGTCCCGACTCTCGGCCTCCAAAAATGTTGGTTGGAATTATCTTTTTTAGCAGTCCCCCCCACATTTACCTGCCACTTACTTGAAGCTACACAGCAGCAGCAGAGGAACGAAGAGGTCCAGAACACAGAGTGGCCAGAAACGAAACGTTGTGACAATTTTTTTAACTTTTACAAACGGAATCCTCGCGTTCGGGCAAAGTGTGCAAAAAGTGAGACGACCACAGTAGCAGCAGCAGCAGCGTAAGTCATTGGCTGAGGTAACCTCGCCACAAAGTGTCCTAATCTTTCCTGCTGTGGGTGGTTAATCCGTGAAGGAGGAAAAAAGGTGATCGTCATCAGAAGGGCCACCCTTTTCGTCAGCATCCCCGAAGATTTCGCTTCTTGTTTAGTGCCCCCATAACAGTCTCCCCCGTGTGTGTGTACGCCTTGAGGAGCTGCTGGCCTTTTCGTGTGCGTTGTTGTGGTTCGTGATGGTGGGTTGGTGACAACAACGCTCGACGAAAGCAACACCAAATCTCAGTAGACCTGGTGTACGAACGGGGCGGATGTGTCGTCATTCGTATTTACGGGCAGGTGAGGAAGTGCGCTGGCCATCGCGCTAGGAGGAAGCTCATGACGCAGTTCAGAGGACGGTGTGCAGGTGCTGTGTGTGAACGGGGTGAGGTCGCGTGTGTGTTGTGTGGTGTTCGTTCAGCTGAAGGTTATCTTGTTGTCGCGCTGGTCTAGCAGCGAGCACACCCGTGGAGAATAGAGGTAGAAACCAGTGGGGATAGAGATTCGATTTGGGGCCATGCTGGGGGATCAGATTTGGCCGGGATTTACGATCCCGAGGCCCTGTTCCTGTGCCCAACAATAAGCTTCAGCTGGATGCCTGCGACATCGATAGGGGAAGACTTTCGCTCTCGCTCACACTTGCTGTTGTGTGAGCGAAACGGAGAGTAGCAGCTTCTCGACTTCGGTGCAGAGGATAATGTTTACAAATACAAACACTAGAGACATCATCATCATCAGCAGCAGCAGCAGCTGTCGTCGACCAGCCAGCAGGCCTTCTTGGTAAATTCCGTTTCGCGATCCGCGCAGACAAAGGCTGCCGTTAGCTCGCGGAAGTGCCGTCCACCACGGCGGAGTGGTTCCGATCACGCAAAATTCGTTTCCCTTTCGCTGCTGCTCCTGCTGATCATCGTTGCTGTCTTGTGCGCCGTGCGTCCGTCCTTTCTTTCCCTCCCCCGGTCCATCGCCCGTCTCGCTGTAGTCAGCCAAAGTGGGCCGGAGCAAACAAAGAGATTCGGCCACAACGGTTGGAAGAGGAGAAGGAGAAGGGTGTGCGCGTTCATTGTAGTGTGCGTTGCGTGTGGTTAACGTCGTCGGTAAAGGTGTGCGTCTACCTCCTTTCACTCTCTTTTTTACCACCCCAATCCCCCCAAGATAGGGTTAATTTACACGGTTTACTTGCGGGGGAGGGGTTAACAGAGCAGTTCGTGGTGAGAGTAGAAAATATGCTGTCCAACGCTAGGCACCAGCGGTGTGTCGTGCAAAAACAACAACAAACTTCGAGCGCATGTGTGAGTGTATGAGGGTGTTGCAAGGATAACGACGATATGGAAGAGCGTGCATCTCTTTGGAAGGATTGACTAGGCACCATTCGGCGCCGTGCTTATGCGTATGTGTCATCCACCTCATGCATGTACTGCACTCGATACCAGCCAGGGAACCGAGAGGGTTTGCGAGAGGGTTTCTTTGTGTCCCAGCAACACGCACAGCGTAGTAGGCCCCGACGACCGTAGCCAGCCCAGACCGAAGTAGCACCTGAAACGGAAGAAGACATATGGCTACGATGATTCATGATGATGTTGTGCGCGCGGCCGTTTGTTTGTTTGTTCCGTGTGTGGTACTTCAAACTGTCTCGCAGTACCCCCTCGCACGTGAATGTACCCCCCCGGTATGAGGGTACGTAGTAGTGCACGATCAACCACAGCAGCAACATTCGCATCCATCGACACCCTGTCTCCTGTCTGCTGGATTACATGGCTGGCAAGCTGGTTGACCGGGGACTGACTCTATTTTGCATCACATTGTACTGCACGTGCTGCCATTCTGAAACCCGCATAAAAGAGGGTTTATGCCTTTATCTTGCCGCACGTAAAAAAGAGGCAGTCGGACGAGACTAACCCAACATTACACTGCTATGGCCAACCAGGGCGCGCCCGATAGGAGAGGGTGAGCACGAGTACGTGTTCGTTTAATTTATTGCAGCGATTTACTGTTGGCAGCTCTGATGTAATGGGTCGATAGGACTGCAATCGATTGATGAAGAAGGTGTGCCTATTACTGGACAGACCCACGGAGTGGTGTCCGGTGGCCTACGCATCCCGTTTTGTTTCGAGTACCGTTGAGCTACGCCAATCGAAACATGTTCATGCACGAATTCGAAACCAGTCCGGCAGGGTCAAGTGCAACAATCAAGTATACGCGATACGCTGCCATCAGGTGCAAGCGATGCAAACCCTGGTCAACAAGAGATCCTATTGTTGCGCTGTGCATCCAGCATGTTTGTGAACAATTATTGACCTAAGCGAACGTCCATTTTAAAATTGAGAAGAAACAGTCGTAAATGCTAAATCCATCACTCGATATTTGTCTCGATGAAACTACGAATCTACGAATTCTTCCAATAATTCTTTCTACACTGCTGGCGACAGGTTTCCTTCAACAGACCTTATCCTGTACACTCCGATCTATCATTCACTTCACTTAACCGAGTGATAATTACCGTGTTTATCAGGGCATATTAATCAAAACGAATCAAAACGATCATGTGCCACGTCGCGCCATTGCGAACAGTTGATTGATAATCGATCGATCGCACTACACGTGCTGCATTATATTATGCAATGGTTTCCTTTATCTCGCTTAAAGATCATCGGCAAGAACGAGAATACGAGATCAAAGAATTATAAAAATATCTTCAATAACACAGCATTTGCTCCGCTTCGTTTAAAATGCCCATCTTTCAATCATTTTCCAGCGACTAAGTGGGACTGTAGGCACCTAATCGAACCAATGAGAAGGACGTTACTAATGGACAAGTGCTAGAGACACACCTTCGTTCGCTTTTAAACTTATCTCCAACAGGAAACAACGTGAAAATCGAAGTAGCGGGTGGTAATAATGTCTGGTGCGGTCGGTATACCGCTGTGACTCATTGGTCGACAAAAAGAAAACATGAAATGAGTCCGAACGGGGCGGCCTGTTTGAGTAGTTTGACGCACGCACCAAGAGTGCGGGGTCAAGGGCACACTGGCAACAAGTGACACGGCTGCGTAATGGGTTTAGACGCAGCAGACACAGACAAACAGACTGGACAGTGGAAGTGTCCATACACACTTATCACCACATCATTGTAAGGCAGTTCTGAGCTGTTCTGATTTCTCCCACCTTTTTGGAACGGTTACGATCGGCCTTTGTGTCCGCGAGTGTTCGATTGATAGGTTTTGGATAAATCGCAAACAATTTTAGAATCTTCGAGAATGCCGTCGCGTTGAAAGCATTCCCATTTGCTTTTGCATTATTCATTCTCATTGCTTTGCAATAGGCACTCCATGTCAGATAGCTCCTTCATTTTGCACAAGAGGTGTTCCTGCGAGTGGTCCCGGTTCTTTTGGTTGTCACTTTGCCGAGCGCAAATCATGAATCACCTGTTTATAAATTGAAATCAGTTTTCCGTTGGTCATCGAAATTCGGAACAACAAAAAACAGCCCCAAGAGTGACGCGCTTTTTCCCTCGACAACCCCAACCGCGATACGCAAACGCACCGCCACCACCACCACCACTGCCGTCAGCACTTGATGATCAGGTGTCTCGTTTGTCTTTGGTATGGCTTCGCGAAACCATGCGGAGGTTGCGTTGCGTGCTGAACTGGCTGGTTGGTTTGGCGTGTGTTGGTGGCACTCGATCCACTAAACAGATCCCCGCACGATCCCTCCAACACTACCACGATCGCGTTCTCGCGTTTGATCGATCATCTGTTTTGCTGTACCACCGTCGTAAGCAGTAGAACCAACAGCAGCAGCTTATATTGAGGGAACCCTCGCTGTTGACTTTTGAGTATTACTGCTGCTACGGCATCGACTGCGGTGGCGTTCTAACGAAGGGAGACGAAGAATCTCAGCAAAACGATTCTAATAAGCGTATCACGAACGGTGCTATGGTAATGACACCGACTCTGTGCGTTATTAGGCTGGTGGGGAATTTCTTTTATTAGCAGCTTATAACTTTGATTATACTAAAGCCGATTTTTATGTGTCGACACTTTTTAGGTCACTCGAAGAGTATTGTAAGTTTCGCACGGTGTATGGAAATGTGAATGAAATTCAATCGCCGAGACAGAGCTAAAGAGCAGAATCATCAACCATCAACCTTGGGTAGCCATATGCTCTGGCTGTGGAAGGCCAGTGGCTTCTTCTGCTTATGCTACATTGGACCATCATTTCCAACGCGGAAGATGCTCCGCTACAGAAGCCAGTGCCAATGTGTCCTTCCTCGGCATTCAGGAAGTCTGGTGGAATTTTGCAAAACAACATCCAAGCAACGCTGAGGGTGATGATCGGCTTCGTGCAAACGATTTCTTAACGTTCGATTGCCATATGAAGGGCATGTGGAATGGCACAATTGTAACGCGTTAAGCGATATTGATTTCCGTTTCGCAAATGGCGCTGACCTCTAATGTGGGCTGAGTATTCGCGTGGTTTGAAAAACAACAATAGGTCGTGATAGAAATGATCACGTTATATCGTGCTTGCACTTTGACGACAATCTGGCTCCATGTTGCGAAATAGAAGGTTTGGGGTTTTTTTTTGCTATGTTTTGAAACTGATAACAAATAATGTGCACATGTGCGTGTGGACCGACCGAACACGCGGTTGGCCTGACATCATTATCTCGAGCCGAAGACGAGCGTTGGTTGTATTGGCGACTAGGCCGCGCTGTCGCGACTAAGACGTAAATACTCTTCACGCCACGCCACATTTAGGCCTTTGGATTCAGCTTCAGCTACCAAAGAGGCTAGGCGTGTGTGTGTACTGTCTTTGGTGTCCTCTACTTCTAGCAGCCTATCTCTCTTTCCCTGGGCGTCGTGTGTTTGTTTACCACCAAACTCACGTCGTCTGCGCCTGGCTAAGGCTGATCTAGCCAACAACCGTAGGTGGCGTGCTTCCTGGGTGGTGTGCGTATCTCACGATGCACACCGCCAATCCTGCCAATCACCTACCGGATGGTTTGGAAGCGTAATTAGGTCAGTGGTGAGATTGTGGCAAGCGTTGAGGTAGGATCTTGCCACCACCCTCTCGCCTCACCTGATGTGAAATCACACAACAAACGTTCGTCATTATCACGAAAAGAGACGATGAGAGGCTTCAGGTGGGTTGTTATTGACCGTGAAGTCAGTTGTTTTGAACCTTCGCGAGAAAGTATACCTCGCTGAGTGCAAACAAGCTAGCATTCTCGATCATCTTTTTGCCGACGTCTAAGGCGTAATTTCATTCAGCAATCAGAGTGCGCAACCAGGATACTATCGCAAGCTGGCCAGCGAATAGGGAGCCGAGTCCTGCTTGTTATCGGTCTGGTGCAGGCCGCACCATCTTGCACGTATTGCGCAGAGATTATCTGCATTTATGGTATATAAAATCTTTCAAGGCTAATTTGGGGGTACCAAACAATATTACCATACTCCGTTCGAGCTGGGAAGTGTTGAGCCTTTCAATGAACGCCGGTGTTTAGCTGGAAACGCGGAGTGCGCGTACCTAGTTGCGTTACTATTGACATGTCGTCTAGTTCTCGTTGCCGCAAGAGTGCTGCTGGTTGTTGAAGTAATCCATCTCTCGTTCATGTACCAATCGCGCGATCCATAGCGTTGCGGGTGTGAGTTCGATTACGACAAATTAAGTAGAGCAATTGTGGCGGAGGTTAACATGGTGTGACTTCTATTGCCTCGTTTTGACTTGCAGATGATTGCGGATTGCTTGTGTGTATCGGTCTGGTAGTTGCTCTCGATTCGTTTGCTGTGGTA
>NC_064874.1:83823652-83853652 GCF_943734745.1 Anopheles darlingi
CTTCCTTTTCGGAGCGATCGAGTTCACAGGAACTGCTTATGCTAGATCCGGGCGCACTTGGTGGGTCGGTTACTTCGCCGACACTGGCAGGCAGTGGTAATTGTGGCCAGTCGCTGAAATCACCGGGCGACGAGGGGGCCGAGTTCATCAATAGTGAATTTTACATCGATGAATCGTTACCGTCCAGTGCAGCTAGCGCAGAGCGTGCATGCCTGCGTCACACGCTTCACCATCAACAGCAGCATCAACTGCAGCACGAAATCCGGCTAATGATTGCTGACTGCTTGGCCGGTGACCGCGGCAGTTATGATGAGGGAACCATCATTTTGCTGTTGCAGGTACAGGATGATGACCGAACGTACTCCTCTCAATGCTCTAGGGAACGAACGTGCCATACACGTCCTTTCTCCTAGTGAATGTTGCTCGTTTGGTTTTCGACCGTTCATCTTTTCAGTTTGGTCACTGTCTAGTTCCTCGTGATTGGTTCTTTTTACTTTTGTTCAAACATCCTTCATTAACCTTTCGTTGGTGCTTCTAAAGATGCCGACAGTTATGGCGAATGAGTGGTATCGGAGAAGTTTATGAATACGGACATAATCGTGATTTATGCATACAACAAATGTTGTGGCTAGATCGAAACTCCTATTTATCCATTTCCTGAAGCCGGCCAATATACCCCATATTTCTAATTATTATTTCTAATACTGATTATTATCATTTATTTATAATTTTTCGATCTTTGAAATTGACTATCTTTCATAAACGGGACCTATACACAGACATTACAGACGACTAAATGCTAGACACTCGCAGTTACTTCAGAAATTACATTATACACGTACTAATATCATTGTGCTTTCTCTTGTAGGATAATTTGGGTACGACGCGACTCGAGGTGGAACGTCTCAAAGCTCTGGTTCGCAGTTTCCACGATCTCTCGCTTCGCTCGATCAGCGTGCTGCGCGAACAACTGGCAAACGTGCGTTCTGAATCAGAGACGAATCGTGCCCAGTTCCAGGCGCAGCTTCTGGCCATCAATCAGGCCTGGCATGATATCCAGCAGGTGGCACGGAATCGCGAGCGGGAAACAATCCAGCAGCTAACCGTCGATCACGAGCTAGAGATGAACGATCTGCGCAAAAGCATCCACCAGAAGGACGAAGAAATACAGTCGCTCCGGTCGGACAATAGTACGATGAAGGCAAGCCAAATCGAGACGGTGTCGAGTTATGAGCAGGAGAAGCGCCAGCTAAGCGAGCAGATCGCCGAGATGCGTGAGGTGATCGGCCGGCTAGAGTGTCAGCTGGCCGAAGCCGTTGGCGTCGATCGTCAGAAGGCCATTGAAGAGGCCGTGCAGCAGCTCGAAAAGCAGCACCGGTCAGACATGGAAACACTCCGGTGTCGCTACAAGCTGATGGCGAGTGTAGATAAGTCCCCGTCCGACACGAGCTTGGAGAAGATCGAAAAGCCGGACATGATCGATCTAGCGCTGCACGAGCAGTTGCTGGCACAGGCACGTGAAGAGCTTGGCCGGGAAAAGGAACGTGCAATCAAAGTGGCCATTGAGGAGGAACGGCATCGCTGGGAGAAGAACGCGATCGCTTCCGGTTCGAATCGTTTACAGCGATCGTACGCGGGCGGCAGCTCACCTGGCACCACACCGACCGGCAGCCAGGACGTGTACAAACGCATCCTGGAGGAAAAGGATCGCCAATTGGAGGAGTTACGCGAGAAGGAGGCCCTGCTTGTGCGCGAAAATATGCGCATGAAGGAAACAATCCAATCGCTTTCCGATCCGGAGCTAAGTATGTGCGACGTAAATTATCGCGAGCAGCTTGAAGCCCTTGAAACGGATCGGCAGCGACTAAACGAGGAGCTGGATGGTCGACGGGAGGAGTTTAGTGCGCTGCTGGATGAAAAGCAATCGTTGGTCCGGGAGCTCGACAAGCACCGAAAGGATTCGGCCCAGCTTGTAAGCTGCAGCGAGGGCGACACGGTTTCTTTCGTATGGAATCCAGCTTACACGCAGTACACCGTAATGCAGGTTTGTTCCAGACCAGTTCTGTTTCCCGTTTTGATTCTAGAGATAGCTAAAGGCGCTAATGGTCTACTGTTTTAGGCCTCCGAGTTCCTGTACTTCCTCCACGAAAGCAGCTACGCTGAGCTAGGCCTTCAGACGCTCGTTCCGGGAGAGATACCCAGAGTTACATTCGGTATCGGAACCGTCATCCACAAGGAGTTTTGCCATGCCCGGAGGGATGATAACCGGTACCGGGTTGCACGAGGTACGCGGTTTTACCGTATCAAGCTGAAGCCGGTTAATCTGAATCGGAAAAGTAAAGGTATGTAAAACTGTGGCAGCCAGGAGTTGGACGATGGCAAATGGGTTCAATGACATCCATTATTTCCTTCATCCGGCAGGTCGTTCCAATAAAATTAGTTCCAGTGGAGGTATTAGTTCGAGAACAATGGAAAGTTCTTTGCAGCAACAACCGGATCGGGCAGTCGTCACCGTCACTACGATTCCGAGCTCAACTCAAGCCAACCGGTTGATCGATTCATTCGCACAAACAGAAGTGCCGAGCACGACGTCGCCCTCGTTGACGACTACGTCCTCGTCGACGTCGACAGTGGCGGGGACTACGGCGACGAGCGGTACGACGCTGATCGGTTCACCCGGTTCGCCGACCGGATCGAGCCGCGATATGACGGACTCCGGGGTCGTACGTAGCAGTTATCGGGAACGCAATATTAGCATCACGGATGAGGACGACATTCCGCCGGTGATCGGTTCGGATGGTAGCATCGATCGCATACGCTATCAGAGTGTCTGCGAGGAGGACGATCCCACCGGTGGTGACGATGATGGCGATGATGATGAGCTAACGACCGACGAAGGCACAGGCGGTGGCGGAAGTGCAACGGTAAATTTCTATTTGTGATAGTCTTACGACGACCAACGTTTCGTCATGTTTTGACGTCTCGCGCGCTCGGTGTGTGTGTATATATATATGTGTGTGTGTGCCGTCATATCGGTGGTGCCTAGGTGCCAGATTCGTGGCGCGCATCATTCATCCTTTCACAATTCGTACATGATCTGCATTCTCATCACATCACCGTCTCGTACGCATTGCTTTGGCCAGGGTCAGCTTAGCCATTCATTACCAGCCTTGAAGCAGAAAGGACGTTAAAATCAGCATCTTTCATCACAAATTGGATTGCATACCATCTTCAAAGCATCTTATGTCTTATCTAGCCTTGGAAACTGTGTTTATATTCTGATCATCCTTCTGAGAAAGTGCACGTATCTGCCACCATCGCGCCCACAATCGTACAGCGATGGTGGTTTTGCTATGCTTTTTTTTATCAGCACTACTATAGGCGTAGCATGTCGTTACAGTTTTTTTTTATGAGTTTTAAGGTTTATTCTATTGCGTGTAACTCATCATAATCGTTATTGGGGCAGCTAAACCATTGCAAAGTGACTATGATTATCCTAGCATAATTTAGAATTATTAAGAATCATTTTCTCTGTCATCATTTTATTCACTCAAACTACTACAGCTTTGCTATCTAGTCGCTTGCCATTAACACCCTGTTACCTCTCTAGACCCGGTATTTGATCATACACAATGTTGTTGGAGAGGAAAGTATTGATCCTTTCTTCTGCTACTTTCGTTATTCTGTAGTTACGTCACCCCATCGGTGTGATTTGATTTTAAATGAACTTTCTCATACCTGGATGTGGAAAATATTGTGCTTGATAGTAGCTCCCATGCTTGCAATTCAAGAGTCTCCTTAGAGATGATTGAAAACACATCTTTTGTCTAGCCTTTTCCTTTTTCTTTGTTTTTGTTTTTCGTAATGATTGACCGATGATCCCTCCTCCCTTCGGTTCTCTCCAGTTGATGCTGCTTAAAGCTTTTCTGCTTCTCAACGGTGACGAGGAATAAGGAGGAGATGGGGACTACTATGAAAATGATGATAAGGAGGAGGAAGGAGATGCTGATGACGATGAAGGGTCGTGGAACATGTGATGCAAATTATGATAAAACTGTCAGTGGGGTTGATGATGATGATGATGATAAGGCGTAGGGTGGGATTGATTGTACAAAGATGCAGTCAGAATCAAGATAGAAAAGCAAAAGTTTTCATAAAACTCTCCCAATGCTACAGCCACTTCAGGGAGTATAGCGAGGTAGAACTAAACTACAATCTTTCGATCGATTTTTATTCCCTTCACACCCGGCTACACTAAGAACGCCCTATTTGGTTTCTCAGGTGAACAGGTTTTAGATGACTAGACACTGGCCATTGTTGTGTGTACGGAGTTCAAACGTTTAGGAGGCAAATTAAACAGCGAGCGCATTAGCGTATAAAATAGTGCTCTGAGGTGTTAGTGAGATTCTGATAGTGAGAATCGCTGTGTGAGGAAAGCAGAAAACCGACGGGAATGTGTTGAACAGTGCTTAATAATCCGAGACGAGAATGCTTAAATCGAACGGATACAAAAGAAGAAAAGGTAGTTTAAATAATAAAACAAACTATGAAATTATTCTAAAAAAAGGCAACTTGAAAAAATAGTCAATCTTCTTTAAGATCACAAAATGCACTGCACCGGCATTGCAAAACGATTTTCTTTGGATGCTTATGTGAAGTTTCTCTAGGTTCCCTTTTTTGGATTATTTAATTGCTATCCCTCGACAGCCTAACACTACCTCACTGTTCAGTTTCTCTTATCGAATTTCATTATGACCTCAGCGCTCGCAACACTGCACCGAACAATATCATTTTATTTTGCGTTTACTATTGAAATTTTCGCTCTTTACTCTGCATGTTTGACGACTTTTTATCCTTATCTTGTTTAAGTATGAATTCGTTTTTTTCGTGTTGGTTGCGGTTAGCTTTCGTTTTTGTTACATATACCGGTTTAGCTTTTCCTGCGCCAATCGCTCGCGATGATGTATCTCTTCGAAATCTATTATCCAATTCGTTCTGTCATCTGTACCCATTTATCACCACATGCTGCTGCGACGGTGCCAAATTGAACAGACCATTCTAGCCAAACACACACACGCATCCTTTCCCATTCTATCACTTGACCCTTTCTCTATATAACCGCAACCAGCAGGATTATCTGTCATACTACAAGAGTGCTACTGACACTTCCATCGTCACCGTTCGCACCGAGCTGGCGGTAGTAGACACTTCGCAGATCGCTGCTTCGACGGAACTGAGCTTTGGGAACATTAGCAACGAAACCAGCGTTAGCAGCAGCACTACCAGCCATCATCAGCAACAGCATCACTTGCTTTATGCCACTAACAATCCACCTGGGGTCATACCAGACGATGTAAGCGATTCGGCTGACTCCGAGTATCGATCACTGGAGGCAAATGATCCGGAGGATGAGAGCGACGGTGTGGCGGTCCCTTCACCACTGCCAACAAGCAAGACGAGCTCCGAGACCGTATCGTAAAGCTCCTTCAAGAGGCATTCGCTGTGCAGCTCCTCTCGCGCTCTAGACTGAGATAGATTTAACCGCCTTGTTTGAGCTTCTGCCTCCGTATAACAATCGGCCCTTTTCGTATGTGATTTGCATGGCGAATGCATGTGCACTGTCGGTTGCGCGTGTGTGATTTGGGTACGTTTGCTTCTGGCTAAAATTGTTTATCTTGCTCGGTTCCATTGGGTGCAATAACTTAATCTTCGTTCTCCAGTGCATCTCATATCAATGAGTAAGTTTTACTTTCTTTTTAAAATTTCTGTGCTGGATGTTCACAGTTGTCTGCCAACCACATGGTTTGTGCAATAACATCTATTTTCTATCCGTTATCAGAAACAAACAAAATGTGTGCAGACCTTTTCAAGTGTACCCTCTTAACATTCTATGTATTGCGTGTGTATCTAAATGATAGTCTATCAATATGTTTCAATTTATACCGTCACAATGAAAGAAAAATTTTAAACTATTACTTTTAAACATCAGAATCATTATTCGCGATATTAACGATAGTTTTCATACATTTTGTTACTGCATCAGTTACCTTACCAAGTAGGAGAGAGAAGCTTCTTGTTTGTTTTTATCGTGGTATAATAGATGATGTATAATCTGCAAACACGGTAGAGCGATATATATTTTTTTGAATTAAACTGTTTTATTTGCTTTGGGGTTTCCAACAAAAAAAATTACAACAATCTACACCCCTAGTATCCGTTCTAACCCGTTTGAACTGTTAGATCAATATGAGTTGGAGCTGTAACAATGCTACATTACGTTGTTCTCTAACAATTTGCAATCAGCACTCTTTCTTATTAAAACGAAACCTTTCACGCACTCATAGCAAAGCATTCTTGTTTGCTAACAAACATGGAGTGTTTTGTAAGATTGTTTATCCCATCGATTTTCATCGGGAGAATTCATATCACTCCGTTGTACTTCGTTTGGAGATAATTTCATGCACACGAAGCATCTGTTAGCGCACACACTATCGGCACCGATGGCTTTCGAATCGTCGGCCGCTGACGGAGACTTGTTTCACAACTAATAGACTACTGGCGAAAATGTCACAACTACTGGTGAATCGTTGGCCGAGTGTAGACGACTATGGTAACTGTAGATCAAGTGAGGCAAACGGAAGAAAAATTATGAAACAAATATGATAGAATTGGTGGAGCAAAAATGAATAACAAAACCAACAAAAAACCATTAAAAGGATCGAAAACTCACAGAAAAGTTTTAGCATGTAAGTAAGCGAAGTGATCTTCGAAATAGCCGATAAGGAACTTAAAGAAAACTAAAAAAGAATTTACGCTTATCGGTAAATGGCTGCCGGGGACCTGAAAAGAAATGGAAATGTCATATGAAAGCTATGTCAAAGCAACGCAAAAACAAAGGGAACCGTGTGGAATATGTTGCGAGAATGTGGTTAGCAATATGTAAGCAACGCGAAAGATGATAGAATGCTGGTAATGATGAATCGATGGTGTTAAGGCTTGTGTGTACGTGTGCATTACCTATCAGGATCAGGATTGGGCAGCAAAAGGAAGATCGTGATTGTTATAGCAAAGCAAAACTAGTTGAGTGGTTTTGCATTTCTGAAACCTAGTAGCGCTGATGGTAAGATTCGAATGTTAAGAGTTGGTTAAGTAGGAATCGCCTCGGAATGTATTGGCTGTCGGGTACTACTGCCCAGTAGAAAGAGCACTAGCACGAGTAATGTATCGAATAGTTGGTTCGAAACGTAAACTCGGCGATCTTTGTAGGGACGGTCAGAAGCAGATAGAAGGTATCGGTCCCGCAGCCATAACTGTGCTAACTTCATAGTGTGTAAGTCAGAGAGAGGGAGTGGTACATCCGAAACTGAAGGGCAATTTCTTGGGGCGAGTTATGCGAGATTTAATTGCAAGGTTTTAAGGTTAATGCAATCGCTACTATTGCTACCAAGTTTACTATTACTGTTCAACGACAAACTGCAATCGCAACTGCTCTGCTCCTTCACCAGAAAACAAAAGGATCTGTTTGGAAGCAAAAGAGAAGATATCTAGTGGCAGGGAGCCATGCTCTAGTGGAAAAGAGAATACGAACAAAACAAAAATAGTGTATAAATAAAAGGAATCAAACAAAAAACCATACAGCTTTTCCTCTCTCGCTGTGTACTCCAGACACGTTGTTCTTCTTCGCAGACGTTGAGAAACAAGCAACAAGCCACCACCAGACCTCGCGATCTATCGGGTTTTCTGCACATCATGTGCTGTTACTGCCACGATGCTGCCTCAAAAGGATCGCAAAGGTTTTTGCTCAGACTTTCTGCCCGTGTTTTGAACCTCTGATCGCCTATAATTGTATCTCCTAACGAGATCTCCCATGATCATCGAAGCGGAGAGGAAGAGACGTGACCCCACACCACCTTTTTCACCTGTGAATGGTCGCATGCTCGCTCCTCTTTATAATCTCCAGAGGACCGGAGACGAGAATTCGTACACGCGGACATGGAACGACATGGTCCTCCATTTTATGTAAACATGATGATTAGGGGGTTCGAGACCGTTCCTCGATTGCATCTGTTTCGATATCCTTTTTTAACTGAATTCTGGCAGGCAAAATGGGGCAGCATCAGACAGAACAGGGAGAAGAGGAGAGGTGGCGAGCTGCATCCCCTGTGGCTCGTTATTCGATGCTAACCTGAAACCGTGCAATTATCTGGACGAGTTGTAGCGATCTCCCGTTGGCTGAATTGGGCTGGTGCATTGCGAGCGTGTATTGCGGAGTATAAGAACGCAACGCGAACATAGGGAAACGAGGAAAGGCTAAACAAACATTTCGATCGTCGATAAATTTATGGTCATGTTCCTATAGACAATAGTGCGTAGCACAACCGCGCGGTGCAAGCTGCTCCACTTCCTGCGCGGCTTTGCATGTTAGATAGAATCTCGTGTGGATCGAGGATCAAACCGCGTACATCTGAGTGAAGGTTTATTGCAACATGAAACTCCAAACTTTGTGCTCTCAATTTTTTTACATCCGACATGTTAATGGGCAGCCATAACGAGTGAATCCAGCTCGGCGTACTGCGCGCTCTGTCTAAGGATTTCCGTGTTCAGCGAATGTTCCATCACACCAATCTTGATATCCATCTCGCATATTTCCTCCTTGATACGGAAAATTGCTTTTTTGATGTTAATGAGAGGACCTTTCGAAGAGAATTAACATGATTCTTACTGAACAGGAATTAATAGAGACTATTGTCGTCAACTTACTGCCATCGGTCATAGAGTTGCCACGCTGCTCCATCTGTATCTTGACGTTCTCCAGCTCGTTGGTGATTTTCGTCAGCTCGTGCTCGTTGGTGGCCTTCTCCTGCTCGAGCTGCTTCAGCTGTCCGCTCACCTGATTGTACCCGATCAGCACTTCTTTGTATTGTGCGATCAACTCCTTCAGATCGTTGTTCAGGTGTTTCTCCCGGCTTTCCAGCTTCTCCATCACGTACCCGATGTCCGTTTGGAGCTTTTTCAGCTGACTGTCCGTTTCTTCGGTAGCCTGGCCACGGAAAAAAACGCATCAGTCTTCGGACTAGGATTCTCTGGAAGGGCAAGGATCACTCGCCGTCCTGCCACACCTACCGTATCGATGTTGCTGCGTAGCGTTCGCATTTGCTCGAGATGTGCCCGCCAATCGCGTGGATCCGTCTTCACGACCACCTTCAGCTGGGGTAGGACGCGTTCCAGTTCCAGCCGCCAGGCTTCGCTATCGGACAGTGAGTCCACCTTGTACTCATCCTTCTTATGGACTCCCGTTGACCGACGGTTAAGTGTTTTTTGATCCGTGAAGCTCAAATCGAACATCCCATTTCGTTCATCTTCGCTCTCATCACTAATGCCGGCCATCTGTTCCTCCTCTACCTTCTCCAGGATGATTTCCGAATCGTTTTCAATCAGATCAACCATCGGATCGTCTTCCTTGCGACACTCGGGCCGTTTATACTGGAACTTGGTCAGCTTGAGCGCTTGCGTGGCCAGTGCGTCCATAATGTAGACGCAGATGGGCCCGGCACCCTGGATCAGCCGGTTCGTCTGAAAGTCGGTCGGTACGTCCTGTGAAGAAGAGCATGCTCATTGTCCTTGCCGTTGGTCATTTCCTAAAGCAGCAACCCCGCTTGTCCATACCATCTCTTGTAGCACCTTGATGATGCGCGAGATGACGATGTTGGGATCGTCAAACTCCTGCGGTTGATCGAACGTTTTGCCAATCTTGCGTATCAACCAGGCACAGATCGAGGTGAACATGAAGAACTGCTCGCCGGGATTGAACGAACGGAGGAAGTAGTAGCGATTGATCTGTTTCATCTTCATCTCTCGCAGCAGAAGCCGCTCGTAGTTCAGCAGCTTCAGCTTCTCCATCAGATCGTCCACCTGGAAGGAGGAAACGGACGACACGCCGCCCTGGTCCCGCTCCATCGCCAGGTTGTACTCGTTGCGGAACATTGGTTGTTCCTAGCTAGATATCACTCTGGTATCGATAAGAACAGATAAGCAACAAGCTCTAAGCATAACAAAAACACTTTCACTCGCTCCTCATCACCGTCGATGGCCCAAACAAACCGGGCTCCTGGGGTTGCTAAGTAACGGAAGCGAGTAGCTCAAAGTAGCTCAAACACTGTTCATGCGCGTTGAGAAGCGAGCGGACATCATCCCAGCGTGGTGCGTAATTGCTGGTGCCATGCCGCGTGCGTTCTTCACCTTCGTCACCGGACACCGGCGAGACCTCACTGTATACTTTTGCGATTTTATCGCAAACTGAGGCACGAAAATGGGTTCCACTAATTGGCAACTATGCGTCACCATCATCACCAGGGGCGCCGCTTGCATTCCGGGCGGATTGCTGGTGGTGGCCGCCGGAGTTTTCACCTCATCTTTAATGATTTTTATGTCTCAATTAGAGGGACGAGCGGCGGAACGCATCAAAAAACGGTGCTGTTTGTATAGGAAAATAGTGATTATGTTTGTGTGCAGATGATTATGAGGCTCTCGGCTGGTGGTAGCCGCGGTAAGGAAGAGGAGGAGCTCCACTGCATGACCACCGGCCATGGCAGATGGAACGAACAATATTTAAACGGAAGATCGGTGCAATTGGTCCCCCCCCCCCTCCCACATTCTCCTGAGACACACACTGAAATTGGCTGCAAATTACAGGTTAACTTCTCAAATTGTCGGCCTCGATGGTCGGCTGCTCGGTTGCTAGAATGATTATTCTTCGAATGCAATAAACGGATACGCTGCCCGGGCTTTGTCTATACGCACCGGGTGTAATAATATACACCCTTCAGTAAGTTCCTTCCCGAAGGCGGCCGGCTTAACATCACGCGGGAATGCTTTTGCTTGTTTATAGGACCAGCCATGTTGTGCATATTTGTTGCGAAGCCCAAAAAAATGTATGCAGCCCGGCAGCATTGGTGTAGTAAAATCGAAGAGTTATAATCCAATGACCATCGTTCGCTTGTTTGCAGTGGCCTCTTGGCAGAACATGGAACGTGCATCACGAACCCGCAACAACCACCGCATCCGTCGTGGTGTGTTGTGGGCCTGAAAACAGCAACAGTAAAAATACCACAAAAATTACCAACAACCACCGCTGCTGCAACGCAGCGTCGTCTGGCGTCTTCATTCTTATTTATGAGCCACATGGCCAGTTAGCCACAAAGCAGAAAGCTGGTATTGCGTGGCCGCGGGGACAAGACAACGAACTGGGTGGAAGCAGCGCGGGTGTGCTGCATTCTGAAGCGAGCGCGCGAAAAGGGCAACATTGTTGAAATATCTGGCGGTGCGTCGCGGTGATTAACGATATTTTCGTGTTCCTCGCAGGCCAGCCAGCCTGGCCCGACAAACAGACACACACAGACACAGAGGAGCAAGAACAGGAGATGCAAGAAGGAGAAAAAAAGGGAACACGACCCATCCTGCGCCGATCGGGGTGGAGACATGCAAACGAGCGCTCTCACCAAGTCTCGCGAGTAAGCGACGAACCCGCCAGCGACCCGTGAGAAGAGAAATGGTCAGGAAGGAGGCTCACGGAGACGTTCAACGATCGGGGCCACCCAGTACCTCGAGCCAGGCACACGATGAAGAGAGTTTGTGCTTTTTGCGGGAAACGCATTTTCGAAACCTCTCCGGTTAACAATGCAACGGACAGTCTGGGAGGGTTTTTTTTTCGGGTTTTGCAATACCACGCGCATGCTTTCTAGGTTCGGAAAGGCTATTGTTTAAAGGGTCGCTGCTTGCAGGACACGAGCAACTCGTTATTTTAACAAGCAGCCAGAGATTACCTGACGGCCGCCACGACGCCGTCGGGGTTGCTAAAAATGGTTACCATAGTCTCGTCTTACCACCGTGAAGAGATCCCAGTAAACGTCTTTCTTTTCGTGCACTAGTCGAGACAGAGTGAGAGAGAAAGAAGGAGCCCAACATAACCACAATATGTTGCCGATCATTAGCAACAAGCGATGTACTGCTTAGCAACCAGATATGTAATGGTGAAGATGTTTGTGTTTTTTTTGTTTTGCATGGTTTGTGTGGCAAAAAAAACCGGCTGACCAAACTACTGGTAAAACAAATAAACCGAGCAGCAACACCGAAGCACGGCAACATAATGTTTTTTTTTTCCTGCTTTAATAGTGTTCACGAGCAGATCGACCTGTCGGCAGGAATGTTGTTCTATTTCCTGCCGCGACTGCCCCTGGAACAGACCTTTCTGTTCTTACCATGATGGTCTATGACCATGGTCTCCCCAGTGCCAAGCAGCAGGGGGTGCCGCTAATGAGACGCACGATGGTGATGGTGGTGGTGGTACGGAAACGCGCTAGAAAACATCTGTAATGTGGCGTTCGTGAGCGGAATGAACGAGGCATGATTATGCGTGGCTCTGCCTCTGCAAACCTTCCGCAACCTCTTTCGCCTACGCCCCGCTATTGCCATTTTTTCTCTCTCTCTCTCTCTCTCTCTCTCTTTCCCTTTCTTCCTTTTTCCGTTTCCACCCCCGGGCCCCGCAGCCATTTACCATCTGCCCGGTTCGACCGTCCGTCCGTCCGTCCGTGTGCTTTTCACACAAAACGTGGCGGCGGCGCGCACCGCACCAGCGTGGATCAGCGAAAAAAGGGGTGGCCTTTATGGCCTCGCCAAAACGGCCACAATGGGGGCACCACGACCGGCCTGTGCCTGTACGTACAGTAACGAGTTGCGGTTATGGGGGTCGGGCGGTCAATAATGGGGAGGGGAATGGGCGTTTGATTAACGAGAGCTGATATGTACGTACATGCATACGACGGCATACATGCATCTTTTCACAAGGCTCTCTGGCTCTGTAAGCTCGTTTTCTTTCGAGGATCCTCAATCAGTCCCGCGTTGCATGCACTTTGGCGCCTAACCAACGATACCAGCCACGAACGATGAACGGGAAAAGGAAAACAACAACGAGGCAACGCACCAGAATCCAGAACTACCTAGATCACCGTTCGTTCTCGGAACACAGGGATGCCCATGAGGTACGCTACGTTGGGGTATTTAAAATAATTTCTCCAAAACCAGAAACTATCGTTTAACAGCAAGCATTATTTATATAAAATATGCTCTCGTTTATCAGCAACCCTTATCAGTATCTTTCGCGATCTGAGCAATTTTCTGTTGACATTTCGCAGCAAACCATGATTCTGTTCCGCACTGTATGAACGCGATGCGTTGCAAGTGCGTTGCTGTTGCTGCACCGAAGTGTGCACTGCCCTGGCCCCGGACTGGCGGAGAACGACGTACGACGTGTAGCAGAGGACCAGCCCCCTATAATCTGGATTGTCCATGCTCCAATATATCTTGCTAAATGGTACCTGTCCGCATGGTGAAGGGTGATGCCTTTTGCCACGTTTTTGCATCCTTCGCTGTCCCTTCTCCTTCGTCGCAAATGCCTCGAGCGCCACGAGGGCCACGGCCTCGCACTAGGGCCTTCAGCTTTTAAAGCTTGAACAGTCGTTCCAGTGTTAATTTCTAAAACCTTTTCTTAACATCATTAAGTTTCGAAAAATGTGTCTAATTCCGAGGTAAGCGGATTGAGCCATCGATTGAGCGGATTGAATCAGGGGCCCTTAATCTCTGTTCTACCAAAGTAAAAAATAAAAACAAAAAAAAGAACAGATGGCCCTTGGACCTCCGGGTATCTTAATGAATATTTTCCACCATTTTCCCGCGCTAGTAAACCAGATAAGCGATCAATTAAAGGCCGCGAGACGAGGCGAGGCAAACAGTTAAAACT
Organism: Anopheles darlingi; assembly: GCF_943734745.1. Taxonomy (NCBI): domain Eukaryota; kingdom Metazoa; phylum Arthropoda; class Insecta; order Diptera; family Culicidae; genus Anopheles; species Anopheles darlingi. The sequence continues at coordinate 83,837,448 of NC_064874.1, forward strand.
TTTAATTATCCATTCCCCCTGGCACGGAGGTCGTCGCCAGTTGCCGCGTTATTTCGAATTCGGATGGCTCAAAACTCGCGCGCCCCAAAAGTGGCCACTGAAGGGCGGTGCTGCGGCGTTCCCCTTCCACTCGGCTCCCACTACACCGTCAGATCATTTAACACATCTCGGAAACAGCAGAACTTCAACAGCTTCAACAAGATAAGAAACACAACATGCTCCCGGTCTCTCTTCCCTCTCTCTCTTTCTTCCTCTCTGCCACCCTGCTCCACCGCTCTGGGCCTCCTCGAGGGTTCTGCAGCGCCGTGGAAGCATGTGGTAACTGCATATACATAGGCCGGAATGGGGAAACGAAAAGCTAAGAGGCAAAAGGCTCACCCAGGCTAACGCTCTCTCGGCCCACTTGAGGGGGGCCGGGATCGAGCAGCAGCAGCAGCAGTGGCGGCGGTAGTGGCGGAGAGTGAGAAAAACTGATAACGAGGCGCACCCGTACACACAGGGTGACCAGCGAGAATAGTAGTTTTCGGGCTGCTGTTTTTTTTTCTCCAAAAAGTGTTTAACATGCATAGCCTACTCAGCATGATTCGAGGAGTGGCTGCAATCCAACGTTGATCGCGGATTAGAAATTCAAAATGAAACATTTTAAATTCCTTCCTTCACGTTCTCGTGCCCTGGTGGTCACCCTTTTCGCGGGCAGAGCAGCCCAGCCGCCCAACCTTGCTCCAGCGATCTCGCGATCGCGAACGATCGAACGGGAACGGGCCAATGCGTGTGCAGCATAAGCCAAGGAGACGGTACCAAGGTGCTGCCCCAAGCGTGTGGAGTAGCAACAGCCTTCACACAAACACACATACACTCGGCGGTGGGAGCAAGAGGCATACTTACAACTTCAACGCTCCACCGAGGCTCGTTAATAAAGGCGAACCGCGGTGCTGCCTCCATCCAAACGCCGCCTGGAGTAGTGTTCCGTGCTGCCCGAAAATGATCGAGTCATCGAGGCGATCCCGGCCTCTCCAACCCTTGCTTTTTTACACGTAGTGGTTTGGGCGGGCAGCATAAGCAGCGCAGAAGAAGCGCCTGAAAACGGAAAATGGAGAACAAGCGGAGATGGCAACGGGGCAAACGACACGGAAACGTAATAACAGCCTAAACGAGCGAGAAAACTCCTTCGCCTCGTGCGTGACGTGAGAGATGAGCACTTCGTCGAGCAGGGTGCGGGGAAGGGGAGTGCGGGGCGGTTTGGGCTCTCGCCCGTCGTGGTGTGTGTCTCTGGGAGCTCCGGGTTGCCGCCTCTCGCTTCGCGGCGTTTGCAAATCACCGGCGAAGGAGAAGAATGGACGATGGCCCCCGAGGATCGAGTGGAGATGCTGAGTGTGGTGTGGGCATAACGCGAACACCAAATTTCCATCTCGATGCTTCGCGATCGTGCACCAGAAAGGGTGTGATGAGGGGGAGTAAGAATGGGGAAAGAAGGGAAGCCCATTATTTTGTTTCCAACTCGCTCGTTGTTACCTCGCTTGTTTGGTATCATTTGCAGCATAACTAGCGCGATGGATGGACGGAGTGGGCAGGCCCTCGCTTTTGGGTTGGCGGTGGTGTTCCTGGGGGGAGGATGGCCGGGGCGGGAGGTGTCTGGAACATGAATACTCCTTCTGGCCTGTGCTTGAGCGGAGAATGGAGTTATTTGTTATTTTTATTAAAACTTATCAGCTTCGCCATCTTTGGTAGGCGAATCCTTTTTGCGCGTTGCGCTCCGAAGAGAAGTTGTGGCTTCTTGACGGCTTTTGTCACTCTTTTCTCAGTCTCTACACCGCAGTTTCCAGCCGTCCACCATGTATTCCACGCCGATTCGATGATCGATTTTCAGCTCAGATTGATTCCTTCTCCCGTGCTGGGTGCAATGCTCGCAACAAGTTCTGTTCCGTTCTCTTGCCGGTTCTGCTCCATCTCTTCATCTTCGAGTCACGCGCTTGTGTGTGTGTGTGTGCGTGTGTGTGTGTGTGCTGGTGCTAGTTGTTTTCGGAGGCCGTGCTGTAGATACCAGCATCCCCAAAACTCTCCAGTCTTCTGTTAAGAATCTTAAGCAGCTCATTTCTCAGCTCTCGACGAGGAGCCAGTGGCGTGTACGATCGATTAGATTGATTCTCTCCGCGATGGTGTTGTTAACCGCGCGAGGGAAGGAGAAGTAGGATGAGGGGTGAGGTGTGGTGGACTCGGTGAACTCGTTTGGGATCCCGTGGAGGGGGAGCACCGTAGTGGGCCGGCGTATTAAAATGTCTTTCTTCAATTTGGAAGATTGATCGCGTAGCGTGTGGAGCATGGTGCCCTGGCCGAATCGATTTTATGTTCCGTTTCTCTTTTTATTTTTATTTTCCACTACGCTGCAAGGGGGGTACGATGCTTTTCTCTCTTAAGCATGTGTTAATCGCTATGCGAAGCGTTCCAGGTGTTCGTGCCGTAGTATACCAATGAAAAACGGATCCTCCATTAATATTTCTCCTTTTGCTGATAAGATTCTCGATAATTTTTCAAAGCAGTTCCATTTGAATGGAAAATTGAGAGACATTTTCCTGAAAAACATAACATACAACAACAACCACAACAAGATCGTAGATCTCGCACGCGTGATCATCTGGCGGCGCTGGCATCCGCATCCATGGTGCCGGGAGTAACGGGTTTACGGCGGTGTGCGTGCCGACAAACGAGCATCGGCAGCCGCACCAGCAGCAACAGCAACGAGGCACGTCACCGCCGCACCACGGGGAACCCGGCATGGTTAATGGCGGCAAGATGGGGATGTTGCCTGTGCCTGCCGGTGGAATGAGACGCGAGAACGGCAGGCATGATCGCGAGCGAGCGAAGAAGGGAGAAGTCGCAGAAAACCACGAGGCCATAACCAAGCAAACAACATAAACAACATGCCAAGCAGGGGCGTGAGTGCGTCGTGCGCGTAAACCCCTCGAGGGGAGAGAGCGCCATCAACCCTTTTTTGGGAGTGAGCAGAAATGGCCGCTCGGCGGGTTGGTTTTCTCGCTCTCAGCACGTACGGGGTAGCACGCACGCGTCTCCCGACTTGTGGCTTTCTCAGAAAACGATCAGCCATCGAGCGAGCGAGACCGCTGTGCGTCGTGTGTGCGTCCGCGAAAGACGACTCATCCTCGGTTTTACGTACCGCGAATGTGCGCAGTATCCTTACAGTCGACTTCGGTGTCCTCGTATCGCTGTTGAACAGGAGAGAGAAGAAACAAAGAGTAGTAGCAGAGATACTGATTCGCCAGCAGTAGTGTACCGTGTTATGTGTAAGTAGTCGAAATCCATATTGGAATGTGACTGGAACGACTAGCATTAGCGTAGAGAGCGAATTGTGATAAGTGAGAAAACACAAGAAGCTATTCTAGCTACTAATTGTTGGTATTGGAATGCGTGTATTCTGAATTTGAATTTGGAATTTTCGTTGCCTTCTACGATTTGAAGTTATTATGCACTCTTCCACCGGCTCCTGTGACCTTCTTGCGGTAGATCAAATCATTGTTTTACGCACTCCATCACCGTCATTTTCGTCATCATTGTGCAGTGTCCCCAAGAGCATACTGTCCCTGATGCCCGTCCTTGTGCGGCGTTAGCTGCGACCCGCCAAACACGTGACGTCACGCGAGCGCGTATTTTCATTTGAGCGCGAATGCGCATGCCGGTGCGCGACCGTGGCTGGAATCGTCATCACCTTCAGCGAGGTGATGTTGCGTTATCACTTTATCTCGCGACCACCGGCGGCGACGATAGCAGCCGCGCGAGGCCAGCTGTAGACGATTTACGGTGGTGGCACGAAACGGCAGCAGCGGTTGGACAAGAAAAGAAAAAAGGAGATAAAAAATTAAAAACCAGACTCGGGAGCGCGGTCAGATCTCTGACTATATACTCAGGCACATGACGAGACACAACAACAGCGTGTTCTGTGTGTGTGCGTGTTTGTGGCGCGTGCAGTTCGTGTGATGGGAGCGGTATTCGGTAGTGGAAAGGGGTGGATCACGTTGGCTGCTACATTTTAAAACATACCATCGAGCTCCCTCGCAAGCGGATCTTTCAGCACCTTTCCGGGGGCACACGGGCGTCGGTGTGTTGTTTGGTTATTGTTTTTATTTGCCTCCGCTGTGTATCTGTTTCCAATTCCGCGCCACACCACGGCCTCTGGGGCTGATCTGGAGGTGCGATCTGTGCGGTTGCTGCGGGTGCTGCGGCTGCATAAATATAACTCCCTCCAGGTCCCGGTCCCGGATTCCCGGTGCGTGCTCTGTGCTGCTGTGGTAAAGTGATATTTACTTATTGTTGGCCGCTGCTGTACCGCCTCACACGATTCGCTCTCTGTCTCTCTCTCTCTTGCTTAGTAGGCTGGTGGGGGGATACTCCTTGGCTCCAATTGTTTACGTTTCCTTGTACGGTGCGCTGTATTCACTGTGAGAAGCGTGAGTGAGCGCGCTTCGCTTCACAGCTCACATCTCACTGGATGCTGGATGCTGTGGAGCCGATGTAGATGTGCCCCCCTCGCCGGACTTAAGGGGCAACCAGACCCTGACTTAAAACTGTAAAATGGGAAAAAAAAGCTGTAATGAAACAAACGGCGCGCACAAGTAAAATAAAACATCTCGCTGACCACGCGGGGATTTGCGCCATCGGTATCGTGGTTTGCGCGGTGCAAAAATAAACATCACACCATCTCGCGAGAAAATGTTGAGCTACACGCATTCCCGCATGTTACACATATGTTTCCGACCCGTGGGGGGGTAGTGTTTTTCCACCCACTGAGTCCAGCAGTAAAATCGCCAACCAACCTGGCTCACTCCACACCGCCGCACGCAGATGGAGCGCGCTGGTGTGTTGAGTGATGATTTATTTTTAATTATTACCACCCGCGGTATTACCCTCGACCTGTGTTCCATACTGACATAAGCTCGGTTTTTTTTTCTTGCATTTCCATTTGCAGAATATCGACGCCACCTTGGCTCAGAAAACTCAGGGATCAGGAAAGGTGAAGAGAAACGGAGTAACGCATTCCTTCTCTGCCTAAAAACAGGTGGCTCAACTGGTTCGAAGTGGCATCAGTAGCAACGGTACAGTCCATTCGATCGGTACTCGTGTACATCGATCGATCGCGATACGCAACGGATAGTGAATATTGTGTGTTGTGATCGTGTGAACGATCGAGCTCACCGGATGAGAGCAGCTCACCAGATCAGTAGCTGAGCTGAAAAAAGGACTCACTGAAGAGAAGCAGACGGAGATCAAGCACGCACACAGAGACACCAAGAGAAAAATCCCGTGTTGTGTGTGAGAAAGATCGCAGACGCAGCATAAGAAGAGGGACAGCAAAAAAAAAGGGCTCGTCGCCTGCGCGATGAGAAACCTGCTGAGAGCATCAGTGCTCGTCGTACAAGATCGCTAAGGGGTCGCTGGAGGCAGCAGAAACCCCAGAGAACCGAACACAACCCGAAAAGCGAAGCGCGAAGAGACACACATAACAGAACCCGGATCATCTCGGAGCGGATCGAGCGTGCTCCGTGCTACAATACAGAGGGTTCGAACTAGCACGAGAAAGCGGCAACATAGCCGAGCAGCCAGACAACCCAGCCGGCCGGGTCGTGGCCGAGAAAGGAACGTACAAACCCGATCGTTAAGACCCGCTAACGAGAAAAGCGAAACCTACGGTGTCGGCGGCAGCGGCTGACCCATCTTTCATCCGGTGCTGCTGCACTTTGTTGTACGTCTCTATGCGTCTGTGAAGAAGTGTCCGTGTGCGCTGGTGTTGCGGCTGGTGGCTTTGGTGTAGTGGCTTGTCGTGGCGTGGAACAATAACAGTGAAGAACGAACGCACAACGGCATTCCAACACGTCTTCGAATGACCGGTAGATAGCCAGTGATGGAACCTCTACGCCATCTCTACTCGTGAACGGTTTGCATAGAGTGACGATCCGATCGGTCCGCGTGATCGGTGTGACTAGTGGTTTGGCGCCAAAGTGACCAAGTTCAAGTGTTCAAGTGTCGTGGTTAATCGCCCGGGTGAAAAGAAAAGAAAGAAACAATGGCACACTCGGTGTTGGCGAAGTGCTGGTGTGTGGTGTTATTGCTGACCGTGGTGGCCGCTGCGAGTAGCAGCAGCAGCAGCAGCAGCAGCAGCAGCAGCAGTTCCGACTTTACCGGTCAGCGGACCTGTGAACCGATCCGGATTGAGCTGTGCCGTGGTATCGGCTACAATGAGACGTCCCTACCGAATATCGTCGGCCATGAGCTGCAATCGGATGCAAACTTTACGCTGCATACGTTCTTTCCGCTGATCCAGTTCGGTTGTAGCAAGCAGCTAAAGTTTTTCCTGTGCGCCACGTACGTACCGATGTGTACGCCCAAGGTTTCGATGCCGATCGGACCGTGCCGGAGTCTGTGCAACACGGTCAAGAACCGGTGCCATCCGATACTGCAGGGTTTCGGGTTTCCGTGGCCATCAGCCCTCGATTGCAACCGATTCCCGGAGGAGAATAATCACGAGCACATGTGCATGCAAGGGCCGGGTGAACCGGCCGACGGTGATGTGCTCGTATCGGACCGCCCGTCCTGCCAGGGGCTCCAGAAATCGAACCTGTACGTCCAGCTGAACCGTTCCGGGCGCTGTGCTCCACTCTGCGAGGCCGACATTCTGTTCGAGCAGGACGAGAAACATTTCGCGGAGGTGTGGCTCACGTCGTGGAGTGTGGCCGCCCTCGGGACGGCCATCGTCGCAACGCTCTGTCTCATCCTGTCGACCAAGCGGTGGGACAAGAGCCTGATGCCGCTCGTCATCAGCCACTGCCTGGTGACGGTCGGATGGGCGGTGCGGTGGCTGGCCGGACGTAATGCGACGGCCTGCGGCTACGATCCACAACTTCCGGGCGTCGCCCTGCTGCTGACCGATGGCCTATCGACCGCACCGTGTGCGGCCACGTTCCTGCTACGCTACTACTTCGGCCTGTCGGCAGCTGTCTGGTAAGTGAGCGGCAGCCATTTATGGCTCTTCTTTTGTTTTTTTGCGGCCGTGTGCTGTGTGTGTTTGAAGAGGTTTCCAGCGCAATTAGATGGGGGAGTAGAAGGGGTGTGGGTGTGGGGTTTCCCAGGGCTCCCATGCACACGGCGAATCCGACGTGGAGTGGTCGGACATGTGGCAACAATTATGGCAGGAAGACGACGCTTCGGGCTACACATTCGTTTCGAGGCAATTGGTCTAATGCGTTGTGTGCACGCAACACCGGTTCAGGCCAGCGGACAGGTCAACGGGGATGCACGCACGCATGACCTACGGGACTCCTCGGTGTCCATGAGCCGGTGCCCAGGATAACTGGTCTTGTGTAGCGTCTTGTCTTGTCCTATTCAAACTGCGCTCGGGCGCGAACTACCTGTGTTAACAGCGGGACCATTTCCCGGAAGATTCGGTTTTATGGTACGCTGCACCCTCGGCTTGTTGCTTCTGGTTTTCTAGACTGGGCCCCGTTGACACATCCCGTATTCTTGGTATTTGCTTGTTCTATTAGACCCTTTTTTTGGGAAGGAAGAACAAAGTCAAACGCTCTGCGGGGCATAGGGCACAGTGCACGGTAGCCAACCGGGGAGTTCTTCTCTTGCGACGCCTGAGGCCCTGTTTAATGGGACAGAATTGAAGACGGGGAATGTGAGATTATTCGGAGTCGATTACCAGAAGCCCATATTGATCATCATCTCGTGGAATAGATTTTATGACCCCAACGAAAGGGAGAGAAAGATTATCTTCACCATATGTATGATGCAGCATCACTAATTCAGATAACATAATGATGCTGCTGCTGATGATGCTGATGATATGATGGCAGTGTGGCTCCGGCGAGCATCGAATGATTAACAGCTCAATTAAGTTTGCCCAATCAATCCACCGCTCATTGCGCCTGCGCCATACCCCGAGGATCATGTTTTGTGCGAACCCTAATCATCTCTCATTATCCTCCCGTAAATACTTCCGATTGTGCGACTGGCCAATGACTACCGGGGGGCTGCAATATGCCTGGCATTTGCCGGGCATCCTCGTTAGCATGAGCATGCCGATGATCCGAGGTCTCATTAGAGGCGAATTTAGGTGTCTGATTATCCTGGTACCCTCCATCGAATCCCACACGCGGCGGATCCACACCATTGCCAAGCACACACCTCGATCGCGCAGCACTCAGGATGGAAACTACTTTCCCAAGTTCAAGCAACCCCAACCCCATCACGAATCCCATCATCCAAGGGGTTTCGGTTTCCTTGGGGAGTCTTTTTCTGAAGGGGAGCAATTTGTTGGATAAACAAACAACCGACGGTTTTGTGAATCGGTCGGTCCCACACCGAGCAGCAGTCAGGCCGTAGTCATCGTCGTCGTCGTCGTCGTCGTATTAGATGCATTGGGCCAGCAGAGGTGGGGTATAATTGTAGACTTCCTGGTAAACAAGATGATCGATGCTGAATTCCCCAAATTATGGAATGCTTTAAGGTGAGGCTAAGAGGGGTTTCGTGATGGCTTCACGTTCGAGCGCAATCGAACGAGCCAAAATCGATCGATGGGCGCGCTTGTGGGGCCTAGCGGAGAGATCGAGAACATCGGGAAGGTAATTGATAGAACCTGCGGTCTCATTAGGCTTCGGGGTAGAAGATCTTCATGTTGAGCCGTGCAGTGGATAGACGGTGAAGGTAGAGGCGGGACGCGAGGATCCATTAATCCGGCTTTCTAACAAGCTCACGAGACGATCGAGCGAGAGAAAGAGAAAGAGAGAGAGAGAGAGAGAGAGAGAGAGAGAGAGAGAGAGAGAAGTTCTTGGTGATGATGGCGAATGGCCCTGATGATCACGGCCAAGACCATCAAACAGCACGAACACGAACACGGCGACGATGACGGTGGCCTGTTGCTGGTGGCATGGGATGGGTTGGTGAGTTTGTTTGGGACGCCCAAGCGGCCGCTTTTGGGGTAGGAAGGGTACGGCGCGCCCGCGTACACGAGAAATACACGATAATCATCATCTTCTCATCAAAGACCCTCCGCTATGGACCGTCACTGCCGCCGCCATCGAGGGTCTTGACCGTCTTTTCACCATCCTCACGTCCTCAAGGCATCGAGAGAAGATGGTCAGTGCCACTAGGCGGTGGTGGCCCGGCCCGAGGCCAACCGTATGCGCCTGAGGCGCATACACAATCAGCCTGTAGCCGGTGTGTGGGATCTCCATTCCAGGTCCCCGGCCTAAAAGCGCTTTGTGATGTGGTTAAAGCTAAAGAGCAGCTTCTTCGATCGGATCCGCGCTCTCTTCGAATCCGATCGATGGCACCTGGGATAGTAAATTACGAATTCTCGCGAACAGCGCGAACCCATGATAAAACATGGTTCGTGCCGTGCGTACACAAGCACAGGGTCGCGGTGTCTGTCATTTTGCCAGAAAACAAGACCTCCAACATTGTGCCTGGAATGGAATGAAACGATGGACCGATCGGTTCGATTGTTCGATCGCTCGCGATCGGCTCGTTGACAAGTGTCCCGGAATGTCCCAAAGTCGTCAGAGGTGGTGCCGTTAATAAGATGAACGCGCTCGTCATCATCATCTTCCGCCTCAAAAACGAGCTGATCTTTAATTATGTCGCGATCACTATTCGAATTCGAGCAGCGGACAGAGGAAAGCAGCAGCCAATTTCCATTTTACTACCTTAAGCCCCCCCCGCCAGCCACCTATTAGTCTTTCCAGATGGTCTCGCTCGCCTTGCGGTGGGAATACTGGCGTTTGCTCCAATTTTTCCAGCTCATTAAGCGAACCTAAGCGGCGTCACCGCCGTTGCCGTCGTCAACTGATCATCATTTCATCATCGTGAGGAGCTGTTGTAGAGCGTTCACCATGGGGGCATGTGGAGATGGCGCATATTTTATCTCGATCCGCATTTTATTTTCACTTTACGCCACCGCCAAGCGGCCATCATCGCGGCCATTTCGTGGCCGTGGCCGTAACCGTGCTGTGGCCGGCGACCACAATTAACTAACCAAAGACACCCGTGGCGAGGTGCGACGTCCAAATGATTTCGCCTAAAGAGGCGGACGAGGTCGATAAATTATGTTAATTTACGTGCGAAGCAACGGTTGTCGTAGGCAGGTTAATGGGGATGGAAAGGGGCGGGGGGGGGGGCTCTTGCCGTGAGGGATGGAGCGTAGATGGATATTTACGAACCTCTCGGATCCCGGAGTGGAACAGTCCCGGAAACATCGTCACGCACCGCCCGCGGGATCCGCCGGCATCAACGGATACATCGTTGTCGTACGTCTCTTTGGCCTTTTCCCGAATGACAAGAACAACGACCGTCTTCAAGAAAGTTCCCCGGCCCTGGCTAGCCGGTCAGCCCGGTCTGGCCGGCAAATTCTGAAGGAGGAAACACAACATTTCCTGTTTCGTATGATGATCGTACCGTAAATCACGGCTCTCCACGAGCGCGGTGAGGAAAGTCCACCCGGCATGCGTGCGTGTGTGTGTGTGTGTGTGGGTCTACGTCAAGCGTGTCAAGCCTCTACCTCCCGGCATTTTACGGATCATTAGTTATTCGTTTCACCTTTCGCTCCATCGCCTGCTACGAGTTTTTGTTTTTATTTTATCTTCTTTTTTTTTTTGGAGACAAATTCTTGCCCACTAGATTCCGGTGCTTGGCGTCACTCGTCGCGTTTTTTGACGACCTACAAAACGGTTTCGGGTTTCAAAGACGCTCGAGCGCCCGACTCCCCGAAAGTGCCATAAAAACGCATAAAAAAGTGTCGCTCGAGAATCCGAATCCACCGCTGGCGCTGTCACTGTCCATGGAGTGCGTGCGTGCGTGCGTGCGTGCGTGCGAGTGGAGCTGGCTGGGTACATTATTTTCCACTTTTGGCGAAACCCCCTCCGGTCCGGTGACCGTGGCCTGTCAACAAGTCCGCAAGTCCCGAAAGACCATATCCATAGTCACGTGTTGTTTGTTGCCGTTGCTTCAGTTTCGCGCTGGTGATTTCGAGTTTTTCCTGTTCTTGCGGCTTGTGAATTATAATATCGCGATAGGCCCGGGAAGGTGGTCTTCTGGAATGTGATCGTTTGCGATCGTTAAATTCGCGGTAAGAATGCCGAATGATCGGCTGGTTTTATGGTGTGGATATAGTTCTTTTACCGCGAACGTTATGGGTTTCCAGATTTACTACCGTTTGACATTTATTGCATGCGTACGTTGGACACAGACGATCGATCGGTCGCTCGGACAATCGCCTTCCAGGTACTTGATCACGGGGAATAAGCAAATAAAGTGGCATACAAAGCGGATTTACAAAATGTCCCAGTACTGAAGTAAGAGAGAAATATGAATAGTTTGCGATTAGCGGAAAATGTGGCTTGGATTGGTCCTTATGAGGGGTAATAATCTATATAAAGACATTTGCATAAATTGTTGCTAACAAGTGCCTCAAACCTGCCCAAAACATTAATAGTAGTCTCTTTTGGTACTGATTGTATCCTTGTATTCACTTGCCTCTTCTGTGAGCGACAAACGATCCTCTAAACTTTCGCCTTTTTCATTCCGTTTGCTCACGCCCTTCCTCGGGACAAGTCTATGCAAACAGATTTCAAATTCAGGCCAAACAACATCCCCGACAACATCTGCACAAAACCGTTCGCCGAATCGATGTGCCAAGTGGCCCTGGCCAACAAAAACCAAAAACATGTGCTGGGGCGCGCGCGCGCACTTCCCCTTGGCCGCGCCAGGCTTTTGTCTCTCCGAGTCATTCTCATGTTACGCGGGTGTTCCATGTTGTTTTCACTCGGGAGAACGTTTCCAAAACATCTTCCAGCCATACCCGGGTACCCGGTGCACAACAAACACACACACCTCCACTTCCGTCTCCTGCAGAGATGCTGATGTTCTAAATTAGAATAAATAAAGCATAATTTGTCCGCATAATGTGCCTGTGAGGCCCAGCCGAGCCGAGAGCCGCGGGAAATCGGATACTTTTTCCGTCCTCTGCCGCTCAACTCAGCGCCATGTTTTCGTGGTTCTTCCGGTCTCCGACCGAACGTTCATCACCGTTCAACGCCGCAGTGTCGCGGCCCGTTTTTGAACAGCCCTGAGCTGCGTCAATGAGGATCGTCGTCGAGGCATGCCACCGAGCTTCCAAGTTTCCTTTTGTTTTTTTTTTTTTGGAATGGGGAGAGGGGAGTTCTAGTGCACGCCAGCTTGCATAACTAAGCAGCATATAGCGTCACGGTTGCTCGAGCTCCTCATCCCCACTCCACTGGGCTGGGGCTTGAGAGACTTAAATTAACTTAAATGAAGTGAGAATTTTGATTGCCGATAGAGACAACGTACGTGCGTCGTCGTGGACCCGGGGTGACATGTTGTATTTGTCGGCATCACTTTTGTTTGCGTTTTTATGTTCGTTCGTTCGTTCGTTCGCTCGCTATGCTCGATGCGCCATGTTGTGCCTATCGTTTCCCACCGATCTGCCTGTGGAAGCGGCTGTGGAGCTTCTTCTTCTTCTTCATCCTCGAACCCAGGGATAGTGGCCATCTGCTGTCGAAGTCGGCATTGTGGTCGGAATATTTATGCCACCATTTTATGCATCCAGCGAGGAAAACGCGTATGCAATTCCAATGCTACCCATCCGCGTCTAGGCGGTGTGGACCTAGACCGGGGGGGGGCGAGGGCGATGTACCGTGGGGCCCATCCTGACATATCCGCCTTTTTCAGTAACGGTCCCGGCGGCTGGTGGACCATTCCCCGTCACCCGGCGTCCCGGTGAACGGACGGACACACGGACCAAAGCCCATTATATGCGGCGCTGGAACACTTATTAGCGGAGGAGCAACGACAGACAGAGACTGCTGCTGAAGTCGTCTGCCGCACCGGTCAGGCACATAACAGTACTAATGCTCGGTGTGGATAATGGCGTGGCGAAGTGGCGCAGTCCCGCAGTCTGGACTGCGGCTGCCGTTGCGGAACCATTTTCGGTGGTACCGATCGACAATTACGTTCCTCTCGTGGTAAATTGGTCCGTAACGTCGTTCTCCACACGCTACTACAGCCCGGGCCCTGGCTAAAGTGGGGCGAAGTGGGTGCCTCTCGATCGCGAGCCACTTCTTCTTCTTTGCCTCTTTCTTCCGTTTTGTACTTCATCGATGGTACGAACACTTCTTTCCAGGTTGGGTGCGGTGAAATGGCACGCAGCAAACGCACTTCTCAACCACAACGTATTACTACTACTACTACTACTACTACCTACCACTGGTGCTAGTGCCGGTGCAAAGGCGGTTTGAAGTGAAATTTGGCATCATTACGAAAACAACCACACCATAATTGCGCCTCCGACTCGTTAAGATGATGACGAGCAGGGGGTGGCCGGCCAGTGAGCTCTCGCTTGTTCGCCTCTCGAGCGAGATCTCCACCAGCCTGCCATGCACGCCAGTGAGTATGCATGATCATGGCGTACGTCGGGCCGTATAGGACCTACTACCGACTGTGTGTGTGTGTGTGTGTGTGTCGGAGTGATGGATTGATGCCGTACCATGATGCTGCTGCTGCTGACAGTGCCCAAGATCTTGTAGACAGGCCTGATCCATCGAAAGGGTCTGCTGACGTTGTGCGGTTCCGCTTGGCCGCAAGATTGCAAGATGACGAGGCCATCGGCCGGCCACTGGACCGCCCTCGTCGTCGTCGTTTGCACCACTCCCACCACGTTTGACGATGAAATGGCAATCAATGGGTTTGCATTGATGGCGTCAGCGGTGGCAGCAGATAGTTAGATAGCGTTGGATTTCAAGATTAACCCCGATTAAAGTAGAGGGGACGTAGACCGCGACTTGGAGATCACTCTCCGCGTTAGTCGCATTTCGAAAAGGTTCACAAAACGATGCAACATAATTGTGCTGATCGTCACCAGCCATCGTTTGCGTTGCTCGCTCGCTACATGCACTGATCATACATCATATGATGCACCATGAACAGCAGATCGGGGACGGAACGGAAATGCACCGTGTGAAATACGTTCCTCTCCCAGGGGTGGGGGGTGGAACATGGGAGACCCACACCAACGCGAGTCTCCTCCCTCGATCATTATCGACTTCCCGCGATCGCGGCAAGCTGCAATCAGCTCGCTCGCCCGATCATAATAAGCATGGCCTCTCCCTGTGTAGCGAATGTGGCGTGGCGTGGCGTGGCGTGGCCGTTTGTTGAACGGGCGCGGTCGCGGTCGCGTTCCCGATCGTCGTCGTCATCGCCGTCGTCAGGTTCAACAACACTGCCGTGATCCTCGCGGGGCGATATCATACACTTTACACTTTCCAACAGAAACTCTGTTGGAACTGGTGGTAACTAGGGAATGGGAGGCGAGCACGTTTGCTGGCTTTCCCTCCCCCCGCCCTCCCCGGAGCTGTTTTTCTCTGTTGTGTCCGGAGTAAAGTCCGGGAGTTGAGAGCCGCCCTATGTACACACCATAGGACCAGCACACGGACAACCTCTGGGTAAAGGTGCTGCTGTTGCTGCTGCTGCTGCTGCTTATTGACATAGATGCAGAAATCGATTTCTGTGCAAACATGTGGCCTCGTACGGCCACTTTACGGCGTTTCCCTTCGGTTGTTCGACGCCTCCCAGTGTACTGTCTCTGTGTTTGTTCCGCGCAGCGCGTGTGCGTTTGTGTGTGAGCGGTTTGGAGACCTACCATCTTTGGCCACCAGTGGAATGTCTGGAGGTGGTACGGAAGACTAAGGCGGTATCCGGGATTGAAGAGCTGACCAGCCAGCCTGCCAGCCAGCCCGCCAGCTCGTTGTAACCGGATGCCTGATCAATATTTGAGTAATTGGATAAATATGTACCTTGCCCCGGTGCGGCTGGTGTCGCTGGCATCGCCGGTAGGAGGGAACTATAACAACCCGGTAGATGTTCGGCCACAGTTTTCTCACCCTCAACCGGGAACTGTAGTGGCCACAATGGCGTTGGGCCCCGGTGACGACCTCCCAGAAGTTCGGAGGGTCGTTTGTCTAGGGTTCTCTAATCGTTTGCATGCCTGGAGAGCAGTGTGTTGTGCTAGGTAATCAACACAGACCACAACACACACTCCTGGGGGCAGCTTCGACACTTGGCACCTCTTTAACCTGTGTTTTTTTTATTTTCGGTGTGACCACTGGACCACCGCGGACACACCTCTTACGACAACGAGCTCTTATCCGGCCCCATCGAAAAACGCTTTCTGCGGCATGAACTGTAAATAGTAGCGGCAGCAGCAGCAGCAGCAGCGAGTACTGGACGACCAGTGCTTCGAGGTCGATGTCGACTTTGCTCGAGTGCAGCGCCCTAACCTCACTTACCACACACTGGTACGGTTGAGCGGGCTTGCAAATGGTTAGCTCGTTAGAGATCGCTGGCTAAACGAACTCGAAAAGTTGTGCCTCCGGAGTGATCAAAGACCCCTGCTGCTCTGGACAGCCAGTCGGGACAGGAGGAAAGGAGGAAAGGAGTTTCCTTCAGCTAGCAGCCACTGCACCATTTTCAATCGTTTCGTCGGCCCGAAAACGGCGAAAGCCATAAATCCTTCAAAACGTCATAACGGCCTGCCATAAACGTTGGTTCCAGCTCATAACCAGCGGCAGGGAACCGTTTCGCGCCGTCGCCGTGTTCTCCCCGCGTTCTGGCGTACACCCACAGCACAGCTAGCTGGTGGTGCGTCCTCTATTTTTAATCAGTGGCAGTGGCAAAAGGGGAGAGAAGTTCCACGCGAAACCCCTCTTGCCTGCCCGGCGGGGGTCCGGTCCGGTTTTACAGCTCGCCAGAACGGTGCCGGTGCTAGGTCCACCGGTTGCATACCCGATAAGCATCTAGCACACGATCGCTAATTAGCTGGCCGTGTGTGGTTCTCTACTTCCATAAGGGATTGGCTGGCTGGCGAGCGGTTAACAGAACTCGGTTTAGCACACAGGAGTACTACAGAGGAGCGCACCTTTTTTTTTCGCAATAGAGCGAATCTCTTTTGCCCGAACGCTCAAGGTTAGGATTGATCCGAGTGCTTGCTTCAAGATCAAATCCCACCCCCTGCGGGGGTCATCGTAGTGGTGGAGTTCAACGGGGTGGGATATAAAATCATAAAAATTATGGAAGAACATGGAACACGGAGCTGGTGGCTTGTCGAGAGGTAACTGGTCAATACA
>NC_064874.1:83863652-83866152 GCF_943734745.1 Anopheles darlingi
GTAGTTCTGCTCCCTTTTCCCCATTGTTTGCCAAACAATAGGTCAAACTGGTTGGAGTTTCTATCTTCTGTAAAAGTATTTTCGCTTGTTTCGCGTTACTTTTGAGCATTTCGTGTCATCTTTTTCCTATTCTTAATCGCTTTTTCGGCTTTCTACGAAGGACTGCCATGACAAACCGTTTTGCGAAGCCTCTCTTTCTCTCTCTCTCTGCTCGATGTCTCCTGCCAACTGCGTTTAGAGGGACATGGATATTTGGAGAAATCGTGAAATGGAATTGAGGTTCGGGGTTCGTAAACCAGCCGAAATAAAGTCATTAAAAAAGTTAATAACGAATTGTGGTGGACGCTCGATTAACTTCGAGACGAGTCGAATCGTTCGGACACTGATGCAATCAATTGATAGCCAGAGAGGGCACCTGAAACCGCGACCTGAGAGGCCATGCGAGAGAAGCTCGGAAGCAAATCAATATCCGTTTGGGGGAGCGTCTATAATTAACAAACATGTGGCTGTTTTGCTGTAAATTGCAGAGGAACGTATGGAATGCAATCGGAACTTTGGTGAGGGGGATAGCAACAAATCACCTGCACGATTGACAAATCGATCGACGTCGAAAAAGTCGGCATCCGGTTCCTTCGGCTCCGGCGGGGGCTCGTAAATGCCGAAAAGAAGAGAGAGCCGACAGGGAATGCGTTCCCGCACAACACTACAGGCCAGGCACACTATCGTGTGTAAGCCGGTGTACTCGAGAACGTTCGGTACATTAATCAGCCGGCGCGTAAGTAATGAGTGCGGCAAGCGAAGGAGTAATTTGTTAGTAAACCATGCTGCCCCGGGAGTCCCATATTTCTTGAATTCCACGGCCAGCAGCGATACTTGCCGGTGTTTCGGAGAGCTGCTGCTGCTGCTGCTGCATCCCTTTAGCCCTTTCTTCCATTACCATGTGCGATCACACGCCCGATCTGCACGGAAGGGGCACGCCTGTCACCGCCCCTCCGTTTAAGCTCTGCCGGTTCGGCTCAGGAGAATCATCGAATGATTTATCTCGATGTCGGAGTGCCCCGCACCGCACCGTACACGAATCCGGCACCGTGCGCACGGTGTTGATCGCGCCGCGCAGGTACTTCCAGGTGCCGCCTAACAACCTCCTAGTGAGGAGGCATATCGAAAACGAGCTGCAAACGAGCCGAAAACGTGCAGCTTCCAACCAATAAATTAGTGTCGAAGCACACGCGGGAGGAGACCGAGTGCCTGGCGTCAGTATCATGTTTCGAATCTTCGCTCGCTGAAAGTCGCCGGTGACGACAGTCCCGGGACGACATCAACGACTGTCATAATCCGCGAACGGAGCCGGGGTGTCGTTAATCGCACCGTTTATCTTGGCGAATTTTAATTAAATCCTCCGCCCGTTCCAAAGACACTAAAAATGCAAAAAGAGCTGCTCACACTCTGAGACTCGCTTCTTGCAACCTCGAGCGGAGTCGAACTCTCCTTCGCTCTCTCTTTCTCTCTCTCTATCTCTTGGTTTCTCCCGCTTCGCTGCTCAACACTGCTGGGTTCGACGGCAGTTCGTACGCACGCACGCCGGTCCCCGTTTATCTAATCGCGCAACCCTGCTGTGGCCATGGAGATGGCAGCTGAGGCGGCGGCGCGGTAAATGTTTCATGTAAAAATAGACTTAACTAATTAGATTTTTTACCGGCTCCTTACCACTTCCTTTTCACCTTTCTTTCGACTCCTCGGAGGCGTCGTTTACACGGCACAACGATACGATGCCAACCGCCGATTGCTGTGTGTTTGTATCGGGTGCTGCTGCTGCTGCTGCTGCTACCGGAGTTTCTGGAGAGTAACCACCTTCCTCATCGTTTGGTATCGCACTGTGCCTCGGCCAAATTGATGGATTGTTGGGCCACGATAAATGCCGTAAACGGCGGCGAATTGGTCGATAAGATTAGTGGTACAATACCGTGCCGCTTCATGGCGTCTCGCGATGGTTATACAGCCATGACCAGGCAATCATCATTTTGGGCGGAGGATCGATCGTGCTACGGACTCCGGAAATTATATGATGGATCAGCCAGTGAAAAGGGTTTGTTCCGCCACTTTAATTATAGATGTCAGCACTCAGGCCGGGGTAGAGTGGGTAGGTCGTTCTGGTGGGATTAATAAAAACAAAATGGAGCACGTGAAACGTGCTACTACGTTATGGGTCTCTAATCGATTTGGGGAAGTCCCCCGGTTTCTGACCAGAAAGCGTGTATCCTAATGTTTGCTCTTTCTTCACCCTCGATTCCCGGAAGATCGTCCAGTTTCTTTCTTTTCTTCTTGGGGGCTTTTAATCTCTACTTCACTTTGCGTCTACATTGGAAATAACTAACAGAACAAATCATTTTGGTTTCTTTGTTGCAGGTGGGCTATTCTGTGTCTCCGATGGAGTAAATCCGTTCGCCGGCTACTGAGCACCAGCGAGCTCGGTGGTCCAGATCCGCACACCGAAAAGTCG
>NC_064874.1:83871152-83886152 GCF_943734745.1 Anopheles darlingi
TGTCCCACTTTCAACGGGGTGACAATCATGCCAATCTGCGCGTCGTCGTTGCCGTCGTAGTTGCTGGAGTACTTGATTGATTGGCGTTGCGGCGTAAACAAAGGCTTGGGGCGTAAACGAGTTATTTTTTTCTCTCCGTCACTCCGGCCAATGTTCTGATTGTAGGGCAGCGGTAGGAGGGTGTGTCCGATGGGTGGGTTGGAAGAAATCAAACAAATGACAAGCAGCCATACAGAAGCTTGTCAAGCTCGGCGAGCCGTCGGCACGGTTTTGCGGGCCCTGGTACCCCTGGTTTCGTTCTTTATCATCACCACCACCACCACCACCAATTGTGCCACCTGCCGACCGGTACCTGACAGTAGCATGAGGCAGAGGACAAGATATACAGAACGCGGAATCACCTGGCCCTATCCGGTGCAATCAAAATGTGTATCGGTTGGACTTCTTCTAGTGCGAGTTCGAGGTCTTCAAATGCTATCCAGCCTACTGAGGTTTGAAGGCGGAAGGAATCAATCATCTGCTCTCGAGTACTCACAACCGGTTGATAAGCCGATAACAGAGCGAAGTAAAAAAGGGTGAAGGGGGGAACGCCATTTCCAGCGAGCAGCCTGCAAGCACTAACCGCAATAGATTGGTGGTTATCGGTGCCAGGTTGCACAGTTTAAAAAGCTTAAGCTACCGCAATGGTTCGCCATTGATCGCGGGGTAATGGTCGCGTTCCATTGGGCCCTGCTGCTGGCTATATAAAAACTCGACCCGTACACACCCTCGATGATGATGAAGCTGGTTTTGAGGCGAACCAATTAATCAATTATCGCAAATAGCTCAATGGGAATGGGAGCGATAAGCATTATCGATTATGTTTTTTTGGTTTGCCGAGAAACAATTGTCACCGAGTTAGTGCTTCATCGGCGATAACTGAGTGGTCCGTTAGTACGCGTCGTCGAAAGCCAAGTCATTTCGATTGGCTTACCTGCTTATGAACCACTGCTGCTAGCCTTCTTCATGTAACTGATCGTGTGTTTTCGTCGTTTTTCCTACTTTCCTTATTATGTTTTTTGTGTGTATTATGCTTTTGGAATGCATTGTATTGTCTATCATTGTCATACAAGTGCTTAATGTGAAAGGAATGGCAGGTTTCATGTTGGCTGCTCCTTTTACCTCATTGAAGAACACATTTCCTTTCGCCCTTTTCACACCTTTTCCTGGTATCAAATGACCATTCGGATGAGAACACACCTTCCGTTTCTATCCAGATATCACCGGCACATCCCACAGTCGTCGCTTTTGTCCACCTGAAGATCCCGTCAAATTTCACACGCCTGCAATCGCCATTGTTTTCGGCTTCTATGCAGCCTCTCACATTCTCTCGACGATCAAGATTGCATTTCCGGTTGCGGATGCAATTGTGCCGTACAGCTTCTTGAAGCGACGGCGGCGGCATCACATTGTGCTCCTTCGTGCGTTTCGTACAGACGGTGCAGTGTCTGTTTGTCCCTTGTACACCGATTTCCAATTGTACCGAGAGAAAAAACGTGACAATCCTTTCCAAATTAATACCGCACCACTATTTTCTCCCTTTTTCATCCTACACCGTCGTTGGTTTGTTTGCCGGCGATTTGGTGTGAAAATGATTTCATTGCGATCAGGATCACAAAGCGCAGCGAGCGTGTACTTTTTACCAGCGATTGTCGTCGTCCTTTTTTATCGTTGTCGTGATATTCTAAACTTTTCAATTAAAAAAAATTCCCCCGAAAAGGGTTCACACTTTTTGGATCCCGATCCCGATCGTACCGGTTCTCTCTCGGGGAAGTGCTGCGTCTCGTTAGGCCTGCTGTTTGAAGTTGTTCCGACGGACGAGCCCCGTTGAAAACGCGCGGGAACAATGGAGCTGGTGGAGATTATAGGACAATCGCGGTTACCGGCTCGCTCGCTCTGTTATGCATGCTGTGCTTCCCACGCGAACGCAGAGCGTTCTACATTTAGCTTATGCATTGTCGAATTGGAATTGGAGTCTCAACGACGAACGACGAAAAGAAGGGACGAAGGACAAGAAAAAGTGTGAGCGCGAAACACAAGATCAATAAAGCTCCACTGCGCCTAACGCAACTACTTACCAATGCGTCCTGCTGCAACGAGTTGCGAATATTCTCAGTTCGTTAACTAGCCACCACCAGCGCAACTCGCCCCCAATGCTCGGGACCTTTCTCTTGGTATTTTAAACAAGAAGGCACCGGCATCGACAAGGCAAGAAGGACAAAAGAGTCAAAAATTATGCGATCGAAACACATAAATCATGTTTCGCGTTAGTGCGCGGCGCGATCGCCGGAGACCGGTACCGAAACAATAGACCCATTCATCGTGTACCCCCTTGATCATGCTGCTACCGGGTGGAGCCATCTCTGGCAGCGCATGGTCGTGATCATGCGAGAAAGGGCTTCCAAAATTGTCCTTCTCCTTCGATCGATCGAACGCGGATGGTTGGAGCACGGGAATCGATGATCATTGTCTTTTTTTTTCGAATTCGATCTCCTTCGCTTCGCAGCTTCGATCGCAGTGCGGCAGGAATATGGCACCAGCAGTGGCAGGGGGATGGGCAGAGAAGAAGAGGGTGAAGGGCGTGCAGGTGGATGGATCTTTGCTTGGGGTCCAACATCGGGAAGGGAGGGGGAATACATTCAATTACGGAGGGTTTTGTGATCTTCGTTTTCCGATCTTCGAAGGTTCGCGGTCCCGTTTAGCAAACTGTCCCTCACCGACCGGCCACCACGGCCCAGGGCCCCTCGCGCACGATGGCTTCCGTTTACGTTCGCGGGTAATTTATGTAAATGGCAAACATGAGATGAGGACGGCTCCGTGGTTCCGAAGATCCCGATCGAGTTTTCCATTTTCCTCTCGCTTCGCTTCGCACACATTCATTTCTTCGTTTCTGGCCCCGTTTCGGCTTCGTTGCTTCGGCGCAAAACACAATAACCCATTCCACGGTCGAGACCTCGTTGTTGTTGTCGTCGTTGCCGCTGCTGCAGCTTTCGAGAGGTTGTAGCAGCAGCAGCAAACGGACCTCTTTAACCAATGTGCCCGGCATGCTGGTGACGACGGCGACGACCACGACGACATGCCTTCTTTTTGTTGTGCGACGACCATTCGGTGCCAACTTATGCACACTTAAACGGCAACGGCCTATGCAAAGAGTATGCAGGAGTCCAGCAAAAAAAAAAGAGAAAAAGGTGCAGCTACCTCGAGCTCCTTAACAATGCCCAATGATGGTGGCCAGATCCAGGGCCGCGGTTGGTCCATAAATAAATGCAATTCCGATGGGCGGAAAGCGATTCGCGGGAAAAAATGTAAAGAGTCCTGCAGATGCTGGTGATTCCTCTCGTAGCAGTCGGGGTCAGCAGCAGCAGCAGCAGCTTGCCACAGTCATCGCCTCGAGTCGATTTCCAGCACTGAGGAGATTGCATTCGGAGAGCAAGTTGAAATGCGAAACAATGACAACTACCTCGCCATTTTTTTTACTGCAAGGGATCTGGAATTGCCTCTTTGGTGAAGCAGATGATCCTCTAGTACCTAATACCGAGCTCGAGGTGTCAAGTTCACTTCCAAATGTCAATCTTTCAGGCACTTCTCTTTTGGGGTACGGGAGCACCTGCATCCTGTGCACACGGCATGCTCGCTGTGCTGTGTTCGCTGTGCGTCATCAGCAGCCTGCAACAGATGCAACTCCCACCTAGACTGCCCTTGTTTCCTCGGGGGTGGGGGCGACCCTTTCGGAGTGACGGAATTTGCATGACATGCACCGGTCTCCCGTTCGCCCGTTAGTTTCGTTCCGATTTGGCGCGCAGATGACGTCGTCGTCGTCGTCATGGTCGTCTCGAAAGTGCATTCCCTTGCAGCTGCATTGTGCGCTCGAGTGCAAATCATAAAACTGGCTAACGTTTGTGTGAGTGTGTGACGTTACCTTATGGCTGGCAAACGAATGCAGATTGGCCAAGCAAAGGGGGTGGGGGAACCGGTGATTTGGATTTTAACCAAATCACCTTCGGCCGTCGACCGGTGTAAGGCACTTTAACACACACTTTGACGCTCGTTCCTTTGCTTTCGCGAAGGGGGTTCTCGTTTTGCAGAATGCAGCAGAACGTTCCTGGTTAAGTGTATCAGCACGTCACCTCTGGAGACGGAACGCTAGAGCGAGCGATTTGCTGCATGATGTTGGGGAGTGACCTCTTAGGCAAAGGGTTTGCACCGAAGTGCATTCGATTTCACTGTTTTGGTGATGTAGATGCCCCGGGAATACGCCCCAGTTTTTTTGATGAATGGTGTAAAGCATTCATCAAAAAGTGTTGAGGTGGTATTTGCACATTTGGTACTTGGAAGGAAGGGCAGCATTTGAAAGTTCAAATTAACCGTCAAAGAACATCGGCCTTCGAGGAACTGACGGGGAGTAGGTGAAATATTTTCACCTTTCGCCGCTCGTTCACGCCGAACAAGCCGCCGAAAGTAATTAATTTAAATGTCTGCTCGCGGACTTTCCAGCACGTTGCGTCTTCGCTGGTCTTTCATCGATCTCATCGAGAGGCCCCCGAGGGTCCTCCGGCACAGCATGGAGCCACTCAATCGTCTTGTTTGGCTGATGCCGCTGCTTCTAAGCTCCCTTTCCCCCCTTTTTTGTGCTACTGCTAATGGATGTGGATCGTATTTTGATAAAATCCGAACTTTTCATCACCATGCCTAAGGGATCGGATTCTCGATCGCTAAACAGCTCGTTTCGTCTCCATCAACCGCCCTTTCCACGCTGCTGCTGCTGCTGCTTGGCTGGTGATTAATTACAACAAACATTTGGTATTTGGGAAAGAGAAAGAGAAGCCTGTGCCAGTGAAGGAGGATAAGCCCGAATGGCCGCGAATGATGCAACGATGCTCGCTGCAGACGCACACCGTTCGGTCCGTGGTTGGTGTGGTGCAGAAGAGATCGATCGAACGTCCAAAGTGAAGACGAGAGCAAAAGGCAGTTGCACCCTAATCCATCGTACGTGCGCCGGCTGTATGCGTCTCCTTTAAGATCTTAGCAACTTAACGAGCATCGGACGTGCCTTGAGCAACGGCAACGACGACAACGACGACGACGGACGACCAGAACCGGACGAGGCAGTTAGGATCGTGACAGGATGTAGCTTCGGTTGAAGCTTGATGAGCGCAGGTTGCACCAATTGCACCTGCTGCGCTGGTGCGGAACGACGGGACCTGGGACAATCTCGGTCGGCTCGGCAGACGTTCTAGACTGCGAGACGAGGCGAGTTGCCGTTTGCGTTTAATTCATTGCAGCTGGTGACGGGTGTGTGCATCGCGGGATAAAGACACAAACATGTGATCGCTACTGCTCCGATCGCTGCAACTACTGCAACCGATCTCGTACGAATTCCATCGAAGAATCTTCCGGAACCCCGTCTAGTCTGGTTTGGTTTGTTCTGATGTTTCAATCTGGCTCGAGGCGAGGCGAGTGTAAAGCCGTTGCGCGTTGTGGAACACGTGTGAAATGTCAGCATCACTCGATCTGGAGATGCTGGAGATGGTAATACGTTTTACGCTCCCCGATGCCCAACCTCCTGGCCACTCCCAAGATGGCGATCGTGTGATATGCGCGATTTGTGCGCGCCTAACCCTTGCCCGTGAGATGATGTTTATTTATTATTCCGTAATTTATTGTTTGATTTTGTTTGGATAATTAATTCGAGTTTTTGGGGCGGATGGGTGGGGGAGTCATTTCTCTTTCGCTCTATTCGCTCTCCTGTGGCCGCTCTGCGTCGAGTCGAGCGTCGAAGGTTCCGTTCCGTCTGGCCTGTCGGGTGGGTTAGCGTTGATTTTTATAACATGCGAACACGTTACCGCCATTCTTTAGCCACGTGTAAGCGATTGGAGAGCACACGGCGTTAATGGACGCGTCTGGCCGCGTCTAGTTGATGCCGAAAAGCGTTCGAATGAAAAATGTGCGAGATGTTCCATGTTCCAGTGCCCTATCTGCGCACCATATTTACCGAAATACATTCCCGTAATCGGCTAATGAGTACGCGCGAGTAGACCAACAACAGACTCGCTCTCAGGCGCAGCTTCACTTTACTATCGTCATTAGCATGCTGATAAGTGAATTATGACACCGGGCTATCGCATGCTCAAAGATAAACCTAACCTCAAATTGGAGATCACATTTTGCAGAGGCGCGTTGCTAGCGAGAGATTTGATACTACGACACTACTACGTCACTGTGTACTTAGATCGCTGACAGCTGTCAACGTCAACCGTGCGATTGTGTTACTCCGGAGTAGCAGAGGATGATGCTAACGTTCCGCTTTTGTACTCTCTCTCTCTTCTCTTGCAGGTTCCTGTTTCATCGGAAACCAATCGGACCGAGCACTGCTAACGTTCGTGATCGTGCCGTTGCTGTCGAGCTGGGTCATCGGTTCCGGCTATCTGTTTACGGCGTACCTGCGGAAGCGCTCGGCGGCCGCCTCACTCGTGCACGCCCTGCCCGTCCACATACACGGGATGGGCAAGTTCCTGTTCATCTACACCGTTCCGACTGCGGCCCTGCTCATGCTTATGTTCTACGAGTATGCGTGCCGGGAGAATTGGCTACAGCTGCCCCATCCTTCGCTCGAACCCGTCTTGCCGGCCCGGACACCACTGTGGCCGTTCCTGCTGCGTGCCTTCATCGAGCTGCTCGTCGGTGTGCTGGCGTCGGCGTGGGCTGTTGGACCACGGATCGTGGGCCTATGCCGGGGTAACAGTGCGCCTACGACCAAGCTAGCCGGTCCGGTGTACAAACAACCGCCACCCAAACTGGCCGGTTTCACGACCGGTGCACCGTCAACGTATTCGACCGCCTCGTACCAGACGGTATGCCCCCAGAACTCGTTGGTATCGGTGTCGATTGGGAAGCTACCGCCACCGAGACACCATACGGCCCGCAAGTACCAGTCGCACTCGCACATCAACCGGAAACCACGCGGCTACAAGATGTCCACCCAGACGATCAGTCTTACCGGCAACGAGACGGTCCTGTGAGAGTGCACCTATGGTCGGTGGTGGCGAGCGAGAGGTGGAGCTGGTTGGTTCCCGCCAGTGGGGCCGCAAAGTTGTGATATTAATGTTTAGGAACTAATTTATTACCTAAAGCGCGCAAGGCTCATGGCGTGGCGGTGGCCAAATGGTGACCAGGGCATGTCATTGCGTCGAAGCGTGGGGCATCTGGAGTAGAAGGGATACAGAGAGCGAAAAGGAGAGAGGGAGAGAGGGCCAGCGATCGCTGGGGTAGCGAGAAAGGTGAACCATCGGGTGGTAACATAAAAATCATTTATATCAGGATACTTAATGCGCCAAGGAGCATGGTGCTCGTAGGACGAGAGAGCGAGAGAGAGAGAGAGAGAGAGAGAGAGAGAGAGAGAGAGAGAGAGAGAGAGAGAAAGAGAGAGAGAGAGAGAGGACAGGAGGGGTTTAATTATATACGGCCAGAGGGAGTTTGTTGTTCCAGCCGAGGATCCTTTGCGCCATCGTCGTCGTCTTCGTTTCCTTGTAGTCGTTTCGAGGAAAGAGGTTAGGGCGCCTCATACACCAGCCCGCGTGTCTGTGTGTGCTGATTTGACTTAACGAAGTGTCAGTCCCAGGCGCTTCACTCTCCGGGGCCAATTCAAGTGGCCAGTTGGTGGGCTTCTTTATGCCTTTTCGTTCATATATCTACCAACCGATTACGTTCGGCTGGCCGGGTGCACGACGATCGGCGATGAAAGTGATTGGCATGCTACGATGGTTTGTTGGCGAACATTTTCCAAAATTGGACATCGATTTTTGCCTCCCTTCTCTCCGCTGCTGGCCACATACAATATGGCCACAGGGAATCCAGCTTTCTCGTTAAATTTGTTTAAAACAGAAACGCACACGCCGGTGACCTTTTCGCCGTCCTAGTAGGCGCTCGAATCGAAAACGCTGATCGTGCTTGAGGCTCGTTTTATGAGTCCCCGGCGTGGCTCTCTTTTTTTATGATCCGCGTTCTGCAATGCTTCCTACTGGTACGGTCGCCGGGTGGCCGGATTCAGGAACGCGTCCTCCGTGAACGATCGTTGACGTGATGCTGATGCATCTCGTCAGCGTCGCTCTGACCACTCGCCAAAGCTAAACCGGATAGTGTTTGGCCAAACAACCCGGCCTACCCTCACACAGAAACGCGATGCCCTCTGGGTGCCAGGTTGGGCGTCTGAGAAGGTCCGTAAAGACGTTCTACCCATCGCCAGACCAAAAAGGATGCGAAATCGTTTCGTTTCTCGCTTTTGCGCGTTTTCCACTTTATGATGCGGCCACCGATCATGTCGATCATCATCGCGAGAAAGGGGAAGCAATAAAAGGCCATTTCCGAACCGAGGAGCCATCTCGTGTCGTTCCCCCCGTTCGGTGGGTGCCCCCAAGGAGTGGTCCAGAGGGAGCAGCGAGAAGTGCAATCGATTTTTGATTGGATTTTTGGGCTCTCGGCCGTTCGCTTGATTTTCGGATTAATGCTATGTGCCTTCTGCTGCCACCCCAGGCAGCACCAGGCCTGTGAAATGATCGGTCACTGGCTGGGTTTTGGGGTGATTTTTTTCCCTACTTCTTTCCATTGCTTGCTGGCTCTCGCCCCTTACGAGATGATTTAATGGTTAGCTGCAATTCGATCAGCAGCGTAACATGATCGTGAAAACTGTTCTTTACGAGGTGCTGAAGTGTGTACTTGTAACTCGGCTCACATCAGGGCGAACACCAAAATGGAAAGCAGAAGAGAGAAGGAGAGATAGAGGGACACGCTGTAGTTTCAGCTGAGCCCATTGATAACGTATGGTGCCCTAACCTCAACTACCGTCACCATCGGGTGCGCCTCGCAATGGCTGCTGCAGAGGGCGAAACGATGCATTATGGGCCCGTTGGAAAGATGCCGCGCAAAACCTTCATCTCATAACGAGATTGTATTTATTACCCTAGGCCAGTGGGTTCGCTACAGAGTGTAGAGTGTAGCCGGAAGAGAACCGCACTGACCGGCGGTGTCCTATTTCAGTGTACTTAGTGTTTAAGGCTTGCTGGCCGAACGGTCACCTACTATACGTACTGTGCCATTCTGCGTTCTCCATTGTTTGGTTTAGGTTATAGCGTTGTGTATATACTTAATTTCTCTAGACTGCGTTACCTTCCTGCGCCTCAACGTATCAACTTAAGCTGTAGAAGAAGGGCGTGTATAGAGCGTTACTAGAGATGGGAAAAGGCGCGCAAACCCTTGAGACACTTTGCGGGAAAATTGTGCGGGAAGTGAAGCTCGAGAGTATTGAAGAGCAAAATGCTTACGAATGTTTCGATGCAATCATATGGCCTGTGCCTCTGTACATGTGTTCTAGATGGATAAGCTTGTCGAGTAAACTGTTGTACGTATATAACACGCTTATGCTTAAGGATGTGCTTACTGCGTGTATTATAATCGTTTAAGAGCAATAAAACGTTTCAAAATCAATGAAAATGTGTATCTATGTGGGTCTCTTTGTCACTGTTTGAAAGAAAAAGCCGAGTTGAGCTTGAAAGTTAGTTTTTCCGTATTAAATTTGGGAATAGCGTCCAAGCAAATGAATGAATTGCAATTTATTGATCCGTATTCTGCTAAACTGGACGTTAACAAAGTGTTATAACCGAATTTATTATCCAAACTTATCATATTTTTCATTATTTTTTTCTGGATTACTATTCCAATGATTTGGTGCCACGAGGAGTATAGTGTAACTGGATCGTAATTATTTAATTAAAGTAAACTATTTTACAAGATTATCAAGTGTCCTACAAACTTTGTTCGGTAGTTTGCGGATCGGTTTGTTAAGCTAGAGGGCGCTGCTGTTCTAATTTTGGTCTTGTAACGACTCTGTAGTAACGTTACAAATCTATTATTCGACTAAATTTCTCCACTTTAGCTGCTGCGTGTTTCATAGGTCTGGCTGTCAACTGACTTGTTTACGTTCACTGACAGCTGAAAGGGCGCGAAATCTCGTCGATGGTTCACGGAATGGATTTCTGAACGGCTCTCTGGGATTTCAAAATTTAACTATACTTTTATGGCAGTGTTTTATATAAATTGTGTTTGTTGTTCCGTTTACTGAGTTGCTCACAAAAGATGGATTTCTACCCAACCGAGGAGGAAGAGTTCGAGCTGGTGTACGAGGATGATCTCGAAGCGATGGAAGCGCTCGACGAACCGCCCGAACTGCGACCATCGAAACCGCCTCCCGCTTCCGGTCCTGGGACACCGGGCGATGGTGGGCGGTTTGGTCGAGCTGCGAGTGTGGCCACCAACCATAGAACCCCGGGTCAACTGGAAACAATTGCCGAAAGTCCTGTTACGACTAGCCCTGCGCTGTCCGTTATTTCGCGCGGCACCGTTCATAAACGGCTCTTCGATACACCGGGTCCTTCCAGTTCCTCTCGGCTACCGTTGGGTCGTGCCGCTTCGACACCATTTCCCGGTGCAATGTTGAACGGAGCAGGCGGTTCCGATGGAGCGCTACAAACACTGCAGCAGATGGATGTAAATCCAAGGAAGCGTCGATTGGATGCGCTCTTCGGGGATATCCAAGATATCGAGGAGGAGGAGCAACCGTTCCAGTACGAGTACTGCTCACAGAAAAAGACCAAGACCGAAGAAGAACAGGATATGGAGCTAATCGAGCGTATACTCGAAGCCCGTCAGCGGTTCCACAGTGTTGCTAATCCGGCGAAACCGTCACTTCTGTCGAGAGCGGAAGCGTTGCATCGTTTCAAGATAGACAATCTGTCTTATGAACCGCCGAAGTAAGTACCAAGTGCTGTTGTTAGTAGAACGAAACTAAAATTGAATCTTTCTTGTTTAGATGGCCATCGCTGACACTGAAGCGAAGCGATCAAACCTGCGTCTACGTACGGTTTCACGCAGAAGAATTCGAAAAACAGCAGCTCGACGAAATCAACTGCACCAAGGGTGGTTACAACGGACTACTGGGAGCGGAGAAAGAACGCATTTGGCGTGAAGCGAACGAAATCGTCAGTGCCAACGCGATGCAAATCGCTTTCCGAATGAAACTTTGACATTCTCCTTCTTTTTTCTTGCTTGCATTTCAGGTCGCGAAACGTTACGCGGAACCAGCGAATGCACTACCAGCACCGGCAGAAGTGGACACTCCGGAGATCGTGATCCCTACTGAAACGAGCGTGCTTTGGGTGGAGAAGTATCGTCCCCGACGATACATCGATCTGCTTTCCGATGAAACCACCAACCGGAGCCTACTACAGTGGCTCAAGCTGTGGGACAAGGTGGTCTTCAACCGGGAACCAAAGAAACCGAAGGAAACGAAACAGTTAAACAGCTTCAACAAGAAAACGGGACGCTTTGAGTCAACCGGTGGTTGGATAAAGGGACGAAAAGCGCGCTCCACACTTAACACCGAGTTGGATGAGCATGGATGTCCGGTACAGAAAATAGCACTACTCAGTGGACCACCTGGTCTCGGAAAGACGACGCTGGCACATACGATCGCCCGTCATGCAGGCTATACGGTGCGGGAGGTAAACGCATCAGATGATCGTAGTCCAGAAGCGTTCCGGTTGGCACTGGAGAGCGGCACGCAGATGAAATCTGTACTAAACGAGGAGAAGCGTCCCAACTGTATCGTGCTGGACGAGATCGATGGAGCACCGGTACCGACGATCGAGTTTTTGCTTCGTTTTATCGCCGGTAATTTGTCGCAGAAGGGGCCAGCGAAAAAGGCGGCCGGAGGGAAGAGCAGTGCTCGGGATAAGTTTGTGTTAAAGCGTCCGATCATCTGCATCTGTAACGATATGTACACTCCGGCGTTACGACAACTCCGACAGGTTGCTTTCGTCGTCAACTTTCCTCCAACGGAGAATGCTCGGCTAGCGGAACGGTAACTTTTGGTTGATTTCTGATCATTGAGGTTGCTTCTCAACACTATTTCCGCTTTCCGCTCCATTAGGTTGCTGGCGATCGCCAA
Organism: Anopheles darlingi; assembly: GCF_943734745.1. Classification (NCBI taxonomy): domain Eukaryota; kingdom Metazoa; phylum Arthropoda; class Insecta; order Diptera; family Culicidae; genus Anopheles; species Anopheles darlingi. The sequence continues at coordinate 83,883,190 of NC_064874.1, forward strand.
GGGAGAGCATATCATTACCGATCTAACGTCTATGCTGGCACTGGCCGAGAAGACGGGAAACGACGTGCGAGCGTGCCTGTCGATGCTACAGTTCTATGCCTGCGCCAATAAACCTATCCGCCTGACCGATGTGCTCAAGTGTAACGTTGGCCAGAAAGATCGCAAGAAAGGATTGTTCAACATTTGGTCATCAATCTTTCAGGTGCGTACCTACGAGCGGTTAATCTACGTTTGCTTCTAGAACCAGATCGCAGGGTTTTATCTACTTTGAAGGGACATCGAATTCTAATTTGATCGCTCACCATTCCGACCGAATGCCGAATGATTTGCCTGAGCGAGCGTCAGCGCGTACACCTTTAATGGTGAAGGTGTCGATGGTTCCAGTACCTTCATGCCGGCCGTTCCCGTCGAGCGACTGCGTTGCTCTGTTTCCGTACCACGGCTGATGCGCGTTTGCGTTGACTGTACCTTTCTCGTGTAGATCTGCGTAGCTTTCGGAATAGCACGACACGATTCGAGCGTCTGTACCGAGGTGGTCCGTTTGTTGCGCAGATTGGCTAACCGGATTGCCTCACGCCGATAGTCCCACACGTTCCAGCGATATTCGCGGTCCATGCAGGACGGTATAGGATGCAGATCGGTTTGTACCTCTTGCTCGCAGGTAGTAGTAATTTTCAGCTGAAAACCCTCAATCCGTGGTGCATTGTATGCAGCACGCACCTTGGAGTACAGGTTGAGAAGAGAAATGAGATGAATCTTCCTGCGAGCCGTCTCGACAATCTTGTAGAAGTATCTGTGGATTCGAGAGAGACATTTCTGTGGTTATTGTCTGAAGAGAGAGAAGTCCATGGTACTCACTTGTGTGGATCCTCATCGAAAAACTCCACCGGTTCGGGAATGTTAAACAAATAGTTCTCCTTATGCACCCGGCACACTCCCATCTCTACGCTACCTGGCATTAACAACCCACGACCTTCGGCCACATGCCAGAGACAAAACTTGAGCAGTTGAATCTGGAAAATAGTTCCGCAATTGAAGCGACATCCTCGAATCAAAATCATTTCTTTATCATGTTTACCGGCATGTTTTCCTCGTATGGCACCACCTCACAATGGTTCGGAGTATCCGGTAGCGCGAGCCGTTTGTTTTTCATTTTGTTCAGACGATCCACATCGGTCTGAATCTGGCTTTCGCCCAGCAGCCGGTAGGCGAGATCGTCGAAGCTAACACATCGCTCCGTGAGGTTCATTAGCATGTTGTTGATTTGGTTCATCTCCGAGAGGAGAAAGATGAAATTTTGGAACTGTAACCACACCCGGGTTAGCTCGGAAAATTTGGGCTGCAAGCGAGGACAGCGTTAGCCGAAGGTTTCTCAAGGACATTAACACCAGAACTTACAAACACACGATCAGTCGGGATGGCCGTCCGGAACTGGACTGCCTCGTGGATGCGCAACAGTTTCGCTTCGTACTCTTGCTTGCAACCATCGATGTTAGTTTTGATGGTTGCCAGCTCATCGATCAGCTTCCGGGTGTAAACCTCGTGCTGCCGGTACATTATCAGCAGGTCCTTGATCGTTTCAAAGTCCTCGGGCGTGATGTTTTCCGGTAGCAGTGTAATGATGGCACGGTTGCGCAGATCATACGCAATGGCAGCATTGAGCGCGCTCGTGAGTAGATTCACCTTATCCATGATCTCGCACAGTGTTATCTGTAGGATCGATTTCGTCGATTCGTGGGATTGATCGAGTATTTTCGGCACTAGAAAACGTAGATGATGATCTGCGTCTCGTATGATGTTCTGCTAGGGTCTGTACTTACAATCTGCCATCCCGTTGGCCGTGTTGCCCGAATGCTTGTTGAAGATCCGTATACCGGCCACTATCTCCCGGATATCCTTCAACGCCATCAACCGGTCCTTGCGATCCAGGGTCACAAACTTTGCCTTGTCGCTGCGTGACATAACGGAATTGAGGGCGCGCATCGTCTCAGCAATCACGTCCTTGCACTCCGGATTACCCAACCCCATGTTCATCACGATATCCAGGATGACCTTGTTGAAAATTTCGTCCTGCTCATCCTTGGTTATCACATCGTGATCGATGATTTCCTTGGTCAGGGCAAAGGTTTTCGCTTGCAGATTACGCGCGTGCTTCTCAATGATTTCGTCCTTATCGAAGAAGTTGCCCAGGAAGTACACCTGCATCTTGATCGTTATTAGCCCGGGCGCTCTATCCTCGGCCAGCAGTGCACAGCAGGCCTCGACAAAATCGTCATGGTTGCGCCGCTCCACACTGACCGTTTCCATGAACAGCTCGAACCGTGGATCAAGGCTTAGCAGGTTCGTAACGAAATGCACCAGCGGCCGGTCGTAGCGAATGTTGCGCCGTTCACAATTTCGAAAAATGTCCTGCAACAACGGCATCAATGCTACGTTCGGTTCTAGAAGATGAAGATTGGGAGCGGCTACGAAGGCAGACATTTTCGAGACTCTCGTACCTCCGATATGTTTCCTCACTGAACACAAATTCACTTCTGAGCCTTACGTTGGCTACAAACGTAGCGAGGAAGCCACAAACTATCGATGCCTAAAACTGAAGCAACTGTTTTATCGGTAGTCAAGGTTAGGAGCTTTCCGCTCTCCCAAAACCTACGGCGAAGCCAGACAGAGACGGTTGTGTATGGTTATGATATATGCCCGTTGCTAGGTCGTACTGCAACGCTACTGGTTGCTATGAAGTGTTGTTTGCATGAACATGGGCCTATTCTATTCGTACGGAATCGCAGAAATCAGCTGACAAAGCAATCGATGCAATTGAAACGTGCTTCGTGCTAGTCCTCACTGTATCTAGTCCCCTGCTCCTAGCTAGCTACCGGTGGTTACGTGATGCCAGGTCATTAACCGGCCTGCATGAAACAAATGTCCTACTTACTACGAACATAAACTTCAACCACAACAGGTAT
>NC_064874.1:83893652-83896152 GCF_943734745.1 Anopheles darlingi
CTTCTCACGTTCTACGCAGAGTCCCGCACTCGCCATCATCAATTCCAATTCTCCCAGCTCGTACAGTAAACGATGTTTTCTTATTTGCGAACGAAGAAGCATACCATACCAGGACAGACGAATGCGATGGTCGATAATGCACAAAATCGTTTTCGATGGCCCCGATACCCACCTCTTTCGCAAAATGCGGACCTCCTGCTCCGGATCGTTTGCATTCCATGGATGAGAATAAACGGTGCCGAAGCCAGGGGAGAGAGCAAGGCCGGAAGCCGGAAACCATTAGAGGATTTATTATTTGCCACTGACCCCACCACCACCACCACCTACATTACTCGGGGTAGCCCGGGTGTCGACTCCGGATGAAGATGAAGCGCGTGCTTCAGCGAGGCGGGTCGTGCCAGAGAGCAGGAAGATACATTTGCGTTTTCTGAATGCTTAATAAAAATAGGATCATTTAGTAGTGGCCACTCCGATGGCCAACGGGTGAACGTGCCGGAACGCTTAGCATACAACTCCCACCGCACGGATTCCTTTTCACGGGGAATCCCGGTGCCACCGTAATCGCTCTGAAGAAGTGGAGCGAGCAATGGATGAAGAGAAAAAAGGATATTATATTATTCCTCAACATTCTCCTCGGTCCCCAGTTGGCCACATGCTGCGCTCCGCGGGATAGGGTCCAAGGGAGAAGCATGGTACTCCGATAGCTCCGTTGGTTGGTTGGTCCGTTGCGTACCGGAGAACCGAAATTGCAGAATTCACCGGAAACGTAAATCTTACCGAGTGTCCACGTCCGTTTCCTTCGTTGCTACTTTTTGGACCGGAAGTACGACCGCTGGCCCCGTTCTAGTACCTCTGGCGATGGTGTTTCGAATTCGTCCGGGATCGGTGTGTTCGGTTGGTGTATAATTGCATGTACGGAAGTAGTACCGGTCAGTGTTGCAAAAGGGATGAATGGTGGTTTCGGATTGAACCGGAGCTCCTTTTGCTACATAAATTTAAAAATAGTTTGTCCTGTCGACCATGATCATACTTCAAACAGCTCACTTTGGCATGCTGAGCAGCTGAATGCAGTATACTGAACTATCCATCTTTGAGGAACAGTTAAGTTATCTTATTTTCATTTATTGGCATTTCAATTATTTACATTTCTTAATATATGCGTAGAATGTTTAATATTTAAAATTTAAAACTGTTGAAATCATTTAGGCGCCCTTGCGCAAAATAATTATTCGTTACATAGATGATGGCTTATCATTGACATAGAAATTTATCATAATTAAGAAGAAAAACCTTCTATAACTATTATTTCCTAATTCACTATACCTATTAGAGTTTGATTTTCGTGTTTTATTGGCTGCACAATTCGAAGTGCTCTAGTAAACTCATTCGTGCCGGTACCTCTTACCAAATAGCTCTTTATCTATTCTCTCTCGGCCATCCAAACCATCACATGTTTAGTGGAGATAATTGGTTCTGGCCAATGAATGATCTAGCCAAATTGTTCATCTACTTTAACGCACCCAAAATCCGGAGATCATCCAAACCAGCAGCGATACCAACCTACCATTCCATCTAAAGCTAATCGATCGTACGCCGTTGCACCACAACAAGCACCGCGCCATAGAAGGATGGCAATATTTCTTCCCAGGTCAAGTGCCACCACTTTTGGAAGCAGGTTCGTCCCTCCCTCTTATGCAGCGCCGTACGGGAGGCAACGGATAAAAAGGACGAGAAAGAGGCAATAAAAGTAATCATCCTTTTCGTGCTGTGGTCTTCCGGCATTTCTGCTCGGAAAGATTTTCGCTCCTTCTAATATCCCCATTTTGGCTTTGGCCGGGATTCTTCGTATAAGCCTTGTAGCCGCCTCCCCGCTGCTACCAGATTTAGCTAGCCGGCTATCGTCCGGATGAGCCGCTGGATGGTTGGGCCGGAAGTTGGTGCTTCGCTTTGTGCGCTGTGGGGAATAGGGCGAAGCGAGCGGGAAAGCCGATGTCGGAAACGGAGTGAGAATAATAACACGACCGCAGCCAGCAGGCCAGGCCCCAAACCACCCCATTCCGTCGGCGGCTCTAATGTCGGTAAAATGCCGTTCGTTCGTAATTCAGTGTGTTAAACAATTTTCCGAGTAACGGAAACCCAAACGAAGGGAAATTCGGTTGATTTATTTTTATCGCAGCTTAACGATGTAGAGTGCGTGCCCATCATCAGCCGCTTGTGTGCATTGCTTTCTACGTGCTTGGTTCCCGATTGGTTGCTATTTTATGTGAAGCACATAAAGGATACTTCAGATCGCGTAGATTTTCGAATTGCTTCGCATTTCAAAGATCACTATTGCAGCTTACGATGCAAGAAGAGGCAATGGATGGCGTATAAGAATTATTAAAAGTTGAGTAAAGAATTAAAAGTTGATTAGCAAAACTTTAACTATTAAAAGTAGATCAACAAGGCATTGGCGCTACTTCATAAGTATCGATTGAAAAAAGGATCTAATGTTTTCCAA
>NC_064874.1:83898652-83908652 GCF_943734745.1 Anopheles darlingi
AAGACCAGCGAGATGGCCACTAAGGTGGTGAGCTCCGGCCACGGCCATCTGGTGATGGTGATGGTGCATCGACAGATCACTAATGAAATCGGAAGGCTTACGGCCACTGCTAAGGGCCGAGTGTAGCGACAATGGTGGTAAATGGAAACCGGGAAACGTAAGACCGGCAGCGGCGGCCGCCTGTAGTGAATGGAGCAGCGCTGCCGAGTGCTCTTGGGCTTTACGGCGTAGTTCGGCCACCGAAGATGATCGTGGGTCCGGTAGCCCTCCCGAGACGGAACTAGCGATCGAAGAGAGTGCCGATCCGCTGCTGGAATGATGATGGTGGTGGTGCGCCGACAATGGCGAGTGGGATGTGGTGCAGGTTGGCGACGAGGACGATGAGGCGGCTGATGTCGATGAAGTGTGCAGTACCTTCGTCGGACAGCACGAACAGAGACCGGGGAATGCTGCTATAAAGAACGAGAGAGAGAGAGAGAGAGCAGACAGAATGAAATGTTAAACCTTGGAGCGAAAGGAAATGTTTATCCGTAGTCTATGATACAATTTGAACTCTCGGTGCTTTTATATCGAGACCTCTTAAAGATTATCCGTCCTTCCAGGAGGGGCAGCAACAGAATTCCAGGGTAGCTCCTAACGAGCAAGCTGCTGCTGCTGCTATTGCTGATGAGTTTTGTGGCCCCAAAGTAACACCGATTGTGACCACCGCAGCACCACTTTACAGGTATACTTGACCCTCTACAGTGAGCGAGTGTTGGCCAAAGGTTTAATCCGCTTAATTTTGTGTAACTCAATTTGCCCTAACAATCATCCGCAAGCGGAGGTTCCTTCTACCTTGCACCTTGGCCATCTCCTAAACTCTCTCTCCCTTTCGCTCTCATTAAACTTTAATCGATAATACACCGAGCAGCACGATGCACGACTCAACCCAGCTCTTAGCTTTAATGCTACGGCCCTTTCGCCTTCCAGAAACACGCTGACCGAGCGGGCGCCTCCATTTGGCCGCCAAAAAACAAACGATCGTGCGCCTCCATCGTGCTGGCGCCTCCATCTTGACGCGAGCCAAAATTGAGTGAAAATTAAACCGACAAAATGGCACCCTGCCAGTGGTCGAGGGAAAAGTTGCGCTCCTATTCCCCTCCAAAAAAAAAACCTCGTGCCCAGGTGTCGCCGAGTCGCGCCGTTGAATGTAATTTGGAGTGTCTTTACACGCTTTACACGGTCGCTAGCGATGGTGTGGTGCCTTTGAGGATAATTTGGAAAAGTTTTTGTTGTTGAAACTCGTAAAAAAGCACCCGTCGCAGTCTCCTTCTCGTTTGGTGTGCTGTAGCCGGGACTGTGTCTGTGCCCGAGACGGGACATCCGGGGGTATCTGGCGCCGCCGGATGTGTAATGAAATTTAAATTTATTTTTACTGGCGTCTTAACTTGATATTGCCAGCGTGTAAACGAATTAACGGGCAATTTCGGGCGGAGGAACGGCCTGCCGGTAAGCTCCCTTCCCTGTTTAAGCCACCTTTCTTCATGCCCCCAAAAACGGTCGTGTTGGTGCTTTGTTCGATGCTACGTATTCGAGTCGGTCTATCGGGGTAAAGTTTTTGAGCACCAACAGACTCGTCGTCGTCGGCGTCGTTGTCGTCGTTGGGTGAACTCGTAAAGGGAGTAAATCTTTCATGAAGCCATCAAAGGGAGAGAAGAGGAAGGGTGAAGTAGAACGAAGCGGAGTCATCGGGCGTCAGCATGAGCACCGGTACGGGTCCGTGCAATCCGATTTGCGGTAAGGTTTAACGGTGTGATTACTTTAAATCAACGATCAACGCCAATGAGATGAGGGGTCTGTTTGGAGGTTCATTGTGGGTTGTGGTTCGAGCTTCGGGTTCCCGTTCGTTTTGTGTTTGCTGGGTTGTTTGTTTAAAGCGTATTTAATACCCTTCAGGTCCTTAGGAATTTGATTCATCGAAATTTGTGTTTTTTCGTTCATTGCAACGTGTTAGAGAGTAAAAATTAGAGGTATTTTTATCTTGCAAAAATAGAATATCTCAATGAGTTCGCCGACATATCGCCCTGCGTGGAACTTAGCTGAACATATGACAATCAATTATGAAATGGATCATTCTTTTCGAAATTAAATATTTGTGCAATATATATAAATGTAAACCATTGTTTATGATGCTACGTACAGATCAGGGGACATTAAAAAATTAAACAAGTACTAAGAGCCTAACACATGGCCTGAGATAAGCGATATTCGTTTACAGCTGTCCTGCTACAAACAATATATAGTCTAATCCTTACAGTTCGAGATAAGGTTATTTAACGGCCTCTTTTTGAGACACTCTAGAGCATCGCCGATCAAGCAAAGCATCGATTTGATCGGCTTTGAGGACGACAAGTTCCTCCAAATGTGTCGCAAAATAGCCAGCTCTAAACAGGAACACCCTCGGAACAGATTTATCAAAAAAAAAAAAAGAAGTAAATAATCTAATATTCCGAGCTTCCGAGCGTCTATGTCACCTGCACAGCTGGCTCCTGATCGTCCTCGCCTAATGGAATTGTATACCGTGCGCTTCCCAGGACATTGATGGATTAGATAGCTAAGCTAATCGATGATCGAAGTACACCTTGCCCAAGCTGTGGCTGGTGCTGCACCACCAGCAAACAGCTTTCATGTCAGGCCCCCTTCCCTCCCTTCCGTCGCACTTAACTCACGTGAGCGAACGTCTCGTGAAAGCATAAATCTTTTCCCGCCTTCAAACGAAATTACATTTTAATACCAGAGCGAAGGAACGCCAGCCGCCAGCGCCATAATCTTTATCCTCATCATCGCAGCGCATATGATATGCCGAGGGCCCGCTGCTGAATAATCCAGCAAACCATTCTCTGCCACTTTCACCCGGATTTCCGGAACCGCCAGCGACGTCGACGTTGCTCCCGGAGCTAGACTTCCCGATAAACCTGAACCTGCCACGGTGATGCACTTCAATCATTCCCAGTCCAGGAAGGATGCTAATCTTCTACCGGTGTAAACTCGCTCGTGTTGGGCTCACGTCCTGCTGGTGCCGCAAGGAAACTATCTTGGAATACCACTTGGGGCGTTGAGCTACAAAACACTCTCTGGCCGCGCCGGAATGCGCTGTTCGCTTTTCGTTTATTAAATTTTCCTTCCGACGATGGAGCGATTGGCTAAGGCAGAGGTGCACAAGTGAACGGAGAAGGAGCGTTACTCCAAAACGGCTACTGTCGGCCGCCCGGAGGGTGGGGTTCGCATAATCATCCCGTTAAAGTGTAATTTGATGCTGTTTAAATTATCAATATTTTCCCCCCTCGATGATGATGGGGAGGAGCAATGATGAATAATTAAGGAGCATCACTTTCCCGGAGGCGCCGGCTTTCTGGGTGCACACAGTCTGGCAATCGGGGGTCGCGCGTCTTCAGGTTGCGGTTTTCGGTGCGGTGGCCACTTGGCGCCTTGGCCGAGACGCGCTCATTTTCGGCAATCCGCTCCGGGACAAGTTCCGGGAGCAGGGACCGTTTGCGGTTTGCGAATTTAATTTTTGATGTTTTCCTTTACAGCTCGTCAGACTGGACACGGATGGTACGCGATTCACGGATCGTTCTGCGATCTGAAAGGGCGGATTCGCAACTCTCTCAACACTACACTTTTCTCTCTTGCAGCTTACCTTTCAGGCTGGGGAATAGTGGCGGCGTAAACTGCGAGCTCAGTGAGGCCAGATGTGGCGGCAGAAACAGTGGTGGCGTCGTCCTTGGCTGTCCATTGTCGAGCACCGGTCGGAATCCGCCATTGCTGCAAGAAGGAGAAGGAGAAGAAAAAGAAGCACAACACACACGCGCAGACGTTAACTAGGGTGTTAAATTGTTGTTGTGACGCTGCTACAAATTATTCATTCAAATCGATCGAAATGTCCGCCAGCCATAGACACCGGCACCATCGAGCCACCAGCTCGTCGGGGATTAGTTGGTAAGATGGTGCGCGGTACGCCAAAGGCACCGGCGTTTGGCCTTCGTTTGATCATATTTCATTAGCCTTAATCTATCTCCAATTATCGAATTAGCGTTTTGCGAGGGCTTCTCTCTCTCGCTCTCTCGCTCGTTCACCAGAAAGGACGAATCCCCGGTTGCTCTGTGCCGCAGAGCATGGTGTTGATGGTGGCGTTGGTCTGGAACTTTGCGAACACAAACCGTAACGCGCTCACTACGCTACCCATACAGTCGAAGTGGCTCAATCCCTCGTGTAGTGGGTGGTGCGGGGGGGTGGAGAATTAACTTTATCCTGGTACCACCCGGGACGAGCTGGATAAATTCAAGGAATTCATAATTCACCTTTCAACCTGTTCCGCTGCGCTGCGCTGTGTAAACCACCATCCCCAGCACCCATCCTATGTACGAACCTTGGGTAACCTGGGGCACGATACCGGCCACGGCACTCTTTGATGCTTTTGCTTTGAAATTCAAATTCGAAAACGGCGAAGCGGAGCTCAAGCAATACGGAGAGGGTTAGCAGAAAACCAGAGGCAAGTCCTATCCTTCCTCCTAAAGCCCCGGTATGGCCGGAGAGCGAGAGAGAGAGAAAGTTTAATCTTCTGTGGCAATATTAGTGTTTGGTTACGTGATTTAGCCAACACATCAGGTACCATCGTCGGGCAGCAACGCACCAGCAACGGATGCTGAGATGGGCCGTCCCCTGTCGCTCCGGTTCTCGGGGTGCTTCTTGGGGCAACTGGTGAAGCGACTCGCTCGGCAAGCTTTTTGATGTAATTTGCGCTGCTTAATTTGCTAATTCTTATCTCAAACAGCTCAAACGCAGGGACGCGAGCTCAGCGAGGGTGCTCGTAATGGGCTTGCGGTAGCGCGCTGGTTTGTTGAGCAATTTTCCGCAAATTAATTCGAAAAAAAAAAGAACGGAAAACACTGCTCCACACGCACAACGCTGCATGATCCTAGCTGTGGAATGACGCCGCACCAGGGAAGGTGTCGAAAATCGGGCTCTTAATTATCGGTCAACTCATGCCGCCTCCCCGCCTCCCCCAATCCGGAGTTGCAATCGAATTATCGAGGCATGAGTGACGCCTATTAAATGACCACCAGCAGCTGTCGCCATCGTCACCTTGCTCTGTTGCCTTTGCTTGTCGTCGACCTTCACCGGTGCAGAGTGCGACTTATCGAGACTCAAGGGAAGAACCCAGGGAGCCGAGGTACCAGGATAGCTCATCAATATTGCACTAATCCCTATCAGCCAGCGTGCTCTCCGTTGGTTGGTCAGCGTCGGCGTTGGTGATTTGGTTAATTGCATTTTAAATCCTTTCTCCGGAGCAGCAGCAGCAGCTGGACTTGACCGAACCGGACGTACGACCACAAGACGAAGGTAACTTCCTCGGTCCCTAATGGATTCAGGAGTATCTGCGATTGACCGGAGGGCAGTCAAGGGAAGCAAGCAAGTTAGGGAAACGTGTTGCTTGATCGTCCGGTTGGTCCAACTAGTCCGGCTTAGCATTTCGACGTCCGATTTACCTCGACCCAGGTGCTTGACCATCTCCTTCAACAGTATGTGTTGAGGGTTGCAGCAGGTTGGGGATGGTTTCGAGGGTTGGAAATCAAATTAGCTAAAACATGTGTTGGAGCCTACACACACACACACACACAGCACGGGTCTCCGAGGAAGACGTGTCCAATCTCTAGTACGTTGCTTTCGCACCAGCACCACCGAGCTGTGTAAATAATGAAATGGAAAATCAAGCTCACGCACAGGCACAGACACACGCTCGCTCACATGCAAACCTCCACATCGCACATCGCACATCCTCATCATTACCTTGGGGTGCAAAATTATTAATTCAATAAAGCTCCCGTATATGGATTGTCCGTGGAGCAGCGACTCGGGTTTGACTCGCCGATGGCTTCTTACAAGAAGGATACGAGGCGTACCTCGTACCAGATTTTCATTAGGGAAAGAGCCAACCAGACAGCACGAAGACCGGTGAATACTAGAATTAGCCACAAGCCGCCCCGGCATCAGTGTGCGTGAATTTTGTGAAGTAAAACGAAGGATAAACAGGGGAACGGGAACGCATGTAAAGCCAATGTCGGAGGACAGGAGTCCCTGTCGAGCGACGGGGAACGAGAAGGATATTTACAGAAAACATCAAACGCATAATCCGTTAAATAATTAATCAAATAAGGCAGCCTTAGCACCACGCCCGACGTGGTAGCCTTCCTGGTGGTACGCTGGCACTGGATCCTGGCCAATGAGATGAAGCTGCTGCTCCGTGCTGCTACGTTGCAGAACAACGGGATGAGATGGCATGGCGACGTTGACACAAGACGTTGCTTGGACAGTTGTTTATATGTTGCGGATGGCCACTGGGCCATTCCAGTTGCGCTACTTTCTAGTAGCGACTGTCCGAAGGATTTAGATTGTTTTTGTGTCGATCATCGAGACCTAACCTGAACAAATAAACCGTGTCAGGGAATGCGGCAGCATCTCGCCAGATGCTGTTCGGCCTGCGCGACTCGTCCTGCGGATCTGGGAACGCGCATCAGCATCGCGCGAGCGTCAATCGAATTGAGCCATTTATGCAAAACCAACATAGTTGAAAATAAATTAATTAACGCCAATTAAAGGCCCCGTCGACGGCTAACTTGGGGACGCTTACTAATTGATCCGTCAAACCGGCCCCATCCCCAGTTCGCAAATCCCCTCACCACATCCCCATGATCCAATGTGTGACTCGCTGGCTGGCAGGCTGGATGGCTTCGGTGCTGCTGTTGCTGCGGTACATTAAGGAATGACAACATTTCACGCCCCATCGTGAGCGGTGTCGTCAACCGCATTGTTCTCTCTAGCGTCTGAACGCCATATTGTGGCATTCAAATAGGAATGATCCATCCAGCGAGCATCAGCAGCCCGAGCGGTCACCAGTAATTCGGATGATGAACAAATTTTATTAGTCATAATTAAGCTTAATTAACCGAACCCGAGGCAGCGGAGGGAAGTTCGAACCGGAGTGCCGGAGTGCCGGAGGGTGTCAGGGGAAGGGTGTGTGATCGTGTGCGATGAGCAAAAGACAATCAATCCCAGTCGAGGCGATCTGGAGATTTCGATCCCGTCGCCAGGGAGAGTGATAGCCTACTTCGGTGACAGCAGCACGAAGCAGCAAGTCAAGGAACGCGCACGCATTTCACTTTCTCGAGCCACACTCTTCTTGAAGTGCGTCCACTCCAGTAAGTAGGCTGTTGCCTTCGTGCGCGATGTGTGATCGCGGGCGAGGAGGAAGCGAGAATTGATTTGAATAAATGTGAATACAATTTAATTTACGAATCACTTGAGCTAATCAAGCCCCCCAGCGGTGGTGGTGGCCTCCTTTTAAACCACTCGGTGAGAAGAAGCGACCAAAGTGTCCAAACTGGCAGTCCGTTACCATGGAATGGCAGGGTACAGTGGATCTCATTGGAAGTAGCGATTGATGGTGGATGACTGTCGATGATCGATCATTTATCGCGTCAATCAGCCCGGGAGTGTGCCAGCGTCAGACCGTCAGCTCATTTATCTTAATCTTGTCCCGGGGAACTGTTCATAGGAGCGCCTTTTCTTGCTTTCGTCTTGTTCCGTCTTGTTGGAGGCAGTGATTGGACTCGCATCCTTTAGATATAAGGATGAAATCAAAATATTATTAAAAAATGATGGATGGACGACAATTTTGAGAATTAAGGTTGTCGCAAGGTCTTATAACGTTCTTGGGATATCCAAAACGGTCTACAGGGCATGCTTTCATCGTTTTACTAAAAATAATGAAGCAGTTGCCAATCCAAAAATGCGAGCTAATCTGTTAGTAACTAAAAGAAGTACAATTCCAATCGCGGATGCCAACTGTTTAAACTTGCTATTTGACAAACAAACCATAAATAGAATTCTTTCTAATGTTTCCAACGGAAGCCGTAAGACGACCAGCAAGAGAAATGTTAAAAATTCATCGAGATTTGTGTTTCCTGTTCGTCCCGTCTTGAAATCCGATTGTTCTCGTGGCAACACAGAAGGACCTTCCTTCGGGACTCCATGGACTTACTTGCAAAGAACCAGAGCCAGAGCACATTTCTTTCTCCAATATAATCGGACCACGAGCGCCATTTCGTATACCTTAAATCTCCTGGTAGCCCTGATCCTGGTGTGTACCTCTTGTCTGCTTGGTCTCGACGATATTTCCCAAGAATTTCGCTCCATCCGATTGCCCCCTCCGCGCCGCACTCGTTTGAATACTCGTTTTAGCAAATTATCCTCGATACAATATTAAAGAACGGAGCCAAATGCTGGCAGGCCCACTTTTCGAGTTTTCCGGCCGCCATCATCATTTCACCTCCAATGCCAATTCGCTTCACCATCATCCTCGGTGGTGGTGGTGGTGGTGGTGGTGAAATTACGATAATCATACATACACACACACACACACAGATACAGGGCCAAAACCAAATAAAATAAGCTCCGGGGAATGGAGCACTCCTCTCTTAGGTCGAACAGCGCGCGTCCACAAAAGACCCCCACCCGGATAAGCGACCGCACCCCGGAAGGCCTTCCGGAGTCCTTTTTGTGGAAAATGATAAAAATGTATTCATTCGGATTATAATTTTATTCCGGAGGTGCCTCGCACTCACCATTCGGGAGATGCTGGTGAAGGCACCTCAATTGCAATATTCATAAGCCACCGCGATGGCGTTCGCTCCCCTTTGGGATCTCGGCGACGACGAACCAAGAAGACGATGACGACGACAACGGATACTTGCGAGTTCTTGCGATGCCAAGAACTCCCGATCTGCCTCGAGCTATCCGCGCATTCTTTTCCTCTTTTGCTTTTTTATTTCTTGGTTTTCCCTTGCCTGGCTGTCCTTCATGATTCTTTCGTTTCGAGTTTGCTTCGTTGTCCGGTGCTACGTGGTTCGCCGCGTGCAAGGCGGAAAAGCGAAGGGAAAACCTCGTCGGATAATCAACTCCGCCCACTTCCGACAGGGGCTTCGTACAGCAGCTGCAGCGCCATTTTAGCCGGTTTGCCGGTGGTATTGGTTTCGTTAGGTACTCGCTACTCGGTCACACTTGCGCTCTCGCACCGGAACGATTGGTCCTTCTTATTTGGTCCGACTGTAGGATATTTGTCGCTCGAATTTATGCCGCTTCACTTCCGGTCCATCCCCATCTTTTATGGTCATTTAGAATGGTCTGTGTCCAACCCAGAGAGGATCCCAGATTTATGATAACATCTTCGGTTAATTGTGCTTCGGTGTCGTATCCTTCCAATCACGGCCGTGATTGTGACGTACGAACGATCGCAAAAGAAAGCAGAAGTACCATTACATTAAGAACCTACCACCACCACCACGGGGGCGGGATGATGTGCATAACGTAAGCATTTTCCTTTTTCTTTTCAATTAAATTGCATTACAAATTCATAGGGCATTGAAAGCGCGCTTGGCATGCAGCCGAGAAAGCTTTTCCTTTCGCCTAATCCACTCAAAAGCAAGACGATCCTGGTTTGGCCAAGAACACCAAGCACGCCCTCAGCATTCAGCGCCATCTCACCAGGAAAACCGAAAAAACCATTTAGCCAACCCCCCCCCGGCCAAGCCCAGTCCTGCCGGAGTGGTGGCCTTGGCCATTTGGTTTATCGTTTTTTATTGGCCAAAATCCACTTAACCACTCGCCACTGTGCCGTTGCTTGGTCGCGGCCATCTCTGATGGCCCACTGACTTTCCTCAGATCCTCGGTCGCTCGCGAAGTGCATTAAAATGAGCTAAACTGAGTTTTATTTCATTTGCGTCGCTAAAAAATGCATGTTTTTTCGTTTCTTGGGGGGTGGGGTAGGTGGCACCTCCACCCGGCCTGTAATTTACTAATTCACGATGTGAAAGTGATGTTTGTGACACCACTTCCCACACACACAGACACACACACACCCACCCTCGCACAGTCCCATCTCGGTGATCCTCGACGGTCGGAA
>NC_064874.1:83911152-83918652 GCF_943734745.1 Anopheles darlingi
TGGCAGGGGTTACCAAGATTACTCTGAACCAGACCGGATACTTACCACTCTATCAATGAAGTGTCTTTTTGAGATTTTTTTTCTATTTTGTTTTAGGCAGCAAAAAGACGATTTGAATGCTTATCGCGAGATGGAAAGACTCTCTCTAGCTCCCTTCACTGTGAACCGTGGTACCAAGACATCGACATGTGATCTACGACCGAAGCATCGACTGATTTCGGGCGAGATCGAGATAAGCCTCCGCGCCCTCTGACAGTAACAGACGTCGAAGCATCCTTTAATGTGTGTCCCGCCATCCAAATGACGAGATAGTGATAAACGGTCACTCGAATACCACCATTTTTTTTTGTTCCTAACAGCAACGTGTCCCTACGGAGCTGATAAGGAGAGAACCGAGCGGACCGATTTGGATTTGAAACGCAACGGCTTGTGGCGTCGAACGAACCTCTAGAACAGCGCGTTGGCGATAACACATCGTAACGCTTTTAGGCGGCCACCGGTAACGCTCTGATCTGGCGTTCGAGGAAGGTATAAAAGAATGCTCTGTCGCCGGTTGGCCGGTGTTTCATTCGATCATAGCAACCATTCGGTAACGGTTTGACAAACAGCTCTGCAACGTGTTGTGAACGATGGCTTCGTACAAGGTTGAGCAGCTCCCATCTCCGCTGTCGGTGCTCGGTGAAGGTGTGTAGTGCTTGTGTTTAGTGCAGGTGGTCGTGGTCTGTTGGTCATCGCGGCCAAGACCCTGGTCATGATCAGAAATTATACGCTTGCGGACGCTTTGTTAATTGTCCTACTCATTCCGTTCGTTTCTTGTTCTGCGTCTGGCAGGTCCACACTGGGATGTTGAGCGCCAGAGTCTGTACTACAACGACATCTACGGTGGTTCGATTCATCGTTACGATTACGCCGAGAACAAGACCTACAACGCGACCATCGGTGAGCATATCCTAGTACTATCAAGTCACAACCTACTATCATCACAACCTCATGTAACTAATGCATATCTTCGCCTCCTTAGATGGTTTCCCGGTGATTTCGTTCATCGCCCCGGTTAAGGGCAACGATCGCCAGTTCATCATCGGCACCGACCGTAAAGTGACGCTGATTGACTGGGATGGCAGCTCGGAGACGGCCACCTTCGTCCGTACGGTTGGTGAGGTCGAGCATGACCTGGAGGACAATCGCTTCAACGATGCCAAGATCGATAGCAAGGGCCGCTTCTACGGTGGCACCATGCGGCTCGAGGCTAAGGGTGACATCTTCGAGAAGCGGCTCGGTACTTTCTACCGGTACGATGCGGATGCCGGTGAGTTCGTGACGCTCAAGAAGAACATCGGCGTCTCGAATGGTCTTTGCTGGAATGCGGCCGGTGATCGGTTGTACTACATCGATTCCTGCGATCTGGACGTCAAGGAATATCACGTCGATGAGAATGGTGATTTGTGTAAGTATCTCGCGGGGTTGTTGCTGTTGTTGTTGTTGTTTTCGAGGTGTTTAACCTTCAAGATGTTTACCTTCTCGCCCGGGGAAACAGCCAACGAGCGGGTGGTGATCGATTTCCGCATCGACGGTGAGCGCCCACCGTTCGTGCCGGACGGTATGACGATCGATGCCGAGGGTTCGCTGTACGTCGCAACGTTCGGTGGATCCACCGTCTACAAGGTCAACTCGGTGTAAGTAGAGCGACGCTGTGCGTTTGATTTTCGTCTTTGGGACGGTGTTTTGATATTGTTGTTTTATTTTGGATTCCACATCGCAGGACGGGCAAGGTCGAGCTGGAGATTAAGCTACCGTGCGAGCAGGTAACGTCGGCGGCGTTCGGTGGACCCAACCTGGACATTCTGTACGTGACGACGGCGGCCAAGGAGTTCAAGACGCCACAACCGGCACCGGCCGGTGCACTGTTCAAGGTGACTGGGCTGGGCGTTAAGGGAACACCGATGTACCCGGTTGATTTGAGCTAAGCATGTTATCATCGTGTTGAGGTAATATTATGAAGAATAATAAAGTTCCAATATCGTCTAGAGACTGGTGTGTTTTGGAGGTTTTAGAGTGGAATTTGAAGAATCAAGATCATCGTTGCACAGTGAATCGTCAGGCAGGATAAGTTACAATGCCCTGGTACTGCCTAGTGCGAGGGATGTTTGCAGTATTCCATTTCACTCTACAACCAACTGTTCAACCAACTAACGCAAATCCGTGGTTCATATTTTACTCCAACTGTACATCGCATAATGATGCGGCTCAGCTAGCCAGATGAACAAACAAACTGCAAAACAGCAGCTACCAGTCACGGGGTCTTAAAAAGTGTAACATATTGAACCGGCTAATCACTTCGACCCACCACCAAGACCACCAGCACGACACCCGTGACACCTCGAGGGCAATTTGCTTTGTGAGTGCATCGCGGGCGTTCTACTTACTACTGGGTGTAACCGAACTGCTTAGCCGAGGAAACAGTGCCGGTTAACTGTTAATCATGTAAATAAATAGCCCACCAATCGGGTTTACCCCTTGCAGCGGTAAAAAAAAACCACGCGTAGCAGTAGCAGGAGCAGTACCCCCGATGTACCTCAAGAGAAGGTAGGCTATCAGTTAGGTACGAATTGCCTCCAGCGTTAAAGGGCTCATGCATCATCATCGTCATCATCACCCCCTTCTTCTGACCACAAGCAGCACGGCCCATCAATTAAACGAAAGCGTGTGGCTGGTGGCCTTGGTCCACGGAATGACTTTGGGAAACCGCAGGCGGTTCCGGTGGCATTATGTGGTGTGCGGAGTGTTTCCACTTTTTTTTTGGGTTAGCTGTTTGTTGTTCAACTGTTACCATCAAGGACTAGCTTGGTGCCGGTTGTTTTGTGTAAGGGATCATCCCATTAGAGGCCTTTCCAATTTCTTTTTTTATACTGTTCCTCCGGATGCATTTTCCCTTCGCTTCTGGAAGGGGTAGTTTCCCCCTTTCTTCTCTTTTGCGTCATTGTGTCCTTTGTGCCAACCGACCGGCACGCGTAACGGCGTGAGGGCTAAACCTATTGCTGTTTGTATTCTTCGGGATTGGCCAGGGGTGCGAAAAGAGATGCTTTTTTGCAACATTTTGGCACCGGGCACAAATCTATGCCGAAAAGGAAAAGATCTCGAAGCCAAAAAAAAAACCGGAAGAAGGGCCAACACCGCCACCAACGCTGCATGATAAATGCTCTCGAGTGCGTCAAACCAACCGCAGCCAAGGCTTTGCAGTCAGAGCGTTGGAGCACTCGGAAGCGGAGATACTTCGAACACATAAAAAAGCCGCATCCTTTTTAGCGCGGCGCACAACGAGTGACCGAGTAAATGGAGCGTGGCATAATGCAGAGAAGACGGTAGGACGGCAGGGAAACGGAGATGTTCATTAGGACAGCTTGTCGTAGCGTCATCGTATTACGCATGCCACGGATCTGGAGGGTCGGCATCCTACTCTGATTCGTATCCTACACTTCTTCAGTTCCAGCACATCGGCGCCTTAGCTCCAAGCTAAATGCTAATTTTGCTTCACCAACTAGAGGTTTCACCCAGGAACGACTTCCAGCGCGTTCCTGCCGCGACATGTCCTCGTCGTATTTCCCACAAACACCCCACGACGACGACGACCGGAAGTCCGAATTTTCCTGCGCCTTTCCGTGAGTAAACTGCTGATGTCATTAGCTGGTCTGGTGCGGCACCCTAGCCAGCCAGCCAGTTCAGCTTCCTGTTTCCGGCTTCTTCTGACGTTCGGCGAAGGGTCAGTTGTCCCGCAAACAACAAACGGCGTCGTAATCGACCAGAGATTTTAGGATGCCCGGGATGACCGGGGACATAAAGTGGATGACGACGGTCCGTTAGATGGCGTGGCGGTACGCCCTTCCAATCGTACCGTCGCCGGTACTCTATTCGATGCGACATATTCTTTGCGTTTCGTTTTGTGTGGCGTTGGGTGTGTCCTTGTATTGGAGGGTGGGGTACGGTGGATTTTTATTGCCATTTGATGAGACTGCAATTGATAACATCATTTAGATGGTGTGGAGGGACAACATAGGATAGCCTAAAGAACGAAAAAAAGGACTTTTGTTGAGAGTGGTAGATTGTTTGCGATTTGATTTGAGCTCTGGGGAATTTCGATGTTATGGGAAGCATTATTAGATAAAGTAGAACAATTGACAAAACAGCTAATCACAGCAACCGATGCTGACGCGTGACGGTAAAGTGATGTAAAAGTGAACAAATTCTACTTTTTCATGTATTATTAGTATATTGAACCACCTGCGAAGAGGTAATTACGGAGTTCTGAAATGCTTTAAAAATATGTAATAAATATTTAATAAAACTTTAGTAACGTAAGCACCAAGTTGCAAGAATCCTCAAGTTCTAATGTTACTCACTTACTTAATTTGTGTTGAACTGCAAGTATTTAGTTGTAGTAAACTGTTTATCTAACATATCAAACTTATAATTATCAAATAATATAAAGAAAGAGAGAAATTCAAACAACTGTAAATGCATGTTGAAGATTTGAGATACCCATCGAAGGGTAACTTCAACAGCAAAAGCTAAAATCAAACTTCAAGTACAATTGAATTGAAATGATCCAAAGAAAACGGATAACCTTCCATCAAACCACGGTTTGAGAAAAGCAAAGGATAATTTGCAAATTGAATCAAAATCATGTCTTATGTGCGACGGGTCACCGATAAGAGATCATCCAGCCCATGCCATCCCGTATCTAATGCTCGGTTGTCTAAAGAATTTCAGTCACCAGTGTAAAAATTGTCAAACCCCATATTTCCATAGGTCCCTCAGCTATCGCTCGGTAATCGAATCATCATGCTCATGCAGGATCAATTTTCTGCACCGGTGCCCGACGGTTGGTACCGGTTTCAAATCAAACAAAGAGACAATCACCGGTGACCTGGGGTTTACCAACCCCGCTTCCTCCAACCCAAAATGACAGCCAATCAAATCCCGCCATCAGGGAGCACCGAAGACCGAGACCGAAGAGATCAGTGCCCGGTGTGCCGGGTCTGTGCTGATGCTGATCCTAATTGAATTCAGTAGAAATTGTCTCGGTTCTGGTGGAGGGGATGCGGTGGCAGAATCTTGAGAAACGCATCTAGTACGATGGGTGCTTAAGCCTGAAGATGGTGGCAGTCCTGGCAGTCGTTCGATCGGTATTCCCGGTTCGTCAGGATTGTCTGGCAAAAGACACTCGAGTCCTGAGTAGCGAGAAGAATCGCGTCCTTGTGCTGGATGCCTCACCAACGACCACATTAGCATTCGTTTGCGTGTTGAGTGGACTGCCGACCCGAAAAGAAAGAGACCAGAAAGAGACCGAGCACCATCCGGTTCCGTTGCCGCACAACTTTAAAAACCATTCCGCATAAGACGTTCCGCTCCCTCGCACACGTTGCCCGTGAACCTATGGGAACCCGCCACTGTTGCCGTCCATACTACCCAGAAGGACACGGAGCGAGCAGTCGAGCAAAGTGGCAGCGTGGCATTGAGAAAATATGAAAATGCATAAGCTGCCTTGACTTGGCAGCAACGGCAACAGCATCAGCTCCCTCCGATGGGAAATGACTTTCTTCTTCAACTTTCTTCGGCTGGGAGTGAAACCTACTGGGGAAAGGATATTACGTTACGCTTGTCAAAATCAACTTAAATCAAGCACCAGGAGAGGAAAATGGTGCATGAGCTGAAGCACATAAAAGGGTTGTCCAGAGCAATGACCAGAAATCGATCGCATGATCGAAGTTGTAGAGCAGAAGGCCACTCACTGCGGTGCTTTTGGTAGCGCAAAAGAGTCCTTTGGACAACTTCGGCAGACCGTTATCATCGTGACACTTTGGAGGATCCTTGACCTGCCACGGCACAGACTAAGGATGGTAATCAAATAATGGACATGAAAGTTTTAATTGAATGTCCAAAATGTGGTCTTTTTTTATACTACTTCGCAACGCAGCACTGCGTGATGCCAACCATTTTCATCGCGGCGTACAGTAAGCCAATGTTTATCCAACAAAAACCCAATTTAACAATGGCGTATTCAATTTTCAATTTTCCGTTCACTGCAAAAGCGTGGAAATTATTATCCGCACAGCAGCATGATGGTATGGGGGGAATTGTTTCTTCAGCGGAAAATTGCTCCATATCGCCACCACCATTCCCGAGGCTACGTGCTTCGCTGCTGCTCCTGCTAAAGCTAATATTGAAACAATCTATTTACCTTGGCCCCGAAAACTTATTCCTAAAATTTGCGGCAGCGTTGCGATGGTGCCTTGCGGCCGGGCATGTGCTGGCATGTCCGCCGAGAATTGCCATCAAATTCTCCATCTCTCACACTGTCGTGTGTCGTGATACTTTCGCATAAGAAGCACCTTCTAGGGAGGAAGGTCACACACACGATGGCGAACGAAAGAGAGTTTGTAGCGGTTTGGAGCGAGCTTAGGGACCCGGCACATTGACGCTCGTGTCGTCGGAGAGGCAGACAGGCGGGCAGGACAGTTTAAACCTATTTACCCAATATCTTATGCCCCCTAATTGCTCGGTGTATGGGGAAATTAAATTTGCGGAAAATTGCTTTTCCAGCAAGGTAAATAATTGCCTTTGGCCTCGAGGTACGGAAGGTCGATCGTTGAGAGGACACGGTCGGAGTTGGGTATTTATGAACGTTCGCTGAAAACGGTCTCGATAGCATATTTCTTGGTAGGGAGCCTCCATCGATGCCTACTGTGTGATGGTGCTTCAATGATTTGAAAATTGATTTTACCGCCTACTACGCAGGAACCAGCGTTTTGTGAGGTTATGTGGGCGGCTACCAGAAGTAGCAGGAGCCAGCCAGTATCCCAGAGAGTTCCAGGATCCATAATTTGCTTTCAAAAAAAAAAGAAGGAGTTTCATTTAAACGAATTAAACAAAAAGAAAAAACAACGGGCGAACCAACGATTCAACGACAAACAAAGAATGGTTCCACAAACAACGCAGACCTCCACGGCCTCCCGGTGACCTCCTTTAAAGTGTCAAAATGCATCGTGCAACCACGGGAGTCCTTTTGATCCTGAGCATCCCCCTTCACAGCAGCTCATATGCGTCCGTGTCCCTCCACACGCCACCGGCGAGGATAAGGGTTCGGTGACATCGCGTCTAAATGTCACCGGGGGAATAGCAAAATCGTCGAGGGTCCCCTACGCTCATCGGTGCCCTCACGCACTCCGTTGCGAACAATTAACGACAATATTTGGCAAATGTTATGCTCAACCTCCCACCGCGGGTGTTCACAGCGCACAGTACCACCCGGGTAACGTACCGTGGTGCGTTTGTCTCGAAGGGAGGGAGGGAACTGGAGCTAGTTGTCTTTTGGTCTATTCAAAAGACCGGCCAGAGAGTGACTGACTTCCGACGCGACAACGCACTCGCCTGTATTCGGCTGACACGTGCTGTGCGCAAAAGATCTTAATTGCATTACGAGTGAGTGAGGGACTCGCGGTG